>NC_091435.1:109946284-110284525 GCF_964237555.1 Oryctolagus cuniculus
ATGAGCAGGCACATACACCCTGAAGGAATAAGAGAAGACGTCGACTTTCTCTCCTCTTAACACCTGGTAAAATCAGGGCTAGCTGTCAGAGCTGGGGTCAACGTCCAGCTCTTCCCTAAGCCCAGCCTGCCCATCTCACTCTTTCCTAATCTCACCATCATTTACGTGCACCACGTTCTGTCTTAGAATGTAATCTATGCAATGCAATGTGATTCTTAGATAGGCATCTACAGTGTAAGATCTGACCCGGCAGGAGCTGTGTGTGATGTCTGGGTCCCCCACAGGGCTTGCGTGGTTCCTTTACCCTGGATTCCTAGGATCTGTTCTTGACAATTCGATGTGGATACAGTAAGCCCTTTTTGCTAACCCACCAAATAATCATAATCTTAGCTACTGAGCAAGATAGGGAAATACAGCAAAAATCCCATTTTTTGTAGTGGCCTCCCCCCCGTCACACACATTCTTTCTCTGGTATTTTAGAAAGAATCTCAGAAATATTTTTAATTCAATAAAAATCAACCAAAGGGAGGAAAGTGAAGTAGGACACATGCGTCTTGCTTAGACCCCTAAGCCTCACCTCTCAGCAGCTGCAGCGCCCAGGAAGGCCTCCTGTGCCTGGGAAGTCTGGCTGTGCCCTTTGCCTGTGTGTGCAAGGGATGCCCTTTGGAGCCGATCAGTGTGTCTAGAGGCCATCGGTCTGCCAGTCGACTCTCCGCCACAATGGATTTCCTGTGCTGGCTGACACCCTTAGTGTACAGATTCTTATCGTTAAATCAACATAGTCAGGCTCCTCAAGGGACTGCCTTCTTCCTGGTAGAGCAGTTCTTGTTGTGTCAGTTTGATAAGCATAATATGTTTTAATCCACTTGGACTAGGTGCTAGAGTTCTCTGCTGACTGTCAAAGAAATAAAGGTGGACAGCACTTACACTTGCATGGAAAACCTGGATTTAGCTCAAGCCTAGGTTTAGGTCTACTGCAGGGATCAGGAAATTGGCTACAAAGTGCAGCCTAGACCTGTGCCCTCTTTGGTTTCTTTCTCTCTCTCCCTTCCTTCCCTCTTTCCTTTCCCTGTTCACTGGGTGTGAATGATGTCTCCAGGTAGGGCACGCTCTTTAATTTCTCCTGGTCCTACCACTCTGTATCAGGACCCGGTAGGACATTTCCATACCTTGCCATGTCCCCTATGCACTGGGCCAGCAACCCTGGGTCTTCCTGGGCTCTCACACCTAAGCTGACCAGGAGGGCCAGGAAAGCAAACTCTGTAACAAGTCAGAGGGGCCTGTGTCAGCTTGCTTGCTTGCTTGCTTTCTTTCTTTCTTTCTTTCTTTCTTTCTTTCTTTTTGTTTAAAATTTTATTTGTTTACTTGAAAGTCAGAGTTACTTAGAGGCAGAGGCAGAGAGAGAGAGAGAGAGAGAGAGAGCGAGCGAGCAAGAGCGAGGTCTTCCATCCAATGGTTCACTCCCCAGATGGCTGCAACAGCCGGAGCCAGGAGCTTCTTCCAGGTCTCCCACGTGGGTGCAGGGGCCCAAGGATTGGGCCATCTTGTACTGCTTTCCCAGGCCACAGCAGAGAGCTGGATCAGAAGTGGAGCAGCCGGGACTCGAACTGGTGCCCACATGGGATGCCAGCACTGCAGGTGGCCGCTTCACCTGCTACACCACGGCACTGGCCCCCCCACCCCCGCCCTGTGTCAGCTTTCTGTTTCTGTTGTACAGAAGGCCTGCCCTGTGGGGTAACAGTCTGTAGGACAAGAAAGGCAGGACAAAGAAGCCTCTCTTAAAAAATTATTTTATTTATTTGAGAGGAAAAGTTATAGACAGAGTGAGGGAGAGACAGAGAGAAAGATCTTCCATCCCCTGGTTCACTCCCCAAATGGCTGGCCAGAACTTGGCCAATCCAAAGCCAGGGCTGGAAGCTTCTTCTAGGTCCCCCATGTGGGTGCAGGGGCCATCTTCTACTGCTTTCCCAGGCCATAGCAGAGAGCTGGATCAGAAGTGGAGCAGCCGTGGCCAGGGAGTGCAGTGGAGGATGGCCCAGGTGCTTGGGCCCTGCACCCCATGGGAGACCAGGAAAAGCACCTGGCTCCTGGCTCCTGCCATCGGATCAGCGCGGTGCGCCGGCCGCAGCGCGCCGGCCGCGGCGGCCATTGGAGGGTGAACCAACGGCAAAGGAAGACCTTTCTCTCTGTCTCTCTCTCTCACTGTCCACTCTGTCTGTCAAAAAAAAAAAAAAAAAAAAAAAAAAAAAAAAAAAAAGAAGTGGAGCAGCCAGGGCTCAAATCAGAGCCCATATGGGATACGGGCGTCACAGGTAGAGGCTTAACCTTCTATGCCACAACCACAGCACCAGCCCCAAAGAAGCCTCTCTTTACTGCGGTATATAGCTCTGGATAGCAAGAGGCCCTTTTACCAATAGTACTGTAACTTGTATAATTAACAGCAAGTCCTTAATGTCATCAAATACTGAGGCATTGTTCACATTTCCCTGGTTACCTCGTAAGGTTTTGTTTGCTCGCCGTGTGTACGGTTGGTATATTTGAATCAAGGTCCACATACTGCTCTTGAGCATGTTTCTAGGGTTTCTGTAGGTACCACTTGCTTTTCCTTGCACTGTTTCTGTAGGAGAACCCATGTCATTTGTCCTATAAAGTTTCTATATTCTGAGTTTTGGTGACCATATTGATTGCTTTCCTATAGTGTCAATTTATCATGTTCTAGCTCCCTGATTTTTCTGTTACAGTAAAACCTAGATATGATTAGATAACAAGTGATTTTGGTGGCAAGAATATTTATTGGCAACATTGGGTACTTTCTCCTACATCACATGAAACATGAAACATGTGATGTCTGCTTGTTTCTGTCTTTTCTAATGGTGTGTTCAGGTGCTGTCAGCCTGATCCAGTTTTCAACAAATAGTTCTAGTATCCATTGAAGGTTACTGCCTGGATCCATTGTCTCCTTAGAGGTTGCAATATCATTTAGTACTTCTGCATTTATTATTTTTAAAAAGAACTCTCTTGGGGCTGGTATGTGGCATGTGAGTTAAGCCACCACCTGCAATGCCAGAATTCCATATGGGCACTGGTTCAAGTCCTGGCTGTTCCACTTCCGATCCATCTCCGTGCTAATGCACCTGGGAAAACAGCAGAAGATGGCCCAAGTCCTTGGGCTGCTACATCTACATTAGAGATCCAGATGAAACGCCTGGCTCCTGGCTTCAGTCTGGCCCAGCCCCAGTCATTGTGGCCATTTGGAGAGTGAACTACTGGATGGCAGATATCTCTCTCTTGGTCTCTGAATCTACCTTTCAAATAAAATAAATCTTTCTTAAAATTTGAAAATTAAAATAAAATTTTAAAAAAGAAAACTCTAGGCCAGTGCCGCAGCTCACTAGGCTAATCCTCCATCCGTGGCGCTGGCACCCCGGGTTCTGTCTCGGTTGCTCCTCTTCCAGTCCGGCTCTCTGCTGTGGCCTGGGAAGCCAGTGGAGGATGGCCCAAGTGCTTGGGCCCTGCACCCACCTGGGAGACCAGGAGAAGCACCTGGCTCCTGGCTTCAGATCGGCGCAGCGCGCCGGCGGTAACTGCCATTTTGGGGGTGAACCAATGGAAGGAAGACCTTGTTTCTCTCTAACTGTCTAACTCTGCCTGTCAAAAAAGAAAGAAAGGAAGGAAGAAAGAAGGAAAAAAAGTAAGAAACTCTCCCAGGGCTGGCTGTGTGGCACAGCGAGTAAGCCTCTACCTGTGACACCAGCGTCCCATAGGAGTACCAGTTCGAGTCCCAGCTGTTCCACTTCCAATCCAGCTCCCTGCTAATGGGCCTGGGAAGGCAACAGAAGATGGTCCAAGTATTTGGTCTCTGCCACTCACAGGGAAGACCTGGATGGAATTTCAGGCTCCTGGCTTCCGACTGGCCCAGCTCTGGCTATCATCGTCATTTGTGGCATGAAACAGCAGATGGAAGATCTCTTTCTCCATCTTTCCCCCTCTCTCTATAACTCTGCCTGTCAAATAAATAAAATACATCTTTAAAAAAAGAAGGACTCTTCCTTATCATCTATTGGTAGCCTTAAAGTATTTTTTTTAGGAAAGGCAGGATATTTGATTTTTTTCCACCTTATTTATCAGTTTTGTAATGATGAACATCCTCCAAAACTGGACAAAGAGTTGTTGTATTATTCTTATGAGAGATTTTAGCATATTTTATGTGTTTCAATCATTTACAATTTGTTTTTAACTCAAAATGTCCCAATTTTTGCAGGGCCATGTTTTTCTTCCTTAGAGACTGAAGACCCACAATCATATAAGCAGTCACTTTCCCACTTAACTGAGGGCTGCTTTCCAGAACTTATGAAATGAGTCACCAGGGTACTTGAGTCTGGCATTGTAGACTAAAATGAGTGTCTCTTTACCATTTCTTTCTTTTCTTAAAAAAAGATCTATTTATTTATTTATTTGAGAGGCAGAATTACAGGCAGAGAAAGGGAGAGACAGACAGAAAGGTCTCCTATCCACTGGTTCACTCCCCAAATGGCTGCAAGGGCCAGAGCTGAACTGACCTGAAGCCAGGAGGCAGGAGCTTCTTCTGGGTCTCCCACGTGGGTGCAGGGGCTCAAGCACTTGAGCCATTTTCTGCTGCTTTCCCAGGTGCATCGGCAGGGAACTGGATTGGAGGCGGAGCAGCCCATATAGGAGGCCGGCACTGCAGGCGGAGGCTTAACCTGCTACACCACAGCTCAACACCTGAGGGCTCTACTTTCTACCAGGAAGCCCCACAATCACAAAGTTTGGTTGAAATGATCTCAGCCTGGGAAATGTTACCTTCCCAGGACCTGATAAGCCCTCCTGAAAATACAACATCTGCACCTTTCTGAATCCTTAAAATGGAAGTAAATGAATAAAATGCACGTAAACCCACAAGGACCCAAACAGCACAAGGGACGAGGACAGAGGGAAACGGAAGACTGAGGCCTAAGTGAGGCCCAGTGCAACAGCCACACTCCTGATTAGTGCAGGAGCAAGGGAAGTGACCGGAAGCCAGCCACTGCCGCCTGTCTGAGCTCACTGAGAGAGATCTAGCGATCAGTGGGAAAGCTTGACATGAAGCAGTGGTAAACGGGCAAATAGGAAGCTGAGCAACATTTTTCTCTTTACAGGTATTTATAACTAGGAAAAACAAAAGGTTATTCAAGAAAGGAAAAAGTGTAATACATTATTTGTCTCTGTGCTGTGGATAAAATTGACATAATCTTAATAACGTAACCACTATTAACCAAAAAGTGATATATAACTACATTGAGAGATGAGGCAAGGTAAGGAGTGTGTGTGTGTGCACGTGCATGTGAAAGAGTTAAATTTTCATCTTCCAAGTAAGAAGCCCTTTAGATAAATTGTAAAACACTAAAAACTTTAGAAACAGCAGTTAGGCTACATTACAAGAGATATCCAAAAAGTATGTGGAAAATGAACATTATTAAAAAACATGAATTTCAAAAACATTTTTGCACCAAAAAATGACCTTTTAATTCCATTTTATCCATAAACTTTTGAAAGCACTCTCATATATAGAAATCATGGGGGCAAATGTCAGAAGCAATAGCTAAAAATATGACAGGTATTTAATTCCTGGGGATTGGGAGTCTGGAGTGTGAGGGTGGGGGAGGAGACTTCTGTTTTTATTTCTATTTGACATTTTAAATTATGTAACTATGTGCATTTATTAAGATATTTTAAATTAAAAAGTTATTTTATTTCCATGCATCTCTGCTTCAAATAATTCTGCTGCCAAGAAATTAATTTCTGTCATGATTTGGAGCTCTCTCCTTCCCCAAGGTCATGCGAGAGTCCCAGATGGTTTCCTGTTCTCTGGAATATACAAGGTAGGCCTTCAGGTCTCCAGTGCACAAGGTCCCCACGCCTTGTCTAAGCCCCATAACCTCCTCGGTTCTTTGATCAGACTTGGAGAGAGGATCTTTCGTTCCTGCCTGCAAGCTGTAGTCTCTCCCAGCCTCTCTCATCAGAAATACCTTGTCGCCTCTTGGGGCCCTCAATGGAATGGGGCTCCCATCTGCTGCTCCCAGACAGGGAAGCAGGTACAGTTGCTCCTGAGGCTGCAGTCACATCTTCTCCAGCACTTTCCTCCTCCCCCACCTCTCCTCGACCCTGGGAAAGTCAGGAAAACCTCCTCTTCATGCACCCTCAGTAACCCAGAGCCCACTGCTCTAACTGCAGAGGAGCCGGTGAGAGAAGAAAGCATCACAGAGCAGCACGGGCCTGCCCTGGACCCTCTCCTGGGATCTTTCACTCAGGTGACAGCTTTGCAATTTTGTGAAAGTTCATTTTTAAAATTTATCTGAGGGGCAGAGTGACTCACACAGAGAGGGAGAGAGAAAGAGAGAGAGAGAGAAAGAGAGAGAGAGAGAGAGAGAATCTCTCCCCAAATGTCTGTCATATCCTCAGCTGGGCCAGGCTAAAGCCAGGAGCCAGAAACTCCATTCAGGTCTCTCACATGGGTGGCAGAGACCCAAGCACTCGGATGATCACCTGCTGCCCCTCCCAAGCTGCACATTAACAGGAAGCTGGATCAGGAGCAAAGGCTGGTCTTGATCGCAGACCCTGTGACGTGGGATGTGGGCATCCCAGGTGGCGGCTTGCTGTATTACGTCGCAGTGGTGGACCTGACATCTTCTCAGTTTGATGTACCATTCTATGTGGAGAAGTCTCCTGCTGGCAGCCAGGCCTCTCGCGGGAGCCCTCCTCCATATGTCACCCCCCCCCAGCCCTGCAGCCGTAAAATGCAACGCAACCTGACATCTGCCTTTTTTCTGTGACATTTTTCTTCGATTGCATTTATGCAATATGTTTATTGTTACAATTCTTATTGTAATTTTGTTTCTCCTCTATTACAGTCACTCAGTTCACTCCCCAACAAAGGAGTTGCAAGGGATGTGTCCCCTGGCTCCACGAGAGCCAGGTCTAAGGCAGCAGTCTCAGCAGACACAGTCAGGGCACACTTGATGCTCACTGGGGTGTGCGAAGAACAAAAGAGGACCTCTGGTGGGCTACATGTTGTCTATCATTTATCATTCATCTTTGCTTTCTACTGTTTATGTGTTCTAATGTATATAAAATATATTTATAACACAAACTTACATATTTGGGGTACATTCTCAGACTTGTTTTTTCAGTGATGAAGTGTGTGAACTAAGGTACTTGAAAGTTATATTCTAGGGCAGTGTTGCTCAATAGAAACATAGGGATTGAGCCTCATGTGTAACTTTAAGTCTTACACGCCACAATAAAAAGGGGGGGAATTAAATTTAATAATATATTTTATTATTTATATCGGAAATATTATTCCAACCTGTAATCAGTGTAAAATTAATAAAATATTTTACTTTTTTTTCCTTTAGTTTTCGAAATCTAGCCTGTAGCTGAGAGTGACAACACATTTGGTTTAGACTAGCACGTGGCAAGTGCTCAGTGGCACGTGTGGCTCTCCGAGCCACGTAAGACAGAGTACTCCGCTGTAACAGAGGTATCTGAGATAAATCTTGTATCTAGAACTGCTTCTGACAACAGAGTTGAGACAGAACTGTGCTGGCCTCGTCTCTGTAGCACACCCGGCACAGTGATGAGAAGAGAACCACGAGTCCTTGATCATCTACTTTGCACTTGAGCACTTCTGTGTCCGTTTCATTCCACTATCTAACCCGCCCTTGATTCAACCAGGTCAAAGGCAAAGAAATGGAGCTCAGGTCACAGATGCAGGGAGAATGCCAGTCATCATCCAAAGCCCTGACCTGCAGCAGCTTCTTCTGGATGATACCCCCTCGCCTTTGTGAAAACTCCCGAATGCATTGCGGTCACTGCTGTGCAACGGGGTTGCCAGTTGAGAGTGCGGTCACGGAGCAGGCAAGCAAAGTCTGGACCGTGGCAGTCACAGCGCCCTCCTCCAAGCCCCGGGGGAACAACAACAATGCAGATGGTCAGGCCCTCTAGCCTCCAGGTGTACACGCTGATTTCCCAGCCCAGCAGGCTCCTCCTTGGGGCTTCTGGCGGTGAAGTCAAACTGAAGTCGATTAATTAAACACTGTATTGATTGCAGGTGCTCTGGGGGGTTCTAAAAGGGCTAGCTCCCTGAAGTCGCTTCTCTTGAGTTAGTAGCTCATCTCCCCCTTTGCAAGTGTGACACTGAGAACTTGGTCACAGTCCTCCCACACACCCACCCTGATGTCGGCGCCCGCTTCCTTGAAAATCCTACTTCTTGCCTTTCCCAAAAGACAGTCACGGCAAGGAAAGAGAGAGGCCTGCTGGTTTCCAGGTCATGTTGATTTAACACTTCGTCATTGATGCATCCTGGCTGTCTCACTTGTAGATTTTCATTTTTACATCCTGCTAAATACCTTGCAGGGGTGTCGTCTCTCTTCATTAGTGAATGTTAGCGAGGCACGTTAGAGAGGGAAGTGCTGTGTCAGTGCTAAATGTGACCCATCAGGGATCCTCATGTTCTCCTTTGTCTGCACAGGGCTTTTTAGTAGCACACTAACCATGAGAGGGATTTGCACTTGGCAAAAAACTTGGGTAGTCTCCGCTGGATTGCAGATCACTGGAACGCAGGTTCTTGGTGCAGGAGCAATTGCACAGGGCATTTTGCATCACCACACCTTCTGTCCCGGATGTAACAGAGTTTTCTCTGTTGATTCAGAGTGCTGTGATCTGATGTGGGCTGAGGAAAGACTATTTCCTGTGAATTGTGCTGCTTTCGTGGTAGACCCTTAACCTTCCGGGTACGTAGTGAGAAATCCATGGCTGGGTTTTGTTTGTTTCCTTTTTTTGTTCACTGAGAGGGTTACTGAAACAATTGAACTGTGTTTCCAATGTGTCTAGAGTAGGAAAAGACTGGTTTGAAATTACAGCATGTGAAATTAAGTGTTGGGTAATATTTCACTAAGAAAGAATTTAAATACTGCTTTCATTTGCTTTTGTTAACATACTCAGTAAATCTGAGTTTATAAAATGTCTACATAGAGGATCAGGTCCAGAATCCTTATTAAGCTGTTTTATTTCAGCAGCCCATCTCTGCAAACAAAAATAATGTTTTCTTGTAGAATACTGAAGGGTTTCCATTCTTTATTGTTTTCTAATTCTCAGGTATTAAGCCAGGTGGATATTTAAAACAAGAAACCTGGGGCAGGCATGATGGCTCCTGCTGCTGAGGATGCCAGCATACTATATTAGAGGGACAGTTCAAGTCAAAGCACCTGCGCTTCTGATCCAACTTCCTGCTAATGCATCCTGGGTTGGCCCCTGGCACCCTTGGAAGAGATCTGGATGGAGTTCCTGGCTCCTGGCTTCAGCCTGGCCCAGCCCCGGCTGTTGCCAACATTTGGGGAGTGAACACAAATGGAAGTGGATGGAAAGTCTTTCTGTCTTTCTCCCTCTGCCACTCTACCTTTCAACTAGATGAAAACAAATTTTCTAAAAAATAAAAAAAGAAAACTGCTTAAAACAAAGCAGATAAAGTTGCAAGTTTCTATTTTGCTTAACAGTGAGGGTTTATGAAAAACATGACTTTTTTGTTAATTTTTTATAGAAACAAAAAATAAACTATAATTCGCAGCCTGAAACTCACTTGATATTTCTTTGCAAATCCACACAGTGGCTGTTAACTGCAAATAATTACAATAGTGTTGCTAAATCCAGACTTCATTGTAAGAACACAGCTAATCATCCTTCATCTTCATTTTCAGTGTAAGAAAATCCTCCATTTATTTTTAATAATCAAAATTCCTCAAGACTCCAGCAGGATCCTCAGTCAATGCAAATTTGCCTAGTTCATCTTCTTCCACTCAACTTGTTTTTCTATAATTAGGTGCAGCTGTCACCAGGGAGCCACGTTCTTGTGGGCAGGTAGCTATGGGTACAGCAGGCAGGCTTCAGTCAAACATTTCCCTTAAAAACATCTCTCCACGTTTCTCCTCATTTCCAGTGTGACTGGTTCTGTAAAGAAGAATTTGTTTGCTACCTGGCAGGTGTCTCGCTTGTCACTGTTGACCCTCATCCCTCCCTTACAGCTCCTTCTTCAGGTTCATTTAGTGAGAGACATAAATGCATCTCTAAAGAATGTCTCATCGGGCCAACTTTTAGCCTGCATACATGATATTTCTCTTTATAGCTTCCATATTTTTATCAAGACATATCCTCATTTCAAAATGTAGTTATAACACTGCTAAAAACTTGGCAAGACCGTATGATAAGTATAATGACAAGACAAGCTTCAGAATAATAGAGTAAACACCTTCCACGTCCTCCCCTGTATATGTATAATCTTTACATTGCCTTTCTCTTCAGTGTTTGATAGAAATAGGACAAACGGAGGTGTTTTTCCTACTTCACACGCAGGTAACCCGATCCTTCAAGCCCTGTCACCAGAATGTGTGGGCATTTCACCTCACCCACAGCCAATCAGTTCCCCAGCTGTCACTGCCTGGGAGCCCACAGTTTAACTCCATTCCGACTCTGCCCACCTGGTAACAGCGTCAGATCCCACAGGTTAAGGGCTGTGTCCCACAAGACCGCGCCCTCTCCCCTCCCCCCATCAGATGCCCATGCAAAGGCCCAGGTTATGACCTGTGCTTCTGGCCAACTGGCCATGAGTCAGGGATCCCACAGCCCCTCCCCGGGTTCCGTGGATGTGCTGAGCCACACACAGAAGCCAGGGGAACGCTTCCTTCCATTCGCCGGTTTGTTATAAATCATGTAGCACATACCACAGAGATGCAGAGGGCAAAGTGTGTGGGAAGGGGCATGGAGCCCCAGTGGTCTCTCAGGGGTGCCACTTTCTAGGAATTTCTACATGTTCAGTGACCCAGAAGCTCTCAGGACTCTGTCCTTTTATTTTTTTTTAATATTTATTTCATTTATTTGAAAGACAGAGTTACAGAGAGAGGTAGAGACAGAGAGGGAGGTCTTCCATCTACTGGTTCACTCCCCAGTTGGCCGCAACAACCAGAGCTGCTCTGATCCAAAGCCAGGAGCCAGGAGCTTCTTCTGAGTCTCCCATGTGGGTGCAGGGGCCCAGGAACTTGGGCCATCTTCTACTGCTTTCCCAGGCCATAGCAGAGAGCTGGATTGGAAGAGGAGCAGCTGGGACTAGAACCGGTGCCCATATGGGATGCCGGCGCTTCAGGCCAGGGCTTTAACCTGCTGTGCCTCAGTGCTGGCCCCGTCCTTTTAGGTTTTTATGGAGGCTTCCTCACAGAGGTGTCATTAGCCAGTGGTGATCAACCCAATCTTCAGTCCCTTTGCCCTCCCTGGAGGTTGGGGGTAAGGCTCACACTGTCTTGGTCTGTTGTGTGCTGCCATAACAGAATACCACCAGCCAGGTAATTCATAACGAGGAGACCTTTATTTTTCACAGATCTGGAGGCTGCAAAGTTCAAGGTCAAGGTGCTGGCATCTAGTGAGGGCCTTCTTGGTGTGTCATCCCAAGGTAGACTGGCAAAGAGAAGATGAGAGAGAGCAAGAGGGGGCCAAACTCCTCTTTTTACAAAGGAACCCACTCCCAAAATAATATACCGACTGCTGCGATAACCACATTAATCCATCCACTCTACCCCCCTGGTCTAATCCCCTCTCATTAGGCCCCACACCCTCCAACACCATTGCATTAAAGATTACTTTCTACCTGCTTTTTGGGATATGTATTCAAATGATAGTGAATGCATTGGCAGCCAGCCCCCATTCTAAATCCATCTGGGGGTCCCCAGCCACCAGTCATCTCATTACCATGCAAAACACTCATCACTCCAGAGATTCCAAGGGTTGTAGGAGCTGTGTGCCAGGAAACTAGGACAGAGACCAAATATATATGCCTTCCTCTATTGCAATATCAAAGGCATGCTGTATATTCAGGCTTTCTAGCACCCATTCTATTGTTGCTATGTTCGTAGCAATTATTTTCAGATCTGAGTACCCAATGTTTTAAACCATCTAAATCTTTACTATGAAAAGAATTTCCAGAGAATTTTAGCTTAGCGGCTAAGATGCCTGCATCCCACACTGGAGTGTCTGGGTTTGATTCCAGCTCCAGCTCCTGATTCCAGCTTCCTGTCAATGCAGACTCTTGAAGTCAGTGACGATGACTCAAGTAACTGGGTCCCTGTCACCCAAATGGGGGACTGGATGGCAATCCTGGCTCCCAGCTCTGGCCTTGGCCCAGCCCAAGCTGTTGAAGGCATTAGGAGAGTGAGATAAAGGGTGGGAATGCTCTGTTTGTTGTTTTTCTCTGTCTCTGTCTCTTTGCCTCTCAAATAAACAATTAAAATTATTTTTTAAAAAAAGAATTTCCCTAACATCATTAAATGGATAAGAAAAAAAACTAATATTAACAGTATTTACTTTGGGGGCCCGCCTTGTGGTGCCTTTCAACTGAAACCTTTTTAAAAAACAACATTTACTCTCTAGAAGAGACATCTGCACTCTGGGTTTTTTGTTTTTTGTTTTTTGTTTTTTGTTTTTTTTTTGCAACACAGTCCGCAATGAGCAAATAGAAATGGTGTAAGTGCCCTCCGTTGATGAATAAAGAAAACGTACAAATACGCAATGGGGTACCACTCAGGGTATCTGAAATACCATCCTTTGCAACAACATGGATAGGAGTGGAGTTCATTCTGTTAAGTGAAATAAACCAAATGAGAAGGACAAGTACCACACGCTCTCAGCCATGTATAGAGTCTCAGAAAGTTGATTTCACAGAAGTTGAGAGTAGAATGGGGGTTACCAGAGGCTGGGTGTGGCAGTGGGTGGGGGAGGGGGAAAGCTTGATTAATACTATGACGTTATTAGAAGAGGAGTAGGAAGTTCTGCTGTCCTGTTGTACACCAGCGTGGCCACCGATCGTTATGGTATGCTGTGTATTTGTACCTCTCTTTCTCTCTCTCTCTCTCTCTGTCTCTCTCTCTCTCTGGCTTTTCCTCTCTCTGTCTGTAACTGTACCTCTGAGATAAACAAATAAAATCTTAAGAAAAAAGAAAAGAAAAGAAAAGAAAAACCCCATTCCGCCCTTACAGGCCGGTGACAAATGCTAAGTGACAAGAGGGGCTTCTTCCTGGGACACGTCGTGTCCCCACGTCTTCTGAGTTAGCTGGGTCAGGAAGCTCTTCCAGAAAGCAAAGTCTCGGGCCCCCAACACAGATGCGCTCTTGAAGGGGGTATGGGATAGGTTCAACTTATCCCTGCCTGAGGCCAAAAGCTGAGTCTTCAAGGGTTAGTGGGACAGCCTCAAGATGGCCAAATCCAGGAGAAAGGCTTCTGGTGGGGTGAGAGAACTGAAAGAGGAACAGAAAGTGCCGAGGCCGCGGCAGGGCTGCAAAGGGCAGTGGTCTGGGCGTGGGGCATCAGGGACCCCAGAGCCAACAGACACGTGAACCAAAAGCCACGGAGGCCAGCAGGCAGCTGGATGAGGGCCGGGAGGCATGGCTGGTGAGCCGGGTGGCAAGGGAGCCCGGGCACCGGGGAGAGCGCAGGAGGAGCTGGAAGTCCAGCCAGCCAAGCCAGGGGTGGAAGAGGGAATCAGAGTGGGATGCAGCAACTGCACGGACCCAAATCCAGAGAGGCCTGCTGATCCTGGGGTCAGTTCAGGGCCTCCAGCCCCGAGACGGGTCAAGTCTGACACTTGCTGACACCTGGTGATGGTCAATGCTGGGCTTCTCATGCGATTTCTGCCAGGCTGCCGGAAACGCTGGCCCAGCCTTGTGGGGCACATGGCACCCACATCCATTTGCCTCTCTCTCTCCCTTTCAAGATTTATTTATTTATTTGAAAGTCAGAGAAAGAGAGAGAGAGAGAAAGAGAGGTTCGCTTCTCAAATGACAGCAACAGAAAACCCTTTTCACCAAGATGGCGCCGAAGGCGAAGAAGGAAGCTCCTGCCCCTCCTAAAGTCGAAGCCAAAGCGAAGGCCTTGAAGGCCAAGAAGGCAGTGCTGAAAGGCGTCCACAGCCACAAGAAGAAGAAGATCCGCACGTCCCCCACCTTCCGGCGCCCCAAGACGCTACGCCTCCGACGGCAGCCCAAATACCCTCGGAAGAGCGCCCCCAGGAGAAACAAGCTTGACCACTATGCCATCATCAAGTTCCCCCTGACCACGGAGTCGGCCATGAAGAAGATAGAAGACAACAACACACTGGTGTTCATTGTGGATGTCAAGGCCAACAAGCACCAGATCAAACAAGCTGTGAAGAAACTCTATGACATTGATGTGGCCAAAGTCAACACCCTGATCAGACCTGACGGAGAGAAGAAGGCGTATGTGCGGCTGGCTCCTGACTATGATGCTCTGGACGTTGCCAACAAAATTGGGATCATCTGAACGGAGTCCAGCTGGCTAATTCTAAATATATGTTTTTTCACCATAAAAAAAAAAAAAAAAATGACAGCAACAGCCAGGGCTGGGCTAGGCCAAAGCCAGGAATCAATAGCTTCTTCTGGGTCTCCCATGTGGGTAGCAGGGGCCCAAACACTTGGACCATCTTCTGCTCATTTCCCATTAGCAGAGTGGGAAGTGGAGCAGCTGGGACACAAACTAGTGACCATATGCGATGCCAGCATCACAGGTGGCAGCTTCACAACAGTGGCCCATCTCTCTTTTTCTCTCTTTCAGTGTATTTATTTAAAAGGCAGAGTGCATGTGAGAGAGAGGTTTTCTCTCCCCTGGTTCACTCAGCAAATGACCACAATGTCCAGAGATCTGCCAGGCCAAAGCCAGTAGCCTAGAACTCCATCTGGATCTCCCACATGGGTGGCACAAACCCAGGTACACAGACTCTCTGCGGCTGTTTTCCCCAGGCACATCCGCAGGGAACTGGATTGGAAGTGGAGCAGCCAGGACTAGAACCAGTGCTCATTTGGGATGCTGGTGTTGCAGGCAGCGACCTAACCCGCTGTGCCACAACGCCAGCCCCTTGCCTCTTCCTTCTGAACACACACCCAGCCGACGTTCCTCAGCCTTTCTCGCTTTGGGAAAGGCCATGGAATTAAGCTCTAACCAAAGCGATTCAACCTAAGCAAGGCAACTTACTCTCAGGCCTCCCAGCCTTTCCACTTCCTAAAACGCAAGTATTGAAGAGGGCAAAGCCATCACCAGCCCGATCCCTGACTGTCATCAGGGAAGACAGCCCCATCCTCCCAGCTCTAGACCCTGAGCATCTGGCCTGCTCTCTTAGGAGAGGAAGAGATAAACTTTCATCACCCTCTGGCTGTATGCTTCAGAGCAGCGTAACCTATCCCGAGTCATACTCAATGTGGCCAGAGCTCTCCCAAGACCCCAAGAGGGCTGCCACAGAGAACACGCCCCAAAGCACCACTTATAAGTATGTGAGGTGCGTGCCCACCCGTGGATTCAGAGAGGTGGCTGCCACAGGAACATCAGGGCCGCTAGTTTGCTTGTTTGTCCTTTGTCTGGAACATAGGAAATCTTTTCCCAGACAGGTGTTAGAAAAGGCACTGAGGGCCCCACCCCTACACCTGCAGGCAGCTGAGTGCAGTCCACCATCATTTATAACTTCTCTTTGCCCAGTGGCAGAGGCTGAAGACAACAGGAGGTCAGGAAAAGAGATCAGACATGGCTCCTCCCAAGTCAAAATGCACAGCAGGAGCCTCGGGAGGTTACCACAGCTTTACCAGGAGACACGGGCTGCCCTCAGTCTCCAAGCCCCAAAGTTGTGTTAGAACAGGGAGACTACGAGTCTCAGACGCAGACTTGGAGAGAGGTAGCAGAGGGTATTATTCCTCACGGTGCGAGATGTCTGATTTCTTAGACAAGAAATTTAGGAGTGACCAATAAAGAATGAATTAACTGAAAACAAAATCAAGGCCAATCCCATTTTAAATCCTCACCTTTCAATCACAGAGTGCACGTGTCCTCTACCCATCCTAAAAGCAGAGATTGGGGAATAGCCAAGGAGAGCAATGGGCAGGAAGGGCAGGGTGTGGAGAGAGGCATGGTGCACTCTGCTGCTCTAGAGGGCACTCACGAGAGAACACGCAGGGCCTGGAGCTGTCACTTCTGAGGACCAGGATTCTCAGTGGGGTGCCACGCTGCTTTATCACCCCTATCACCCCAGCTATGTGAAATCTATCACAACGGGGCCATGGCTGAGGTGCAGTGGGTTAAGCTGCTGCCTGCAGAGCCAGCATCCCACGTGGGCGCTGGTTGAGGCCCAGCTGTTCCGCTTATGATTTAGCGCTCTGCTGATGCACCTGGGAAAGCAGCAGAAGAGGGCCCAGATACATGGGCCCCTGCCACCTACACAGTAGACCTGGAAGAAGCTCCTGGCTCCTGGCTTTGGCCTGGCCCAGCCCTGGCTGTTGTGGCCAGTTGGGTATTTGAACCAATACATGGAAGCTCGATTTCCCTCTCTCTCTCTCTCTCTCTCTCTAGCTTCTCTCTGTTACTCTGCCTTTCAAATAAATAAATCTTAAAAAGGAAAAAGAAACTGTATCACAAGGAACTTGGTATAAGAATGAATGAATATTTTCCGGGTTCTGTGAGCCCTGATGGAAGAGCTTCAGAGCCAGACAACGCCCTATCCCTGGCACACAGCAAGCACCTGGGCTCAGTGCAGACAGCATGGAGGAATCACTATGCTGCAGATGGGTCTTCTCCCCTGAAGACAACTGACGCCGAAGAGAAGGCTCCAGAAGCCAGCTTGAGAAGTCATCCACCAGCAGCTCCTCTGTCCGATGAGGGGTCAGATACTCAGACCCGTATTCCCCAGTCTGCCTGCCACACTGACTGACTCCAAGTGGCCTTTGTGTGTTTCTGGGAACCGGATCCATCTTCAAGGTACAACGAGCACCACCAATGGAGGACGTCCGGTCTCGTTTGCTGAGTGCTTGGGAGGCCATCTGTACGCTGCAATGCTCTCCTCATTCTCATGATGAAACACAACAGCCAGCTGATCAGGAACTACAATTCGTCTTTGTTTTCCAGGCTCCACAACATTTCAGGATTCCCCGGTCCCCTGATTTCCTCGTCTTCCCTGAGTAGCTGCGGGCTGCTCTCAACGCTTATTTACATCAGTGCTGGGGAATCCCAAAAAAACCCCAGAGTGATTCACCTTCCCGGCTACAGCAGGCCCAAGTCAGCATTTGCTGTGTGGGGGAAGGCCTTGCGCTAGTGCACTTTTCCAAACGGTATCAAAGCCCCACGTCATCCTGGTGGTCACTAGCACACAGGGTTCCCGCCCCAACCCCGCTGCAGCAATGAACGGTTCCCTGCCGACATCCACTCATGACAGAGCCGCAAGGCCCTGCCAGCGCTCTCTCCACTCGCTCATTTATCTACTCAGTCTACGTAAGGATGTCGCAAGGTTCTACGTGCTGCACGTGGTTCTAGCTGCTCCAGCTGCAAGTGTAAAGGAAATTGATATGGCCTCTGTCCCTGTGGAACACACAAGGGCAGGTGAAGACTGACTGAGGACTGGTGAAGGTGACAGATGATAATGACACAAGCCGGCAAACAAAATTACACAGTGTGGACGCTTTACGTGGAAAAGAGGCCATGACAGAGAACTGTGGAGGGACCCACTACATAGGTGGCCTTGGATAGCCACTCTGGGGAAGCGACACACATAGTGGGCAAGGCTACAGGGTGCCTTGAGAAAGAGGCACGAGAGGAGAGTATTATAGGCATGAAGACACCTTGTGTTAAGGTCCTTAGGTGGAAACAAATGGGGCAGGGAGAAGGCTGATAAGCAAAAGGGACAGGTGGCAATGTCGTGGCACAGTGGGTTAAGCACCTGCTTGCGACACTGACATCCCCTATCGGAGCTCCAGCACATATGCGAGTCCCAGCAGCTCTGCTTGTGCTCCAGCTTCTTACTAACGCACCTGGGAAAGTGGTAGATGATGGCCTAAGTCCTTGGGCCCCCGCCACCCACGGGGGAGACCTAGATGGAATTCTGGGCTCCTGACTTTCGTCTGGCCCAGCCCTGACAGTTGCAGCAGTTGGGAAGTGAACCAGAGTATGGACGATCTCTTTCTACCCCTCCATCCCCACCCGTTTCTCTCCCTCTCTCTGCCACTCTGCTTTTCAAATAACAAATAAATCTTTGGAAAAAGGACAAGATAGAAGGCACGGGGTTGGGGGGGAAGTGTTTGGCTGGCTGTTGGCTTCCTGACCTAGGTAGATACTGCAGGTGTCAAGGACTACAGGTCTAGGGCAGAGCAGTCAATGAACCCGCAGCCAAAAGAGGTGGGATCCGCAGGAATGCAAGGACGACAAAAAGGCAAAGCCATGTAGCATGAGGCCCGAGAAGCAGGGCTGGCACACATGCAAGCAGCACGAAGCAGTCGGAACGCTACTCTGGAGCTATATCGGGGAGGAGCAGTCTGCCCTTAAGAGGGTGCTGAGAGAAGCCATGGCTCCAGGAGACTGTCAGATGGGGACGCGAAGTGCTATAAGTAAGCTGAGAACAAGTTTGCACCTTTACCAACATGGGGGGGGGGCGGGGGCTGCTGGCACAGGGGCAACTTAGGAGGGGAGGGAAGGGGGCAGGCTGAATTTGGGAAGTGCAAGATCAGAAGAATGGGAGCTGTGTTGCGGGGGGGGGGGAGGGGGGGGCGCTCCCTGATGGCACTCAGGTCACCAGCAAGCCAATCCAGCACTCACTCCCCGAGGGGCTTAGAGGACTGTGTGTGTGTTTCGGGGGCAGCCTTGTTACCAAGGAGCCAGCAGCCTCCTGAACATCTTTATCTGAGGGAGCCACAGATGGTTGTGGAGTGGCAACAAGACTAATTCTTTGGGCCAGCTCACACCGGGTTTTGGGCATGGGGAGTTTCTGGGGGTGACCACACAGTTCTGAGTGAGTGCTTGAAAGAAAGGGGATTCGGCCTGTTGAGGAGAGTGCATTTCCTAAGTAGAAACAGCATGGATGGATTTCAAGATGCTTTGCACCAAAATAAAGATTTATTTATTTATTTGACAGAGTGACAGAGAGAAAGGAAAAGGCAGAGAGAACTTCCGCCCTCTGATTCACTTCCCAAACGGCCACAACTGCTAGGCTAGGCCAGGCCAAAGCCGGGAGCTCAGAGCTCCCTTTTGGTCTCCCGTGAAGGTGGAAGGGACGCCGGCACTTGGACTTTCACTGCCTCTCAGGCGCCCTTAGCAGGAGGCCCAGAGGAGCGTGAGCCAGAACTGGCACACTGATGTGGGATGCCGGTGTCCTAAGTGGGGCTTCAACCCACTGCGCCACCGCCCCCAGCCCAGGATTGACATTTTAGAGCGAGTTTTATATGCGGCGTGCTGAGAGATAACGAGCACAGGGCAGCCATAAGGACCAACAAGCTACCTGCCTCCTTTCGTCTTTTTTCCTCTCCATGTGCTGAATGAGAAGAACAGCCCATGTTAGTGAAGCTTAGTGTGCGATGCTTTGTGTCCCCCAAAGACCCCTGTATCAAAAACTTGGTCCCCAGGCTGGCACCAGGGAGAGGTGGTGGAATCTTTAGGAGGTGCAGCCTAGCGTGAGGTCCTAGGGTCACTGGGCTGTGCCCTCAGAAGGTAATTCTTTCGGGACTTCTGGAGCTCTTGTGTGTGTGTGGGGGGGGGGGGCGGTTGTACAGCCCGAGGTTGGGCCCATCTGCTCTCTGCTTCTGGCTTGCGTCTGGTGCTACCCCTCCCATTCTCTGCCATCCACCAAGGGGCTTCGCTAGAGCATGAGCCACCTTATTTGAACTTTCAGCTTCCAAAACGGTGAAAACACAAGCCTCTCCTGCCTTCACAAGTGGCCTGTCTCCAGTATTTTGTTGGAGTCACACAATGCTGATGAACACCTAGTGGTTTTCAAAATTTACTCGAAACAAGTCTGAGATGGTGATCCCAGGTTCTACCTACGGAAAGTTTCAGTTCCCAAGTTCTAGGGCGGGAAACACTGTCAGGCGATTGCTACAATTAAAGGAGCCACGTGCAAAATGTTTAACCCCTACCTGGCCCAGGGCAGCTATTTTAACCCATAAATAATATTTATTTTGGGTGGCTCTAACATAAGGATCAACTTTGGTGGGAACAACTTTCTTTGGCATCAGTGAAAACCAAACAGAAGGTAAACCGCTTGGCTTCATCACAAGGTACAAGCTTTCTCTTCTCTTTTAAAAGGCAAAACCATGAGCTGGCATTGTGGCAAAGCAGGTTAAGACTCTGCCTGCAATGCTGGCATCCCATATGGGTGCCGGTTCGTGTCTCAGCTGTTCCACTTTCGATCTAACTGCCTGCTGATGTGCCTGGGAATGTAGTAGAGGACAGCCCAGGTGCTTGGGCCCCTGCAGCTATGTGGGAGACCTAGAAGCAGCTATGGGCTCTGCCTTCAGTCTGGCCCAGCCCAAGTCATTGCAGCCATTGCCTTTCAAATGAATAAAATAAAAAAAGATTTATTTATTTGAAAGCCAGTGTTAAAGAGAGAGAGGGCTCTTCTATCTGCTGGTTCACTCCCCAAATGGCCACAATGGCTGGGGCTGGGCCAGGCTGAAACCAGGACCCAGGAGCTTCTTCCATGTCTCTCATGTGGATGCAGGGGCCCAAGCACTTGGGCCATCTTCCACTGCTTTCCCAGGTGCGTTAGCAGGGAGCTGAATTGGAAGCAGAGCAGCCAGGCCCCAAATGGGCACCCATATGGGATGCCACAATAAACAATGCCTAAAATAAATCTTAAAAAAAAAAAAAAAAAAAGGAACATGAATGCTTTGCAAACCTAGCAGAAATTCTGGTTGAATGTGAAAGTATTACCTACAATTAAAAAAAAGACAAAACCATTTCTTCAGATTTCAGACTTCCCAGTTAGTCTTACTACAAAATTACAATGCACAGATTATAAACTGGTGTCAACAACACAACAAATCTAAAAAAGTTGTTGGTGAAAAACCCAAGAAGGTGTGAGGCTGTTTAATGCAAATTACAGCACACTGTACAGTCAGTTATTTTGGGTAGTGAAGTAAAAAACTGCCAGGAATTGAGATGTGCTGGAAATGAATTTTCAACAGGAGTAGAAGGAAAATATCTTTCCTTGGTAAACAGATGACTTCCTCTGTTTACCTCAGGTGCCAGAGTGTTTGGTGTTTGTGAAACAGCAACACAGTCAAAACTCTGCTGAAATCATTTTGAAATGGACATCTGAGTATACACAAACATTCATGGGTTTATTCTACGAATAACATTGTTTGAATGACCTGCAATATTTGGTAAAGAAAGTTCACAGCTGGGACAGGCATTTAGCCTGGTGGTTAAGGCGCCAGCTAAAATGTTTGCATCCCATATTGGAACGCCTGGGTTCACTGCCCGGCTCTGGCTCTGGCTCCTGACTCCAATTTCCTCCTAGTGCAGCCCCTGGGAGGTGGTGGTAATGACTCAGTCCTTGAATCCCTGCTACCCACGAGGGATACTTGGATTCAGTTCCTGACTCCCGGCTTCAGCCCAGGCCAGCTTGGGTTGTTGCGGGCATTTGGGGGAGTAAGTCAGCAGATGAAATCTCTCTCCCCTCCCTCTGTCCTTATGTCTCTGTCTCAAGTACATAAATGGGGGGAAAAAAACCTCTTTATAAGTTCACAACTAAGGGATATAGAGAATTTCCTGGATTTTGTTTTAATGGAAGTTCTTTATGTTTAAATGAACAATTCAGCCCTGGTTTTATTTTCAACTAAATTAGGTATTTCCCATAGATGAACTATAGCATAATAAGACTCTTGCTTGATATTCCACCAGGACCTGGCACGTTGTAGGCCCTCATTTGTGTTGGATATGGAAATTCTAACATGCAGAATGGTTAACAAGGGCAAAGCAATGCTGTTGGAAAAAACTTATCAGACTCCTAGCTAACATATTACAGAGTTCCTTCGGGAGAGCAAATCAAATGCTATACTGACTTCTAGTAGTTCTGTCAAAGCAAAATACATGACCAGCACAGCTAAAATCCTGGAACTTCTTGGTGACGGGACTGTAGTGAATGCACCGGCTCCTCCAAAGGAAAGGAGGCTAACTCTGACCTTCATTACAGCAAGACACTGGCCCCTGGTGGTGGGGAAGCGGATAGAATCACCACTCAGGCTGCACTAGGCATGCTGCCACCAACCTCCACTTACTACTCACTCCCCAGACCTCACTATTAGGAGACTATTAACTTTTATTCTACTTATAGCAAATATCTCCTACATAAGGAGATAACAGGCATGTAGACTTTTAAAAATTTATTTATTTATTTGAAAGCAGAGTAACAAAGAGAGAGAGAGATAGAGAGCTTCCATCTGTTGGTTCAGCCCTTAAATAATTGGAACGTCCAGGTCTGGGCCAACCCGAGGCTGGGAGCTTTGAAATCATCCTGTCTCCCATGTGAGTAGCAAGGACCCAAGTACTTGAGCCATTATCCACTGTCTTCCCAGGTGCCTTAGCAGGAAGCTGGCTGGAAAGCCAGCAGCCAGGACTTGAATCAGTATTCCAAGCTGTAGCCTAACCCACTGTGCCACGATGCCTAACCTATTTTTTTGTAACTTTTTTTTAAAAGATTTATTTATTTATTGAAAGTCAGAGTTACACACAGAGAGAGGAGAGTCAGAGAGAAGGAGAGAGAGAGAAAGGTCTTCCATCCGATGGTTCATTCCCCAGTTGGCCACAACAGCCGGAGCTGTGCTGATCTGAAGCCAGGAGCCAGGAGCTTCCTCCGGTTCTCCCACGTGGGTGCAGGGGCCCAAGGACTTGGGCCATCTTCTACTGCTTTCCCAGGCTACAGCAGGGAGCTGGATAGGAAGAGGGGCAGCCAGGACTGGAACAAGTGCCCACTTGGGATGCCGGCGCTTCAGGCCAGGGCGTTAACCTGCTGTGCCACAGTGCCAGCCCCTATTTTTTTGTAACTTTTTGCAAACTTTTATGAAATGCATTTCTCTCTTATATAAAAAATTCCTTAAGATAGCATTTTTCCAAATCCTGCCAAATTAGCATAGTGCTACACACACTGTAAAACCTCCAATAAATATAAGAATTAAAAATTTTAAACAAAAACACTTAAGAATAATTTAGAAAAATACCAAGTCTTTGATATACAGGTTCACATTTCCCCATTTGAAAATTAATAGTTTCAAATTAGGCTAACGAGTCATAAATGCATATTTTTCCCATGACCCTTACATTTAAACTTGAGGGTGGGAGTTTGGCAAAGCAGTTAAGATTCTGCTTGGAATGCCCATCATGGCATCTGGTTTGAGTCCCACTTCTGCGTCAGATTCCAGCTTCCTGCAGGTGATGGTCAAGTACTTGGGTTTCTGCTACCCATGTGAGAGATCTGGATGGAGTTCCAGGCTCCTGGCTTTGACCTGGCTCAGCCCTGGCTGTTACAAGAATTTGGCAAGTGAACCAGGGGATGGAAGACCTCTGTTTTTCTTTGCCTTTCAAATAAAAATTTTAAAACATTAAAAAATATGTCTTAAATAAAATTTTAAAAATCTAGTGCTTAGAAGAACATTTTTTTTTTTTTTTTTTTTGCCAGGCAGAGTTAGATAGTGAGAAAGAGAGACAGAGAGAAAGGTCTTCCTTCCATTGGTTCACCCCTCAAATGGCCACTACAGCAGGTGCACTGTGCTGATCTGAAGCCAGGAGCCAGGTGCTTCCTCCTGGTCTCCCATGCAGGTGCAGGGCCCAAGCACTTGGGCCATCCTCCATTGTACTCCCGGGCCACAGCAGAGAGCTGGACTGGAAGAGGAGCAACCAGGACAGAATCCAGCACCCCGACCGGGACTAGATCCTGGGGTGCCGGCACCGCAGGTGGAGGATTAACCTAGTGAGCCACAGTGCCGGCCGAAGAACACTTTTTTCTTTAAAAGATTTATTTATTTATTTTAAAGGCAGAGTTACAGAGAGCAGAGAGAGAGAGAGAGAAAGGTCTTCCATCCACTGGTTCACTCCCCAAGTGGCCACAGTGTTCAGAGCTGTGCTGATCTGAAGCCAGAAGCCAGAAGCCTCTTCCAGGTCTCCCACGTGGCTTCAGGGGCCCAAGGACGTGGGCCATCTTCTACTGCTTTCCCAGGCCACAGCAGAGAGCTGGAACAAAAGTGGAGCAGCCAGGACTTGAACTGGCGCCCATATGGGATGCCGGCACTGCAGTGGTGGCTTTACCTGCTACATCACAGTGCCAGCCCCATTAGAATAAATTTTGATTTAAAAAATGCCTGGGGGTGGGTGTTTGGATCAGTAGCTTCAGTTGCTGCTTGGGACACTCACATTCCGCATCAGGGTGCCTGGTTCCAGTCCCAGCTCCTCCACTTCTAACCCAGCTTCGTGTTGATGCACATTTTGGGAGGCAGCAGATGATGGCTCAAGTACCTCCATTCCTGCCACCCATGTGGGAGACCCAGATGGAATTCCTGGCACTTGGCTTTGGCTTGGCCCAGCCCTGGTTATTGTAGGCATTTGGGGAGTGAACCAGTGAATGGAAGAGCTCTCCCTCTCTGTGTCTATCTTTGTTTTTCACCTAAAATAAAAATGAACTTTAAAATTTTTAAAATTTCTGTAAAAGGACATAGAACATGAGAATCAGATTTTTGTGCCTTTAACTGCCTTTATATGATTTTGTTCCTAAATATATTATGAATAATATAAAACATCCACAAGTGTAGGTACCCACATCACAGATAGTTTATATCATAGAAGCTTCCGATGTGGTTATCCACCTCTAGAAACCCTTTGCTGTCATGGAAAAAACAAAGCATCCAATTTCTCAAGGATTTTGCTAAGGCCTTTCAACAGGCTCTTTCTTACACAACTAGAATTTGCTTCTGACCACATCAACTGGTAATAAACACTTGAGCTAACACCATACTCCCTCAAGTCTAGTGAACCCATCTGGCATGAGATTTTTTCTCATTATTTTAATTGCGCATATTTATGGGTTATAGTGTGATAATTTGATACATGTATTCACTGTGTGATGATCAGATCAGCCTATTTAGCATTTCCATCTTAATAATTTTTAAAAAAGCCTTTTTTTCCCCTTTTCTATTTGCGAGGCAGAAACAGAAAGTGAGAACTAGAGAGAGTGCTCCCCAAATGCCTGCATTAGTCAAGGCTGCCTGGGGCTGGAGCCAGGGGCACATCTGGATGTTCTCTATGGGAGGCAGCCATTTTGGGGGTGAACTGGTGGATGGACGATTTTTCTCTCTCTGTCTCTCCCTCTCTGTCTCTGTAACTCTGCCTTTCAAATAAATAAAATACATCTTTAAAAAAAAATTGATTGCAGGCACTCTGACACAGGATGCAGGCATCTTAGTCCCAAAGTGAAACACTCCCTCCTTAAACAGCAAGAAAAATGATTTTGGATTAACACTTAAAAATTGTGTACATTTAATTGTGTGCTACTTCAGGAAGCGTATACAATACATCCTGATTGAATCAGGGTAATCAGCGTTTCTCCTTGTCATTACGTTTGGGGCCTTCAAGCGCCTCTGCTCATGCAACTCGTCTGAGGTTACTGTGAGGACAGCTACTCTGCTGAGGTGCAGAACGCTAGGACCCACGCCACTTAACTGTGTCCTTTTTTTTTTTTTTTTTTTTTTGTCAAAGATTTATTTATTTATTTGAAAGGCAGAGTTAAAGAGAGGCAGAGAGAGAGACAGAGAGAGAGAGAGAGAAAGGTCTTCCATCCACTGGTTCACTCCCCAGATGACCACAACAGCTAGAGCTGTGTCAATCCAAAGCCAGGAGCCAGGAGCTTCTTTCAGGTCTCCCATGCGGGTGCAGCAGCCCAAGGACTTGGGCCATCTTCTAATGCTTTCACAGGCCATAGCAGAGAGCTGGATTGGAAGTGGAGTAGCCGGGACTCAAACCGGTGCCCATTTGGGATGCTGGTGCTGCAGGCACTGGCTTTTACCTGTACCACAGTACTGGCCCCTTAACTGTCTTTTTTTTTTGACAGGCAGAGTTAGACATTGAGAGAGAGGGACAGAGAGAAAGGTCTTCCTTTTTCCGTTGGTTCACCCCCAAAATGGCTGCTACAGCCGGCGCTGCGTCAATCCGAAGCCAGGAGCCAGGGGCTTCTCCTGGTCTCCCATGCCGGTGTAGGGCCCAAGCACTTGGGTCATCTTCCACTGCACTCCCGGGCCACAGCAGAGAGCTGGCCTGGAAGAGGAGCAACAGGGACAGAACCGGCGCTCCAACCGGGACTAGAACCTGGGGTTCCAGTGCCGCAGGTGGAGGATTAGCCAAGTGAGCTGTGGCGCTGGCCAACTGTGTCTTGTATCTGGTGTCCAGCCTCCCGTGGTCCTCCCCTCTCCCTGACCC
Organism: Oryctolagus cuniculus; assembly: GCF_964237555.1. NCBI lineage: Eukaryota > Metazoa > Chordata > Mammalia > Lagomorpha > Leporidae > Oryctolagus > Oryctolagus cuniculus. The sequence goes on from NC_091435.1 coordinate 109,972,601, forward strand.
TTCCCAACCTCTAGCAATTACTCTACATTCAAACCCGCTTTTTAAGTTTCTCCATGAGAGAACATGGGTATTTTCTTTTCTGAGTCTCACTTCTTCCTTATAGAATGATGCCCTCCAGTTCTCTGCATTTTGCTGCAAATGACAGGCACCGTTCTTTCTCGTGGCTGACTAGTATTCCAGCATGTGCATACACCATACTTCCTCAGTCATCTGTTGATGGGCACTTAGGTTGAGTCCTCATTAGTTATTCTGAACCATGCAGGAATAAACATGGGAGTGCAGTTATCTCTGATACTCTAGCATAGGTTTTAACTTCCAAATATCCTGTATGATCATATTACGATCCCTTAATCCATAGATACTTAAAATTTCAGTCTCCTCCAACAAAATTAAAAATCGTAATTGAAGTAAAGATACAATGTAAACACCAGTCAAGTCAACCTTGCTACACTAAGGCAAATTACACTACTACATTCTCCTTCTCTCTGTAACTCTGCCTTTCAAATATATTTATAGGAGCCGGCGCTGTAGCATAGCAGGTAAAGCCCTGGCCTGCATTGTTGGCATCCCACATGGGCGCCGGTTCGAGTCCCGACTGCTCCTTTTTCATCCAGTTCTCTACTATGGCCTGGAAAAGCAGTGCAAGATGGCCCAAATCCTTGGGCCCCTGCACCCGTGTTGGAGACCCGGAAGAAGCTCCTGGCTCCTGATCGGTGCAGCTCCAGTTGTTGTGGTCATCTGGAGAGTGAACCAGCTGATGGAAGACCTCTCTCTCTCTCTGCCTCTCCTTCTATGTAACTTTGACAACACCGGCCCCCAGAAACACTATTATTTAGCAATCCCACTTTTTAAAATTGCAATCTCATTTTTTTTTTTTTTTGACAGGCAGAGTGGACAGAGAGAGAGACAGAGAGAAAGGTCTTCCTTTGCCATTGGTTCACCCTCCAATGGCCACCGTGGCCGGCACGCTGCAGCCGGCACTTTGTGCTGATCCCAAGACAAGAGCCAGGTGCTTCTCCTGGTCTCCCACGTGGGTGCAGGGCCCAAGCACTTGGGCCATCCTCCACTGCCCTCCCGGGCCATAGCAGAGAGCTGGCATGGAAGAGGGGCAGCCGGGACAGAATCCGGCGCCCCGACCGGGACTAGAACCCGGTGTGCCGGCGCTGCAGGTGGAGGATTAGCCTATTGAGCCCCAGTGCCGGCCTAAAATTGCAATCTCAAGGCATGTGTGGAGAGATCTAAGATCTTATTTTTAAGATAATGATTTGAGGGGCCAGCGCTATGGCGCAGTGGGTTAAATCCCTGGCCTGCAGTGCCAGCATCCCATATGGGTGCCGGTTTGAGTCCTGGCTGTTCCTCTTCCGATCCAGCCCTCTGCTATGGCCTGGGAAGGCAATGGAAGATGACCCAGGTGCTTGGGCCCCGCACCCACGTGGGAGACCCAGAAGCTCCTGGCTCCTGGATTTGGATGGGTGCAGCTCCAGCTGTGGTGGCCATCTGGGGAGTGAACCAGCAGATGGATGACCTCTCTCTCTACCTCTCTCTGTAACTTTCAAATAAATAAAATAAATATTTTTTAAAAGATTGAATTGAAAGACAGAGAGACAGAAAAAGAGAATGAATGAATGTTCTTACTGTTGGTTCATTCCTCAAATGACTTCAACAGCCAGGGCTGGGCCAGGATGAAGTTAGGAGCCAGGAATTCCATCTGGGTCGCCTACGTAGGTGGCAGGAATCCAAGCACCTGGACCATCATCTGCTGCTGCCAAGGTGCATCAGCAGAGAGCAGGACCATGAGCTGAGTAGCCACGACTGGAACAGCACTCTAACATGGGATGTGGGGTTCCCAAGACACAGCCTGACTCTGTGCCACGATCCCTCCCCCTTGAGATTTTAATGCTTACTGTGTATACAAGGACCAGCCATCTGCAATATCTACTATAAAGCTGAAAAAATGTATACCATGGGTCAATTACAAAAGAAATGTTAAAACAAATTCTACTTGTGAAGTTGATGGACTATCATTACTACATATTTTACATATAACCTATTATACCGCATTTATTGCATTTATCACTTGACTACTTGCTGTAGAGATGAACCTTTCTCGGTGTGATGCTTACTTACTCTTAGCTGTCAACCTGACTAAGGAATACCTAGAAACCAGGAAAAACATGTGGGTGTTTGTGAGGAATTTCCGAACAAGATCACCATGAGTGGAGTGGTGCAGATGAGGAGAACTGTGTTTAATGTGGGCAGCGCCATCAATGGCCTGGAGGTCTGCAAAGAATACATATAGGAGGCGCGTTGGTCTGACTCCTGCCTCGGATAGCAGTTGCTGCCCTTTGGACTCCGGGATTTGTGGAACTTAAGTTACACCCTTGGCATCCCTGGTCTGAGGTCTTCAGATTTGGACTGAACAGGGTCTCAGCCTACAGACCACCTGTGTGAGACCTCTCAGCTGCCATAACCACATGAGCTTATTATCCTAAGAAATCCTTCTTCATCTGTCTCACCCTATTGATTGTCTACCTACAGAACTTTCACTGATCACACTCAGTGTGCTGCTTCTCCATCCTCAATGTCAAGGGCAGCGGTTCTTTTTCCTTGGCCTTATTTAGCACCATGCATAGTAAATTCCAGTAGATGCTGGAACAATAAACTACGCATACACCTACTCAGACTATTTGGGTCTTAAATAATCCCACAACACATAGGGGAAGAGGGTAATTCTACAAAAGATCCTCAGATCTACCAAATGACTCACTGGTGGGTGTTGTCAATACACCAAGCTGTTGAACTTGAAGGATTAGAGCCCAGTGTTACCTTTCACAGAGAAATTGGTTGCCCCAGTAACTGAATGCCTTCATAGAAAAATGCTCCAAAGTTTCAACTCCCTCTTTGGGCTCTGTTTTGGGATTTTTACTAATTCACAGAAAACAACCGAATTTATGATGTGATACAGGGAATAACCTGGACAGCATTTCATTAATACTCCTTATACCTTCATTTTAAGCAAGAGCCGAAATTAGGACAATACAATAGTGAAGACACAGGTCAGCCTTTGGTGGTTTTCATGTCCTTGCTCCATGACAAGTCAATTAAGAAAGCAGACACTTTGAAGATTTCCTTCTTCAAAGGAAGCAAACAGTAAGCAAATATTAAGTAACGTGGATTTTAACTGTGGAACTTGGAGCTAGCATTGTAGCCTATCAGTGGGTTAAACTGCCACCTGCGACGCCGGCATCCCATATGGGCACCAGTTCAAGTCCCAGCTGCTCCATTTCCCATCCAGCTCTCTGCTAATGTGCCTGGGAAAACAAGTACTCAGGCCCCTGCCATCCAAATGGAGTTGCAGGCTTCTGGCTTTAGCCTGACCCAGCCCTGGCTGTTGTGACCATATGGGGAGTGAAGCAGCAAATGGAAGATCTTTTTCAGAATGATTAAATCTTTAAAAAAAAAAAAAGTGTGGAATTTATATATACATGGACATATACAATTGAGAAAGGTAAAGTTCTGGACTTCACTTGTAAAACATTAACATGGAAACAGTATATTCTGAATCAGTTTAAATTTGCTTCAGTTTTAAAACTAATTAAAATGTTCTAGGCTCAGATGTCAGCCTTGTGGTGCAGAGGGTTGAGCAGTTGTTTGTAACACCAGCATCTGTATCAGTGCCATCTTGAGTTCCCACTGCTTTTTTTTTTTTTTTTTTTTTTTTTGACAGGCAGAGTTAGACAGTGAGAGAGTGACAGAGAGAAAGGTCTTCCTTTCAGTTGGTTTACCCCCCAAAATGGCCACTACGGCTGGTGCGCTGTGCTGATCTGAAGCCAGGAGCCAGGTGCTTCCTCCTGGTCTCCCATGTGGGTGCAGGGCCCAAGCACTTGGGCCATCCTCCACTGCCTTCCTGGGCCACAACAGAGAGCTGGCCTGGAAGAGGGGCAACCAGGACAGAATCCGGCGTCCCAACCAGGACTAGAACCCGGGGTGCCGGTGCCACAAGCGGAGGATTAGCCAAGTGAGCCGCGGTGTCAGCCCCCACTGCTCTGCTTCTGATTCAGCTTCCTGCTAATGCACCTGGGAAAACAGCAAAAGATGGCACAAGTACTTGAGGCCCTGCCACCCACACAGGAGACCAGGAGTTCCTGGCCCCTAGCTTCTGCTTGGCCCAAACCTGACTGTTGTGGCCATTTGGAGAATGAACCAGCAGACAGAAACTCGCTGTCTCTCTTTCTCTCACTATGCCTTTTACATCAGTCAACAAATGAATCTTTTAAAAAATAGTCTATGTTGGGCTGAATTCTTTACTAAATTGTTTGAATGGAAGTCTGAATTAATATATTGGAGAGGGGGCGCTGCCACTGTGGCGCAGTGGGTGCCATCCCATATGGGCACCAGTTCAACACCCAGCTGCTCCACTTCTGATCCAGCTCTCTGCTGTGGCCTGGGAAAGCAGCAGAAGATGACCCAAGTCCTTGGGCCTCTGCACCCACGTGGGAGACCCGGAAGAAGCTCTTGACTCCTGGCTTCAGATTGGTGCAGCTCCAGCTGTTGCAGCCAATTGGGGAGTGAACCGGTGGATGGAAGTCCTCTCTCTCTCTGTGTAACTCTGACTTTCAAGTAAATAAATCTTAATATATATATATATTATATATATATAATATACATACACACACACACACACACACACACATTGGAGAGGGGCCAGCACTGTCATAATAGGCTAAACCTCCATCTGCAATGTCGGCATCCCACATGGGTGCTGGTTCGTGTCCCTGCTGCTCCTCATCCCATCTGGCTCTCTGCTATGGTCTGGGAAGGCAGTGGAAGATGGCTCAAGTGCTTGGGCCCCTGCACTCCCGTGAGAGACCCTGAAGAAGCTCCTGGCTCCTGATCCTCCTAGCTCTGGCCATTGTGGCCATTTGGGGAGTGAACCAGCGGATGGAAGACCTCTTTGTCTTTCTCAAATAAATAAAGAAAATCTTAATAAAAAAAAAAAAAAAGAAAAAATACATTGGAGAGTATTTTGTTTGATGAATGAATGTCTACACTACAGCAGAATGCCACTTTTAGTATATGAAAATTCTAATCTGTGGGGTGGGTGTTTGGCACAAGTGATTAGGATGGTGCTTGGGACTAGGACACTAGCATAAGTTAGTACAGTGCAAGTGCTCGGATCCCAGTCCTACTTCCAGCTCAGCTTCCTGATGACACACACCCTGGGAGACAGCAGATGATGGCTCAAGTACTTTGGTTCCTGTCATCCATATATGGGAGACCCAGATTGAATTCTACCTGGGCCGGTTCCAGCCTCAGCTGTTGTGGGCATTTGGGGGTTCAGCTAGTCATGGAAGATCTCTTTCTAATAAATAAAAAAATTAGGAAAAGTTTTTAAACTCCCAAAATTTCATTGTTTCTTAAAATAAATTCTGATACATCTTGGTTCTTATAAACAAATTTCTGATATGTTAAAAATGGTCTACTCTTGATGAGTATTGAACATTTTATTTAAAGATTTTAATGTAAAAAAAGTACACGAATACAGATTACATTATGATGGCTACAGCAGTATTACATGACAAAAATCAAAATGAATTTATAAAGTCAACGTACCGGCACTGAACAAGCCTAAGACTTGATATCCAATCCAGGCTGCATATGCATAAAATGATCTGACTACATGCCTATGCTATGTAAGTTTGCTCTTAGAACACCAAAATTTCAATTCAAGCATTCTGACTGTCCACTGCCTTATTCCCCTGGCGAGTATTCTGAGAGAACTTCTCAATAACATATAACAAAAAACAAAAAACTGGCATGGCACTTAAAGACCACAAAAAAAAAAAAAAAAAAAAAAAAAGGAACACAATTAAGAACACATTTGATAATGCAATTCTGTATAAAATATACAATAAATCTCAGTTAAAAAAAGATTTAAAAACAAAAGACCACTCTGAATAATGGTTAAAATCTTATAGAAAAATGTCATCATTTGTACATTATTGGTAGAAAACTAGGTTTCTTTTTTTTTGGCAGGGGAGGGAGACATCTAACTTAAAGAATTTATTCAAAACTTGTTTAAAATTGTGGCTAAGATTATAATTCACTGCTCACTTTTCCTCAAAATGTCCTAACATGAACACTCTTTAAAATTTAACCATAGGATTTAAAAAAAACAAAAACTCAAAATTAGGTCCAAAGGTCCAATGCAATTCTAAAACAGGTCCAGTAATGTTAAGAGGGTACTTCAAAAAATGCATGGAAAACTAGAACTAAATGACATGTTTATTTTGGTGCAAATAATTTTGAAACCTATGCATAGCTTTTTCATAGTATACATCTCCCAGGAGCTCTTTGAGGACTCCCCGTATGTTTTTAACAAACTCCACAGGTGACTGCATATTGTGCAGTTTGAGAACTAATGCCCTAGAGAACCAGCACCACTAGAAAGCAAGATCAGAAGTGTATTTCTGACAGAAAGTGTCAGAATCCTTTAAAAGTTTATGAATTGAAGTGAACACTGCTTTTAATTTTAAAGTAAATTTTCGGCATTAAGAGAAACATATGAGTATACCTCTCAAGTGTGAACTTATATAACCATTTTTTCTTTTGAGGTTTTCAGACTTAGTTATTTGAGGAAAAGATAAATACATGATCAGAAACTTTGGAAAACTCACATTTCTAATGAAATGTAGCACTTATAAAGAGAAAAAATAAGGTAATGATTAAATGTCTATAACTTTTAAATCATTCTAAATTTAAGCCTAAATAGATTCCTAAAATTAAATTTTACTAAGATTCAGCAACTGTAAATACTTGAGATGATTATGGATATTTTTTAAATCCTTTTGCATAAAAATTTTTTTTAAATAAACAGAAGGACGTTATATCTGGCACCTCTTTAAATAATAAATCATTAAACACTAATATTAATTTAAAAAAATCAGAAGAACTCTGCCACTGAAATGTATTCTACCATGAATTACATGTATTACTACTTAACAAAAACTCAAAACTCAAGGAGCTGGAACTGTGATGTTTGTGACTGTAGATGTTCTCAACACTGATTCATGTTTACCTATTATTTTTCTTGTATTTCATTGAAAATTCCATAAACAGGCCCAAAAGTATACATAACGTGGTTTGGGGGAAGAAACAAGCATAGCTAAGACATTCAGAAGATAAGTTATTTTCTTGTATACTAAATCACAAGGAAAAATATACATTCTGCCTCCATGAAATAAATGGAATGCTTTTATATATTTGTTAATGAGTGCTTTCTTATTGCTTAAAACAAATCACAAAAGGCAACTGTGGGATTCAATTCCCAATAAGAAATAAATATTACCACTGTATGTTTCTGTATCTAAATTTTTTCTCTGTACTCTGAGCAATTTTCCCACCCATCCGTATCCAGCTCTTTAGAACTATTAACATTCCAGTTCCAGTCTTCACAGAAGGATAAGCTCAGAAGCTGCCTTCTTATACTAAAGATCATCTGTGTCCATTTTCAAAATCTAGTGATTTATAAGCAGATTCTTAATAGAATGTATTTTTTATTCAAGAAGAATATTCCCCAATTCTAATCAAGCAACACCTTTTTGTGCCAATTCAATAACTGCTGCTTTAAAAATCAATAATTTAACTATCCAAGGCAATGATATAATTTATAGCTGAATTTTTAAACAATTCTGAAACTAATATGTAATATAAAAAATTGTTATTTTAAATTAATCTTATATTCCAAAACCCTCAAATAACTTCACACAGAATGACAAAAATTAAGGGAGGCTTATGATGTAATACTACTATGTGCCTTAATGCAACAGAAACTCTCCTGTAGAAGCAGTGGTATTTTCTTTAAACAAAACAGGTAACTCATCACTCATCAGCAGGCCTCTGAAGAACGAGAATAACTAAATTTTGGCATGATTGTCTGTTGGAAGCTAGTCTTAATTTCTTTTCTGTAGGTAAATGAAGATGTAATATTTGACTCTTTCAGTCTAGAAGATACTGATGAGGTTTTTTTTGTAGGTGGCAAATATAAAATGGTGAATTGTGTTCAGGCTGGCAGCAAGTTTATCCATGCATTAAATGGCAACACAAGCAGAATGCAGAGCTGAAAACTGAAGATTAGACGCATTCTTCTGCAGACATCAACAGAGGGTTGATGTACTCGAACCCTTCAAATTCCGACTGATCAATCTTCCTCACAATGTCACTGTGGAAGGAAAAAATGCATCGATTTTCATCACAATAAAGATTTCTTCAATTTTTAAATGGTAAAACAAGATTAATAAAGAATAAGTTTAATTATAAAATCTGTGATGCAAAAACCCCTATGAATTCTTTCAAAACATGTTCTAGAAGAATCAAGAAGAGTATTAAAAATCCCTAAATTTATGTATATGAAATATATGAAGCTTGTATTCCTTAAATAAAATATAAAAATAGAAAAAGAGTATTAAAAACCAAAAAGAGACTAATAATCACAAAGCAATTTTAGGTCCAAATGGTAGTTCAAAAACTGAAGACAGAATAAGGCTCAACTTGTCACAATTCCCATTAATCTTAACTTTCGACCTGAACAGCACTCTTCATCACAAGTAAAGGTTCAGGTCTGAATTAGCACTCAGTTTATTAGTCACTACAACAGCCAGATGGAAGATGGTGAGAGGAGGCCCAGAAGAAGTCAGAAGAAGGAAAAGGCAGAAGGGACAAGGACACTGAGAGACCTGGAACAGGGAGAGAATACCACAGGAGACACAGGGTCAGAGAGAGAAGAGGCTGCCGTTCTGCCGCACTGGGCTTCTAGCTGGATATACGGTAAGAGCGAGCGGTACTATCAGATACTGTAATGCCTAAATGCATACACTGTACTACAGAGCACCAAGTTATAGAGGGTACACCCCTTCCTTCAAAGCTGGGGTTGGGGGGTCACTCATATACTGGGAAGCTGTGAGAGAAAACAGTACCTGCCAAATGTCACACATGGTAAGCTAAGTCCTTTTCTAACCACGGGTCAGAAATGAATGGGGTGGCTCCTAGCCAGGGAAATCAAGGCAGGCAGCTTTCCTTTGGGGGAATTACAAGGCTGTGGCAGGTGTGGAGCAATGCAAACGTTAGAGCTGAGCACAGCAACAGGAGGGTGGTCCATGGCAGGCAGGCTGGGAGGACAGGAGTGCCCAGATCAAAGCAGCCAGTGACACAGACAGCAAGGAATTTCCTTCTGATCCATGAAACACGTGCTTCTATGTGAGGCAGGGAAGACTTCAATAGGTAAGAAATCATGGAGGAATACAGAGCTATGCCACAAGCAGGGAGAGGTAGGGAGATGCAGAGAGAGAGGCAGACAGACACTCATTCCCAGGCAATGCTGAGTAATCACCAGTGATTACAACACTTGTGTTATAATGAGAGGAGCCATGGCTAGAAAGTCTGTCTGGAACAGATGGGGCGAGGCCTTAAATGCTAGTGAAGAGGACAGACATTAATGGAGAGGCAGTGTAAGCGCTGCTGAAGGATTCTGGTCAAAGGGGTTAAAGAACCAGAGAACAGGAGTGGTGCCTCAGGAGGCATGCAGAACAGATCAGTCAGGAGGCTGGTACAACACTTTGGGTGTGAGTCTGAATGTGACTTAAACTAGGATGATAGCAAGAGAGAAAAGAGGGATCTGATGCAAATGAAGAAGTAAAGGAAAACAGATGCAGACTTGGCAACTGCAGGTTTCACTACTCTGGTAACGTAAAGGAGGAGTCAGCAATCACTGACGTTTTGAATCCAAATGACAGGTACGCAGGATGGCCCAAGGAGCAGCAATAGGTAAAAAACAAAAGGAAACACAGAATCGATGGAGAACAACAGGAAAAAAGCCCAAAAGGGTCATTACTTTGATTTTAGATTTTCACATATTTGAGGTACTTATCTGAGAAACTGGGGGCTGTTAAAGAGCTGGGAATGGCGCTCAGGAGAGCTATCAGGGCAGAGGTGAGGGGCTTCAGAAACCATCATTCATTTATTCTTCTCAAGAACCAACAAGAGTTGGCTAATATCAGAAAAAAAAGGCTCAGAGAAGTTATGCAATCCATAACCAAGGTACCCACTTGGTAAGAGGGAGCATCAGGATTCAAATGGTTCTCATACAATGACACCAGAAACAATGATTTGCTACACATAATCTCTGTTCTAACAGGCTGGAGGCATTTTGGGAAAGTGGACTGTCTTAAGCATCTCTGAATATCCAGAACTTAGCAGAGTGTCTTTGGCTCACTAACCGTTTGTCAGTTCAGCTGGGAGTTATTTAAATAGCTGCTAATCCATGCTGGCTGAATTCTCCAAGGTACAACCCTCACATAGCAAAGAGAGGGCTGTTATGAACAGAACCATGAAGCATGCTGGTCTTAAGAGGACAGGGAAAGAGATGACAAACAAGTGGTCACAGAGATGAAGCAGAACCAGGTGGGCCACCTAAGGCAAAGCCATGAGAACCAAATGCTTTACAGACAGCAAAGGCAATGAGGACTGACCAAAAAAATACTATTTAGAAATTAAGAATTCAATTCAACCTTCAAACGCTCAAGGCACTGGTTAAATTGTAAGGGGTTAGAGTGTTGGCAGGAAGAAAGGACAAAACAACTGACTAAACTGCAGGAGTCCCATAGCCATACTGTTTATTTGTCTTTTGTCTATTTTATTTACATGCTTAAAGGAAAGAAAGTGATGGTTCAAAGAGGGGCAAAAGTTGAAAAGCGAAATATCAGCATACCTGTGCGTGCCTGTAGATAGAGGGAAAGGAACTGGAAAAGAAAAGCAGTTGTGGAAGGTGGAGAAAGGAGCCGAGTGACAGAAGGAAATCCCGGAGGACGCTAAGGAAGCGGACCTCGGCAAACAGGAGGGGCATCCCTGGCAGCAGCAGGAGGGCCTCACAAGAGCAGACAGGAAGCAGACGCTTGGGAGGAACGAGCGAGCTATCCTGAGAGGTGAGGTGGTCCTGTGAGGGATGGAAAGGGACCAAGCTCACAGCAGGGAGGTCTCAATCCTTGCATGCAAGTCAAGGCGAAGTGAATCCAAAAAGGGTGATGCAGGCAGAAGGATTGAGGGCTTCTTAAAGAAGGGTCTGTTTAGAACAGCTGCTATGAGGAATGTGGTAGGAATTAAGATATAAATAAAATGACTGTCAAACAGTAAGGGCCTCCTTGAGATTAGTGAGAATGAATCTGTAGAGAGGAAAGTGATCAAAATATCCCTAAATAATTCTAAATCACATTTTAAAAGATGTAATGTAAGCACAAAAAATATTTCAAATCACTGCTGGCTGGATTTGACAACTTCAGGTCACCTTTTTATGAAGGATTTGGCAAAACATATCAAGAAGGTTAACATTTTCACACCCTTTGACCTAATCCCTTTCTGCCATAAGGTTACACTCAGGAACCCAAAGATGTCCATCATCAGCATGGGACACAGCACAGCACAGTGAGAACAGCACAGGCCTTAGTCAGATGTGGGTTTGAATCCCGACCCTGCCACCTGACAGCTGTGTTAACTCTGCTTAACCTCTCTGAGCTTCGGTTTCCCTCATCTGTAAAATGAAGATGACAGTAACTAGTTTCCAAAGTCACTGTGAGAATCAGAGATAATATATGTAAAGGAAAGTAGAAACTAACGGCAGATACTGTCATAATTTATAAGTTTAACAGATTCAAACATGCAGCAATGGACTGGATACATAAGTTATAACATCATCTGATAACAAAACACTGTGTAATCACTAAGAATGGGGTCTTCAAAAACCCTGAAAATATTTCAGTGTACAGAATTACTTACTCATCATCCGGTGTGAGCTGCACAGGTTCATTAGTAAACTGAGAATCAAAATTGTCCAAACCAAATTCCCCAGAAATATTTGGTTTAAAAGGAGGCACCACTTGCTTTTGCTCCATCTAAAAAGATACATTGGATGACAGCTAAAGCCTACGTTTTTAGAAAAATTCCATCTCCCATTTTCCCTCCACCCTCCCATTTTCCTCAGATGTTTCTCCATTTTATTACAGTGAGTCCCTAGGCCTGGCTCCATGGTATTAACAATAATGACCATCATTTATCAATTTGAACACTGATACAGGCCTCAATCCTCTCACAACCTACTCAGTTACATTAATATTCTAATCTTTTTCTTTTAAAAGCACATTCAAAAGCACTTTAGGGAACAGCTTTAAGCTATTTAAGCTATGATATACTTCCTTTCTTGACAATCTTTTAAGACAATAAAATTTGAAGATACTAATAAAACCTAATATAGAAAACAACCAAAATTTACGTACCATATCCCAGTCAACGTTTCGGAAGAATGGGTGTCCCTGAATATCAGCAAATCCTGTTTGAGGATGACAACCTAATCGTTCCTTTGGGTCCTATGACAGAAATTTTTCAAGAATTGGGTAAATGTAATGTTTTAAAATAAATTATCTTTTTAAACAGGTGTTTTATGTTATTACAAGATATCTTTAGTTCTGAAGTTAGAATGGTATATCTTTTACTTCTAGAAAATACAACACTAGACCAACTGAATTATTTGAAACTTGTGACAAATAAGGTTTCTGCATGGCTCTTTTCTCTGCCTGTCATATAAGGGAAGTGGAAAATCCTCACCTCTCTGCTGAAGAAAAATAACAGGAAAAAGGTAATAGCAGAATCATATCAACAGCACCCAGCTATTTCCCTGGCCTGTGCTAGAGTGATGGTCAAAATATACAACTGCTCAAACTTCACCACAAGTTTGTTCCTAGCTGAATTTAAAAGCCCTATGCGCAAAAAAAAAAAAAAAAAAAAAAAAAAACCACAAACCCAACCACAATCTGTGTTAGACAATCATACGACCATTAACTGGATCACTGGACTGAGGAGTTTGCAACTTAAAACAAGTCTTGGCTTATTCATTAATATGGATGAAAACATGATCCTATTTTTCTTTCTGATAAAAGGCATTTATTTTGCATAACAACACCTCTTGGTGCTCATCTGTTGCTGTGTGGAAGATCAGGTTTCAAGTTTAAAATATTTCCTCACATATTCAATTAAAACATGCTTTAATTTCTGATTGTATTAATTTTCATCATTATCTGGGGCCGGCGCAGTGGGTTAAAGTGGGCGGTCTGTAGCACTGGCATCCCATATGGGTGCCAGTTTGAGTCCTGGTTGCTCCACTTCTGATCCAGCTCTCTGCTATGGCCTGGGAAAGCAGCGGAAGATGGCCCAAGTCCTTGGGCCCCTGAACCCACGTGGGAGACCCGGAAGGAGCTCCTGGCTCTGGATAGGCACAGTTCTGGCCGTTGTGGCCATCTGAGGAGTAAACCAGTAGATGGAAGACCTTTCTCTCTCTCTCTGTGACTCTAAGTTTCAAATAAATAAATAAATCATTAAAAAAACAAAACAAAACAAAAAAAATCATCATTGTCAATTTACCTCAGAAGGTAAAAGCAAACCAACCTACTTTTCATTCTGCCATTTATTTAAAGCAGAATTTACGGCTGGCAAAAATTAGTGTTGGATAGACTTTTAAATCTTTTCTTGGGGCCAGTGCTGTGGCATAGTGGACTAAGCCTCCGCCTGTGATGCTGGCATCCCATAGGCCCACTGGTTCATGTCCCAGTCACTCCTCTACTGACTGAGCTCTCTGCTATGGCTTGGGAAAGCAGTGGAAAAAGGCCCAAGTGCTTGGGCCCCTGCACCCACATGGGAGACTCAGGAGACGCTCCTGGCTTCGGATTGGCTCAGCTCTAGCGGTTGCAGCCGTTTGTGGAGTGAACCAGCAGATAGAGGGCCTTTTTCTCTTGCTCTCCCTTTCTCTGTAACTCTGCTTCTCAAATAAATAAAATAATAAAAAAAAAAAGAAAAAAGCTTTTCTATTCTTCCAACCACACCAATGTTCAGATTATTTGATTTGAGAGGCAGAGGGACAAGGAGAAAGGGAGACTGAGTTAGTTCTCATCTGCTAGTTCACTCCCCAATTGCCCCTAACAGCCCAAGGGCCAAAGTTGGGAGTCTAGAACTCACCAGATCTCTTATGTGGAAAGAAAAGAAAAAACAGGACAAAACAAAACTGATCTCCTACATGGGTGGCAGGAACCCAGTCACTTGAGGTGAGCCATTACCATGGCTTTCCAGGGTCTACATTAGCAGGAAACTGGAATCAGGAGACAGAGTCTGGTATTGAACCTATGTCCCAACTGATAGGCCAAATGCCAGTCCTGAAGTTCAGACTTTTAAGAATCAAAGTCAGTATTTCATTTCTTCTGAACTTTATCTAATTATAAAGCTTTTGGTATGAAAATCTGTAGGGAACAAAATTATTCAAATATTAAGAAAATTTATGACAATAAATATGGATAATAATACAGAGAAAACAGAAAAAAGCTTAAAGTACAATTGAAACTAATTCCAAAGATTCACTTTTCCGTGAGTGAGAATATGGTATTTATAATTTACATTAAAAATACTGTACGTAGGGGCTGGCGCTGTGGCATAGCAAGTAAAGCCACCACCTGTGGTGCTGGTATCCCATATGGGTGTTGGCTCGTCTCAGCTGTTCCACTTCTGATCCAGCTCCCTACTAATGTGCCTGTGAAGGCAGTGGAAGACGGCCCAAGTCCTTGGGCCCCTGTATCCACATGGAAGACTCGGAAGAAGCCCCTGCTCCTGGCTTCAGACTGGCTCAACTCTGGCCGTTGTGGCCATTTCGGGGGTGACCTAGTAGATGGAAGCTCTCTCCCTCTCTTTGTCTGTAACTCCACCTTTCAAATAAATACATAATCTTTTTAAGAAAATCATATGTGAGGCAGGCACTGTGGTCCAGCAGGTTAAGAGGCTGCTTGGGACGCCTGCATTCTGCTTTCAATCAAGCTATATTAATAGGTCTGGGAGGCAGCAGATGATGGCTCGACTACTTCAGTTCCTGCCACCTATGTGAGAGACCCTGGATGGAGTTCCAGGCTCCTGGCTTTGGCCTGGCACAGTTTCAGCTGTTACAGGCATTTGGAGAGTGAATTAGCAGATGGAAGTTCTGTCTCTTTGCCTTTCAAATAATTTAAAAAAAAAAAAAAAAAAAAAGACATTGGGGCCAGTGCTGTTGTGTAGTGAGTTAAGCCACTGCCTGCAGTGCTGGCATCCCATATGGGCATCAGTTCGAGTCCTGGCTGCTCCTCTTCTGATCTAGCTTCCTGTTAATGCACCTGGGAAAGTGGGAGACTAGGATGAAGCTCCTGGGTCCTGGCTACAGCCTAGCCTAGCTCTGGCTGTTGTGGCCATTTGGGGAAGAAGCCAGCAGATGAAGGTTTCTCTTTCTGTTTCTCCTTCTCTAACTCTGCCTTTCAAATAAAAAATAAATCTTAAAACAAAGCAAAACCAGATATCATGTATGTGACATACAGGTGGGGAAAATTATACTGGTAAATGGAAAGGAAAATTCATCTCAGGACTTAATGTTGCCGATTACTCTTTGAGAGACAAATTCTGGACCTATCTGAAAACATTACATACTTTGCTATTTTGGAATTTTAAATTGCCTCAGCTTCTATTTAGCAGTTTGATTTATAGAGACAAATCACAAAAGATTTATCTACATAATTTATACCTTGTTGAGAAAACTCTTCAGGACACTTGCAGCTTTTACAGATAGGGAACGTGGTATACGAATTTGTTTTTCCAAAATAACTAGGGAGGTAAAAATTACAGTATTATAATTAACTTTTATAAGATCTTTAATCTTTACATTATGAAACATTTAAGGCATTCCAACAGAAAAAATAAGACATTACATACACCAACTGAAGTGGCTCCTGTACTTTCTCTATCCCATACCTCCCCCTGCTTCTCAAAGACGGCCTCTAATCCTGACTCCCTACTTAGCATTTGTACACGTTTGATTCTTTGACTACCTTACTGCGTTTCAGTTTCTTCATCTGCAACACAGGGAAATGATACTTGCTTCATAGCGCTGACTGACTTTTACTGGACAATGCCAGATGATTTTCCAAAGCTGTTGTGCTAAATTTCATTCCCAGCAAGAGTCTGCGAGAGTTCCAGGTGCTGCTATTCTCAATGGCACTGATGTTACCAGAATTTAAGATCTTCACCAAATGCATGGCTATCAAATGGTAGCTCATGTTGTGAACGTGCACTCCCCTAATTGCTAGTGAGGTTAAATATCTTTCCACATACTTTGGGTTTCCCATTATGTGAAATGCCTTTTCACATTCTGTGATGGATTTGATCACTAAAGGTAAAATTTGATGGCTGTCTTTGCACTTCTTTGGATTGTGTCTTGTAAGTCCCTGTGCTGTTACTGTTCTGTTCTGTTCAATTCTTTGTATTCCCCACTGTGAGGCTATTCCTCCCTCCACTTCAATCCCTCTTGTCTTTTAGGTACTAAACTCGCCCCCCTATACTGCTCTTGGACTTTACACTCAGCCTTGGGGCCCCTGTATAAAGACTGCCATCTCTAGCCACAAAATTCTCTCCCCCATCTCTGTTTGTGGTCTATAATCCAAAAGAACCTCTTTGTTTTGATTTGGAGAAAGTAACTGCAAATGGAAATGGATACAAATAGAGGCAGAAAGGGTGTATCCACAAACAACCAAACAAAATTCAAACCTCACGCATTACATCAGGAATACTATATTGTCCAGATTATTCCTTTATTTATCAAGAGTATTAACTTGAGTCACCCTCATGTCTTGCTCCAGAATAGGGAACTCAGAGAATCTCCGTAAAATGCTGCAAATTACCTTGGAAGAGATAATCCTCTGTGTTTTGATCAGGGTTATCAGAGCTCCCAACAATATCAAACGGAGACCTTCCTGCCATCATCTCAAACATTAATACGCCCAGAGCCCACCAGTCGACACTGAAACCTTCAGAGACATTTTAAAGCAATAAATTACCCACTCTGTATTCTTCAAGTCAGTAATTAGAGATGCATTTCATTATATAACAAAAAATAAGCAATTTTATTTTACAAGTAAAATCTAAATGCATTATAACTATTATGGTAATAAGCACTGGGGATTACAGACAGATATCTAAAAGTTTTAGAATAAAATGGGAAATGAAACATAAGCTTCTTTTTCCAAATATATTCTGTAATTTCAGATTCATGCCCCATATCTAACATTTTGTTTTGAGGATATAATTAAATCATACTTGAGTATAACCTCTTCTGGTCTGAAACCTGATCTTCTGTTAGCTGATTAAAGATCTTTGAAGGATCTTGTATTCACATAGTGAGCAGCTGTCAGAAGTTCCACAAATCTGCTGAAATCAGAGCACCAGAACCCAGGAAGTCAAATGATTTACAAGAAAATAAATGTATCCTGATGCCTGAGAAGCAGTCAATTTTCCTGTTAGACGCATGGTGTAAATAGCTCAAGAAATCTGAACAGCCTTCCAAAAGTTCTTGACTCAGGAGTCATTTGGCTCCTGATCTGAATGCTGACTGCCACTCCCCAGCTGTATGACAATGGACAAATTATTTCAACTTTCTATATGCCAGTTTCCTCAACTGTAAAATGAGAGTGAACAGTGTTTACCTCATAGGGTCCTTGAGAAGATTAATTTAGTTAACATAGTTCAACTACTTAGGATAGTGACCGACATTCTTTGTTGCTAATATTAGTCAAATTTGCATCCCCAGATATTGCCAAGGTCCCCATATCTTACTTCAGACTTGGAGGCCTTCAGGAAGGTTTTAAGAAAGCTTTCTGTACTAAAATAAAGTCACGTACTACCACACAATTGGTACCACATTTAACCACCCACTTAGCAATAGTTAAAATACCATCTGTTTATTTATTACCATAGTCTTCTCCTCTTAAAATTTCAGGAGCAATGTAATTAGGAGTACCACAGAAAGTGCTGGTTGTATCTCCTGGCCGTAATCCCTCCTTTTGTGGAAACAAAACAAAGAAAAGAAAGACAGAGTAAGTCCCAAAATTGTTTTCAATTTAACTCTTCTATATCATTTATTACCTAAGTTCAGTTCTGTAGATAATATATTAACTTTTTTTTTTAAACTTTTATTTAATGAATATAAATTTCCAAAGTACGACTTATGGATTACAATGGCTTCCCCCCCATACCGTCCTTCCCACCCACAACCCTCCCCTTTCCCACTCCCTCTCCCCTTCCATTCACATCAAGATTCATTTTCGATTATCTTAATATACAGAAGATCAGCTTAGTATAGATCAAGTATGGATTTCAACAGTTTGCTCCCACACAGAAACATAAAGTGAAAAATAATAGATGATTTTTTTTTAAATGATGATGAAATCAGAGCAGACCTATTGTCATGTTTAATCCCAGTGAGAGTCAAGTTGGGAATTGATAATTTCTTTCTTTTTTTTTTTTTTACAGAGGATCAGTTTAGTATGCATTAAGTAAGGATTTCAACAGTTTGCACCCCCATAGAAACACAAAGTGAAATATATTGTTTGAGTACTCGTTATAGCATTAAATCTCAATGTACAGCACATTAAGGATAGAGATCCTACATGAGGAGTAAGTGCACAGTGACTCCTGTTGTTGACTTTACCAATTGACACTCCTGTCTATGGCATCAGTAATCTCCCTATGCTCCAGTCATGAGTTTCCAAGGCTATGGAAGCCCTCTGAGTTCTCCGACTCTTATCTTGTTTAGACAAGGTCATAGTCAAAGTGGAGGTTCTCTCCTCCCTTCAGAGAAAGGTACCTCCTTCTTCGATGACCTGTTCTTTCCACTGAGATCTCACTCACAGAGATCTTTTGCCAGAGTTTCTTGGCTTTCCATGCCTGAAATACTCTCATGAGCTTTTCAGCCAGCTCCGAATGCCTTTAGGGCTGATTCTGAGGCCTCACTACAACAACTGCACTTGTCATTTAATTTTTTTTTTTTTTTAATTGCAGAGAAAGAGACAGAGATCGCCAGCTCCATCTATTGGTTCACTTCCCAAATGCCCACAGCTGCTGGTGCTAGGCCAGGGCTGGAGTCAGAAGGCAGGAATGCATCCAGGTTTCCCACATGGTGACTTGAGCCACCATGAATGTTTCCCATGGTCCACACTGGCAGGAAGCTGCACTCAGAAGCCAGAGCTGGGAATCAAATCCAAGCACACCAAGATGAGACATGGGAATCTTAACACTAGACTAAATGTCTGCTCCTGTCTTTGTTTCTTTTTAAAGACTTCTTTATTGGGGCCAGCACTGTGATGTAGAAGGTTAAGCCTCCACCTGCAGTGTTGGCATCCCATATGAGTGCCTGTTCGAGTCCCAGCTGTTCCACTTCTGATCCAGACCTAATACGACTGGGAAAGTCAAATGCTAATGCAACTGGGAAAGTAGAAGATGGCCCAAATAGTTGGGCCCCGTACCTACGTGGAAGAGCTGGAAGAAGCTCCTGGCTCCTGGCTTCGGCACGGCCCAGCCCTGGCTGTTGTGGTATTTAGGGAGTGAACCAGCAGATGGAAGATTCCTGCACCACCCCCTTCTCTCTCAGTATCTTTGCCTTTCAAATGAATAAATAAATATATCTTTTAAAAATTTCCTTATTTATTTGAAAGGAAAAGTGAGAAAGAGAGATAGAGAGATCTTCCATCTGCTGTTTCACTCCCCAAATGGCTGCAATGGCCTGGACTGGGCCAGGCCAACATCATGAAACAGGAAATCTATCTGGGTCTCTTATGTGGGTGCAACTGGGACTGAACCAGCACTTCCATATGGGCTGCCAGCACCATAGGTGGCAGTTTAACGCAATTTGTAACACTGGCCCTCCTTTTTTTTTTTTTGACAGGCAGAGTTAGACAGTGAGAGAGAGAGAGACAGAGACAGAGAGAAAGGTCTTCCTTTGCTGTTGGTTCACCCCTCAAATGGCTGCTAGGGCCGGCGCGCTGTGCCAATCTGAAGCCAGGAGCCAGGTGCTTCCTCCTGGTCTCCCATGCAGGTGCAGGGCCCAAGCACCTGGGCCATCCTCCACTGCCTTCCCAGGCCACAGCAGAGAGCTGGACTGGAAGAGGAGCAACCGGGACAGAATCTGGCACCCCAACCGGGACTAGAACCCTGGGTGCTGGTGCCGCAGGCGGAGGATTAGCCAAGTGAGCCCTGGCGCTGGCCCCTCCTTTATTTTTTTAAAGCATGGTTTGCCGCTAAATAGCATGAAGAAAACCTGCCCTTGTTAAAAGTTGCTAGAAAGTCAGTTCATTGAAGATAAAAATTATATGAGTAAAACCAATCACGTTTCATGAAGAAAAGAAGCACTTTAAATTCTAACTACAAACAAAGCCACTGGTGAGATTATGTTTTCCTTCTGGTTGTTTTTCATAAGGTAAATTTTTTGGTTTTATATTTTATTAGCTGTAGAATGGAGAAAATTAAGGCAAAATACAAAAATATGCATAAGTCGACAAATTGCCGAATAAATGGAACAGTCACCAAGAAGTTATAACAAACATTTGTATACTCCACCTGAGAACAGCCTGAGAATAAAATAAAAGTGGAGAAAATTAGAATTTAACAATGTCCAATCATGACAGTAGATTGTAACACATCTATATCAGAAAATGATATCACACAGACAAAAAATTGGTAAGTATATAAAAATATGAAGAAAAGCTACAGCTAAAAAACCATACAATATACACATGTATAGAACACGTGTGCCCCTGCATATGTGCTGAGAGGGTGAAGGAGGCAGGAAAAGAAACCACCTGCATGTTAAGCAGATTACACACTCCTTTAAGTACACACGGCTCCTGCTCATAAATGAAGTTACAGAAACTATCTCAAAGTATGTCGAAGAGCTGATCAACATCACCCAGACCAGCTGCCTATCATATGGCAATTACATTAACACACAACAATAAAAAAGGACAGTCTGAAACAGCTGAATAATATATATACAAGTAACTACTTTTTGGGGGGAAGGGGTTACTTTATAAGCATTCCCTACGTAATTACAGATTTCCTATTATTAATCACTACAAAAAATTCAATTAACAAATGAACCTAGAATGTAATCATTTTCCTAAAATAGCTAATATGGCAGAAAATTCCAAATCATGGGGCTAGCATTGTGGCACAGGGGGTAAAGCTGTCACCGGTGACACCAGCACATAAAAAGTCTTGAGATTTGTACATAAAAATAGTTTAGGATTTTCTGAAGTATGCTGAGCAGATAATAAGGTTAAATCTTCAATATAATTAGGCTATCTCATGTAATGTTAGTTAGCATATTCTGCACTTCCTTTAAGCAAATGGGGAATATAATTTACACATTTATAATTTTGTGAGGTTAATTTTGCACCAGCTACTTTGACAAGAAAAATAGTTCCATACGCATTTAGTGAAAAGGATCAGATCTTAAAATGAAACATCGTTATTAAAAGAATAAAGGACCAAGAAATAAAGAAGACATTCTGAAAGTAACTAAATTTCCTATTTTATTCTATTGTACTTTATGTCAGTTATTCATTGATTTTTTAAAAATTTTATTTATTTGTTTGAGAAGAAGAGACAAAGAGAGAGCTCCCACCACTGGCTCACTCCTCAAATGCTCACAATGGCCTTGGTGGAGCCCAGGTCAAAGTTGGGAGCCAAGAATGTAATCCAAGTCTCCTACAAGGATGGCAACAACCCAATTACTTGAGTGATGACCACTTCCTCCCACAGTCTGCACTGGTAGGAAGCTGGAGGCTGGGGCTAGAGCTGGGAATTGAACACAGACATTGCTATGCTAAACACCTGCTCCCAATGCCAGACATTTAAATTTAAATATAAAGGATGTAGATGTTCAAAAAAAATCCTGAATGCGTGATTTAGGAGTCACTACTAAATGGCAAAAATTAGAAAGTGATACAGAAATGCTGTGTTAAAATGGGACTTCAGACAGTTTTTATTTATAAATTTTCTTCAGTAGTGTCACAACTTTCAACAAGTTAGACAATAAAAAGAAACTGGAAAAAAAAAAGAAACTAATTCATTACAGCACATATATCACAGAAGACACAGAATTTTGTAAAAGGCTAGGGGAAAAGTATGAAGGTACTTATAAAGTTCATAGAAAAACAGAATTAAACGATTAACTTATTTGGGGGCTGGCACTGTGGAATAGTGCATGGAGCTTTCTGCAACACATCCCAGGCAGGGGCTGGTTCAAATTCCAGCAGCTCTACTTCCGATCAGCTCCCAGCCCATAGCCTGGAAAAACAGTGAAGGATGGCTCGAGTACTTGGGTCCCGGCCACTCACATGGGAGACCGAGGTGAGGCTCTAGGTTCCGGCGTTGGCCTGGCTCACCCTGGCTAGTGCAGCCACCTGGGAAGTGAACCAGCAGGTGCAAGATCTCTGTCTCTTTCTCTGCAACTCTGACTTTCAAATAAATAACTCAATCTTTTAAAAAAAAAAGCTTATTTTTGTGTACAAAATTTTTTAAATCCATGCAATTTTCATAATATGCATTTTCCACGAACTTTTTGAAGACCCTGAATACATTTATTGTCTTAGAATACCAAAAGTGTCCTACACAAAGCCACTATCATTTCTCCCTCTTCATTCATGAAGCAAGTATACCAAGACAGTTTTATGAGTAGCTGAAGACCTTTTCAGTATCCACCTTTCCTTACCTTACACATGCCATAGTCAGTGAGTTTAATGTGCCCTTCAGAGTCCAGTAATACATTATCCAACTTCAAATCTCTATAAATTATGCCTCGCTCATGAAGATAATTTAATGCTAGACTGATTTCTGCAGAGTAAAATCTAAAATAAAATAAAAAAATATGTCACTTGATTCAAATTTTTTTATTGTGGCAATTTTGTAGAGGAAGGCATTTAAATGCTACTCCCACCTGCAACTGGAAACCAAAAAATCCTATCGGAAGTTTTTTTCACTCTATGATTTTAGGGACTAACATTAAAAGTCTCATTTTAAAAAAATCTGAGGCCAAAACGCAATAAATGTTCCAGTTACTTGAAACTCACATATTCATAAAGTTATTAAGTTGAAAGTTTCAAGCAGTTCTTATTCTGATGCCCCAGATGAACCTGAGGCAGTTCCAACTCTTACAACTGTAGGCAAAGTTGGATACACATTTGTACATGTAAGTTTTCTAGAGTGCTCCCATAGCTTTCAATACTTCTCTAAGGGGCCAACGACATCAATCTACTTCCCTAAAACTAAGAACCACTGACAGACCTAGAGTAAAAAAGTTGAATACTCAAATCACTAAGTCCACACCAAGATTTGTTAAGTAACGAATTAAACTATTCTACAATCACAAATGAGAACATTTAAAAAGTACCACTGACTCACTGATAACCCAGATTTTAGCCTAAATAATGTAAGTGGAGCACCCCAGGTGGTTTATGGCTGCTTTAGTGCCAAATCATCATGCTTGTGTCTGCAGGCAGGTAAAGCAGACCTCCTTAGCCACTTCAAACTCTATGATCAGGGAACCCGAGTTCTTACGCTGCTCTTCAGCACCCAGGAAAGCAAAAATGGTGAAACCAGAACTGGCACTTTAACACAGTAAAAATCAGACCAGTGTTCCCAGGACCAACTGAACAAATGTACATTCAAAATTATAACATCGGTGGCTTTGCTACGTATGATGTGTGACCATTTTACAAAGCCTAAATTTATACAGCTAACACACATAGTAAATTATAATACATATACTATAATCATAACATGTAAATTAACTTTTTAAAAAATATTTGAAAGGCAGAGTTACAAAGAGAGGAAGACAGAGAGAGAGAGAGAGAGAGAGAGAGAGAAAGAGAGGGATCGAGATCTTCATCTGCTGATTCATTCACCAGATGGCTGGGGCTGGGCCAGGATGAAGCCAGGAGCCTGGAACTTCTTCCAGATCTCCTATGTGTGTAGGAGCCCAAGCATTTGGGCCACCTTCCTATGCTTTCCCAGGTTATTAGCAGGGAGCTAGATCAGAAGTGGAGCAGCTGGGTATCAAAGCAGCGCCAATATGGGATGCTGGCATTGCAGACAGAGGCTTAACCTGTTACACCACAACACCAGCCCCCTATAAATTAACTTTTAGCTTAGCCTCTACATGACTTACAAAGAAACAACCAGTATAAAATAAATTGTCAGGGCCAGCGCTGTGGTATAGCGGGTTAAGCCTGCATGAATGCCATCCTAGCTGTTATACTTCTGTTCCTGCTCCCTGCTAATGCACCTGGGAAAGCAGCACAGGATGGCCCAAGTGCTTGTGCCCCTGTACCCATGTGGGAGACTTGGGAGAAGCTCCTGGCTCCTTGCCTCTGCCTGGCCCAGCCCATTGCAGCCACTTGGGGAGTGAACCAGCAGAAGGAAGAGCTCTCTCTGTAATTCTTTCAAACAAACAAATCTCAAAAAAAAAAAAAGGCAGCAGCAGAATACAGCCTATCTTTCTTTAAAAATAAATAGTCTATGTTTTGCAACCACTACACATTAAAAGTCACACAATTCTGAAACAACTTCACTGTAAACAATTAACCAAAAACTTACCTGGCATGTTCCTCAGGAAGTTTTCGTTGTCGCTGCATGTGAAACATTAGATCTCCTCCATTTACATACTCTATGACAAAGAACAACCTACAACACGGGAGAGGACTCATGAAACCAATATCCAAAATGAGGAGGTGTAATCGCACTTCTAAATCCTTAAGAAACCAGTCACAATATAAAGAGCATCCCCTACGGTTTAGCCTTTAAAAGGTGCCAAGAATCTGGGGGGAAAAAAGGGTATCTAAATCACTTGTGATCATCACTTGAGATTTTTTTCCCTGTAGTTAAACTCTAGAAAACTTTAAGTCATAAAACTAGCATCCTGGGTATACTTAAATGGTTGGATTTCTCCCATCATTAATATAATCTGGCTCTTTCTTTTTTTGCCCAATGCATGTCATTTCCTAATGCTGATCCAGTGTCAGCTGGAGTAAGACACAACTGTTGTGTCCTCCATGACTTCTGTTTCATTAGTGGTAACAAGCAGATTCTTATGTGAAATATGAAAACAGACAAAGCCCAGTCATCGTTCTAGAACCTTCCAATCTTACCTGCTTTCTGTCTGAAAGCAGGAATGCAGTCCAACCAGAAAAGGATGATTAGATGCTTGCTCAAAAACGTGTTTCTCTGTCTGTACCCAGTCAATATCCTGTTTTAAAATAAGAAACAAATAGACGTCAAACTGAAATGATATCATCAAAATTAATGATAAATTTGTTCTTGGCAATTCAGTGAGGACAAATGCAATGCTTAATTAGGCTAAGAATCAAAATCGCTGATAATCATCAAATACCAATTTATATACAAGAAGAAAAATCCCACTGGTAAGTCTCAGTATTATGAAATGGTCTAGAAAACTTTTACAAGCTCTATTACATCCTCTGATACTAATATGGTTTGATTTTCATGCTTGAAAAATCTAATAAAGTCTAATAAGTTTAAATATCGCTTACAATCTGTTTGAAATACACATTTAAGAAAAGTAGCCTGAAATAATAAGGCATAAACACTGAGGTTTTCACTACAAAATTACTCGCAAGCATTTTAACAGTTGAGAAGTAATAAAGCTTCATTGTGCTTACCTCGTCATCATTGACAAGCTCTTTTTTGACAACTTTCATTGCATAAATACGATCTGTTTTTTTTAATCGAACCAACAGTACTTTGGCATAGCTTCCTCTTCCTATTACTCGGAGCAAATCAAAATCCTGAAGACCTAAGCTGGATGAAGCTTTGCCACTTTCCCTGGTGTTCATTGCCTGTTGAGAACATTTACATCAAAAAGTTATACAAGGAAAAATGTTGTACAGAATATTCCTGATACTTAGTTACAGCTATAATGATTTAAAATCTTTTTTTAACATAAAAATATTTTAAGTTTGTAATTCTCTCCTTGTATCATTCAAAGCACATATCTAATGAGTTTATGAGTTAAGAGAAGTGGTAACAGGAATTAAGAGAGTTGAAAACTAAGAAACGTTAAAGAACAACTTTAAAAAGATCCAATAAGCTTTAGGTATGGGGAATAAAAAAAAAACTTTGCTGACTAGGAGATTGGAGGTACTAGTGACAGGTAAAGTGTGTGGCTGTGGATAGGATAAGGATGACAGAGTAGGAGATCCAAGAATGGTTTTTCGGGGCTGTCACTATAACATAGTGGATAAAGCTGCTGCCTGCAGTGCCACCATTCCATATGGGCGCTGCTTCAAGTCCCAGCTGCTCCATTTCCAATCCAGCTTTCTGTTGTGGTTTGAGAAAGCAGTGTAAGATGGCTCAAGTCCTTAGGCCCCTGCACCCATGTGGGAGATCTGGAAGAAGCTCTTGGCTTCATATTGGTACAGCTCTAGCCGTTTTGGCCATCTGGGGAGTGAACCAGCAGATGGAAGACCTCTCTCTCTCTCTCTCTCTCTCTCTCTCTCTCTCCCTCTCTGTAACTGTGCCTTTCAAAAAATAAATAAATCTTTTTTTTAAAAGTATGGTTTTTCATATTAATTTTAGAACTTACAATGGGACATCAAGAGGAAAGTCTGCTGGAAACCTGATATATGAAATACAAGCTAGTGAGAGACACATTCAGAGGCACTCTGGGATACAGTCCAGCTGACTGAAGACAAGTTTCACCACAGAACACCAAGGGTGCTTTTGTACTGGATAACATGGAATGGCAAAGTAAGTCTTATAATGCATTTATAAGTAAATTTAAGTTTCTGGTAATTTTTCTCTATTTTCCTAAAGAATTATTTATTTTTAAAGGCATAGCAACAGAGATAGACAGACAATCTTCCATCTACTGGTCCACTCCCCAACTGGTTCTAACAGCCAAGGCTGGTACCAGGTCGAAGCCAGGAACCTAGAATTCCATCTGGTCTCCCACATGGGTGGCAGGGGCCCAAGTACTTGAGTCAACTTCTACTGCCTTCCCAGGCACATGAGCAGGAGGCTGAATCAGAAGCAGAACAGGAGGGTTGAACCAGGACTCCACTATGGGATGTAAGCCTCTCAAGTAGCAGGTTAACTCACTGTGCCATAACGCTGCCTGCTCGGGCAATTTTTAGAGAAGACTGAAGATAACCTTTTATTAGACACCTGTAAAGTCACCAGCACCTAATCTTCAGATGGCCCTATGAGAACAAAGTATGACTTCGGTGAGGAGTATCACAAAAAAGCAAAGAACAAGTTTTGAGACAGGCAAAGAAATTAGTAAACACACACACACACACACACACACACACACACACAGAGTATTGTGAAAACTGAAGGTAAATGACAATTTAAAAGAATGGTCATCCAAGAAACTAAAGAATAATTTGATTTGGTAACAATAATAAACAGAGAGAAGTGAAAAGAAACCAGACTAGGGCAGCTTAGGAAAGAAGAGAGTGGTTAAGAAAAAAGTCAATGATTAGATTTTGAATATGGCTGAATATGGACGGGGTGGTGGTATGGTGCAGTGTGTTAAGCCACTCTGAGATGTCAGCATCCCATATAGCACCAGTTCGAGTCCCAGCTGCTCCACTTCTGATCAAGCTACCTACTAATGTGCCTGGGAAAGCAGCAAAAGATGGTCAACGTGCTGGAAGCCCTGCCACCACTGATGTGGCAGACCCAGATGGAATTCTGGTTTGGCAGCTTCAGCCTGGCTTGGCCCCTGCCATTATGGCCATTTGGGGAGTGAACTAATGGATCAACATATTGCTCTGTATCTTTTCCTCTTCCTCTACTTCTATCTTTCAAAAAAAAAAAACTTAAAAAAATTAAAAAAAAATTTTTTTTGGAAATTATGAGAGAATCAAATGGAACATTAACAAAAGGCATGATAATAAGATTTAATGAAATAACAGAAGCCAGAAAATAGTGGAATGTCACCTTCAAAGGACCTTTACAAAAAATGAAACCTGCTGACCAGGAATTTTACACCCTGCAAAAATATCTCTCAAAATGAAAGTGAAGTAAAAACATTTTCAGGCAAACAAAACCTGAGAAAAATCTATCACTAGTATGTTCTCACTAAAGGAAATAGCAGAGTTCTTCAAGAAGAAAAAACAATCGCAGATGAAGGACACAGATGCAGGAAGGAAAGAAGAACAGAAAGGTAAAATGTAAGTATATCTAAACAGATGTTGGATAAAAAACACTAATACAGATAGAATTTTAAAGTATGACAAAAATAGCTCCTATGTCAGGAAGGGAAGAAATAGAAGATAAAGTATGCTAAAGTTATTATATTTTTGGAAAATGGCAAGTTTTATTAATAACTTGTATGAGTTGGGACCAGCACTGTGGCGTAGCAGGTAAATCCGCCACCTGCAGTGCTGGCATCCTATATGGGCGCTGGTTCACGTCTCAGCTTCTCCAATTTCCATCCAGCTCTCTGCTATGGCCTGGGAAAGCAATAGAGATAGCTCAAGACCTTGGGCCCCTGCAACTTCATGAGAGACCTGGAAGAAGCTCCTGGTTCCTGGCTTTGGTTTAGCTCAGCTCCAGCCATTGCGGCCAATTGGGGAGTGAATCAGTGGATGCAAGACCTCTCTCTCTCTGCCTCTCTCTGCCTCTTCTCTCCTCTCTCTGAATAACTCTGACTTTCAAATAAATAAATAAATCTTTAAAAAGAAAATAACTCATGGGGTCGGTGCCATGGTGCAGGTTAATCCTCTGCCTGCGGCGCCGGCATCCCATATGGGCGCCGGGTTCTAGTCCCAGTTACTCCACTTCCGATCCAACTCTCTGCTACGGCCTGGGATAGCAGTAGAAGATGGCCCAGGTGCTTGGGCCCCTGCACCCACATGGGAGACCCAGAAGAAACACCTGGCTCCTGTCTTTGGATTGGCGCAGCTCCAGCCGTTGTGGCCATCTGGGGAATGAACCAACAGAAGGAAGGTCTTTTTCTCCGTCTCTCCCTCTCACTGTCTGTAACTCTACCTCTCAAATAAATAAATAAAAATCTTAAAAAAAAAAAAAAAAAAAAAAAACTTGTATCAGTTAAGGATACAAGATGTAATCTTCATACTAACCAGTAACAGAGTGGAAAAAGAAGGCCAAACAAATGAAAAAAAAAAAAAAAGGAAAAGAAAACCCTAATAAGCTATCACTACATATTCACTAAATGAACTAAAATTTAAAAAGCCAACTACACAAAGTGTTGACAAGGATATGGAGGGGGCCAGCGCTGTGGTGGTGTGGTGAGTAAAGCCACCACTTGTAGTGCCAGCATCCCATATGAGCACTGGTTCAAGTCCCGGCTGCTCCACTTCCAATCCAGCTCTCTGCCATGGCCTGTGAAGGCAGTGGAAGATGGCCCAGGTCCTTGGGCCCCTGAACCTGAGTGGGAGACCTGAGGGAGGCTCCTGGCTCCTGGCTTCGGATAGGTGCAGCTCTGGCCGTTGCGGCCAATTGGGGAGTGAACCAGCAGATAGAAGACCTCTCTCTCTGCCTCTGCCTCACTGTTACTCTGACTTTCAAGTAAACAAAAACTTAAAAAAAAAAAAAAAAAAAGGATATAGAGCCAACAGAACTCTCATCTATTGCTGATGAAAGCAAAAATAACACAAATACTTTGGAAAATTATTTGCCATTGTCTATTAATAAAGTTGGATATACAAATGAATCAACAACTCCACTCCCAGCCCTATTCATACATCTAACAGAAATGTAGATACATGTGTGTCAGAGCACATTTACAAGAATGTTCACAGCAGGGGCCACACCATCTGTGACGCTGATATCCCACGTGGACACAGGTTCAAATCCCCGCTGCTCTAATTTTGTTCCTGATCCCTAATAATGTGCATGGGAAAGCAGCGGAGGATGGCCCAAGTCCTTGGACCCCTGCACCCACGTGGAGACCTGGATAAAGCTCCAGACTCCCTGGCTTCACGAAGCTGGAGCTGTTGCAGCTGGGAGTGAAACTAACTCTCTCTCTCTCTCCCCAACTCTTTTTCAAATAAATAAATAAATATTTGTAAAGAAAATGTTAACAGTAGCATATCCTAATAATCTCAATCTGGGGGAAAATATCAATAGCAGGACAGATAGAATCGATAAAGTAGTGAAAATGAAGGAAGAACTCCTACATGAAACACAGCTGCACCTCATAGACACAATGTTGAGTGAAAGAAGCTACAACAAAAGAATACATGATTTATGAGTCCATTTATATAAAATTTAGGGGAAAAAAGAAAAAACTAACACGTGGTGTTGTGATAGTGTGTTACTTTTAGGGGCGAAGGGTGTGTTAGCAACTGGGAGAAGGAACAAAATGACTTTTGGGACACTAGTAAAGCCTACTTCTTGATCTGAGAGGTCATTACATAGTGTTACTTTGTGAAAATCCATCTAGCTAGACTCATGATTTGCACACTTTTCTGTTTGTATGCTATTCTTCAATTTAAAAATATATTAGCTGGCGCCGCGGCTCACTAGGCTAATCCTCCACCTGCGGCACCGGCACCCTGGGTTCTAGTCCCAGTTGGGGCACCGGATTCTGTCCCGGTTGCTCCTCTTCCAGTCCACCTCTCTGCTGTGGCCTGGGAGTGCAGTGGAGGATGGCCCAAGTGTTTGGGCCCTGCACCCGCATGGGAGACCAGGAGGAAGCACCTGGCTTCTGGCTTCGGATCAGCGCAGCACGCCGGCCGTAGCGGCCATTTGGGGGTGAACCAACCGAAGGAAGACCTTTCTCTCTGTCTAACTCTGCCTGTCAAAAAAAAAAAAAAAAAAAAAAAAAAAAAAAAGTATATTAAGGGGGCCGATGCTGTGGCACAGTGGGTTAATGCTTTGGCCTGAAGGCCGGCATCCCATATGGGTGCTGGTTCGAGACCCAGCTTCTCTACTTTCTATCCAGCTCTCTGCTATGGCCTGGGAAAGCAGCAGAAAATGGCCCAAGTCCTTGGGCCTCTGCACTCACGTGGGAGACCCGGAAGAAGCTCCTGACTCCTGGCTTCGGATTGGCACAGCCCCAGCCATTGCGGCCATCTGGGGAGTAAACCAGTGGATGGAAGACCTCTCTCTCTATCTTTCTCTTTCTCTTTCTGCCTCTGCTCTGTGTAACTCTTTCAAATAAATAAATAAATCTTTAAAAAAAAGTATATTAAGGAGCAAGCCTTTGGCACAGTAATTACAATATTGCTTGGGACAACCACATCCCCTGTTGGAGTGTCTGGTGCAAGTCCTGGCTCCTCCACTTCCAATTCCCACTTCTTGCTAATGCACACCCTGGGAAGCAGCAGATGATGGTCCAAGTACTTTGGTTTTGGGCACCCATGTGGGTGAGACCTGGATGTGGGCTCCTGGCTTCAGCCTGGCTCAGGCCTGACTTTTGCAGGCATTTAAGTAGTGAATCAGCTGATAGAAGCTCACTCTCTGTACATCTGCCGTATAGATATTCACATACACATACATAGAAGAGAGAGGGAGAAAGAAGAAGAAGGAGAGGGAGGAGGAGGAGGAAACAAAAAACTGAAAAAAAAAAAAAATCTAATCAAAATTGAAAGATCTCTACAATGAAAACTAGAAAACACTGACGAAAGAAACTGAAAGACAACACAAAGAAATATATGTTGAAGAATCATTATCATTATTATCAATGATAATCAATATTATTAATAATCAATATCATTAAAATGCCCATACTGCCCAAAGTGATTTACAGATTCAATTCAATCTATCAAAATCCCAATCACATTTTTCACAAAACTAGAAAAAACATTACAATTTTGTATGAAATCACAAATGACATTAAATTGTAGAGTAATTTTCAGCAAAAAGAACAAAGGAGAACACATTATACTACTTGACTTTAAACTATATTACAAAGCTACAGTTCCTGAAATAGTATGGTGGGGCTGGCATTGTGGCATGGGTTAGGCTGCCACCCACAACACTGGCATCCCATACTTGAGCATCAGTTCTAGTCCCACATGATCTGTACCCAATCCAACTCCCTGCTAATACAACTGGGAAAGCAGTGGAGGATGGCCCAAGTACATGGGCCCCTGCCGCTCACATGGGAGACCAGGATGGATGGAGCTCCTTGCTTTAGCCCATCCCAGCCCCAGCCACTGCAGCCACTTGGGGAGTGAACCAGCAGTGGAAGATCTCTTAACCCCCACCCCCGTCACTCTGTCCAAATAAATAAAATCTTAACAAAAAATAGTGTGGCCAGGCATAAAGGCAAACAGACCAAGGGAACACAATAGAGACCCTAGATATAAATCCACACATATATAGTCAACTGATCTTTGACAGTGTTACTAAGGACACAGATTGGAGGGAGAACGGATTTTTTTTCAGTAAGTAGTGTTGAGAAAATTGGATATCCACATGCTTCTAGATCAGACCCCAAAAGCACAGGACACAAAGCAAAAACAAATGGAATTTCAGCAAACTTCAGAGCTTCTGCACAGTAAAGGAAACCAATCTACAGAGTGAAGAGAGTCTCCAGCATGGGGGAAAATATTTGTAAGTTATACATCTGGGAACTCAAACAACTCAACAGTAAATAAACCAAATAATCCAATTGAAAAAATGAGGTAGATATAAACAGACATTTTTCAAAGGAAGACATACAAATGGTTAAGAGGTATGTGGAAAAATGCTTAACATCACTAATCATCAGGGAAATATAAATCAAAACCACAGAGATAGCACATCATTCCAGTTAGAACGGCTATCATCAAAGAGGCGAAGACAGCAAGTGCTGGCAAGGATACTGAGAAAGGGGTCAGCCCTTGCACACTGTTGGTAGGAATGTAAATTAGTATAGCTATTGGGGAAAACATTATCAAGGTTCCTCAAAAAACTAAAAGTAGGCATACTATATGATCCAGCAATCTCAGTACTGGGAACATATCCAAGGCAAATGAAACCCATTTGTCAAAGAGATAATCTGCACTGCCACGGTCACTACAGGACTATTCATAATAGCCAAGAAATGGAAACAACCTAAATGTCCACAAACTGATGAAGGGATACAGAAACTGTGGTACCAAAACACAATGGAATAATATTGAGTCAGAAAAAGGGATGAAATCTTGTCATTTGCAATGTCATGGATGGAACTGGAGGTCGTTGTGTTAAGTGAAATATATTGGGCATAGAAAGGCAAGTAGTGTATGACCTTACTTTTATGTGGACTCTAAAACAGTTGATCTCAGATTTGGCATAATGTCTCTTGGGTTGAAGGTCCCTGCCACCCATGTGGGAAACATGGATTAAGTTTCCAGCTCTTGGTTTCAGCATGGCCCAGACCCAGCTGTTGCAGACATTTGGGGAGAGAATTACCAGATGGGAGCTGTCTGCCTCTCTCTGCCTTTCAAACAAACAAATAAAAAGTTAAGCTCACAGAGATTGAGAGTAGAATGGCTGTTAACAGTGGTTGGGCACAGCAAAGGGAGGAAGGGAAAAATTTTAAAATGGAAATATATTAAAAATCATGAAGATAAAGGCAGATTAGCAGGAAATAGTAGCCAACCAAAGTAATAATAATAATAGTATTAGTAATAATAATGGTAATGAGAGTTCCCAAAAGGATCAAAAAGCTATAGAACCAGCAAGGAAGAAATAAAAAGAAAACATAAAAAGAACATTGGCAGAAGAGTTTCTATTCCTCATTATTAGGAATTTCCTCTTGTGACTGACTCATTCAACCTATGAACAAAATAAGAACTGCAGGACAGATTTAAGTGGTAACAACCTTTAAAATATAAAAATAAATATGCACCTGAAAGAAGAGTTGGAAGACTAGACATAAAAGAGTTGACTAGACATAGAAGCTGTTGACTAAAGTAGACAGAACAAGGAACCATAGGTGACCAAGAGATTTCAAAATAACACAGGAGTGAAAGAAGACAGCAGACAAAACAAAAGTGGTCACGTGCTGATCACTGTTTTAACTGAGTGATGGATACTGAGACTTTGCATTCTGTCTACTTTCACTGATGCTTGAAATTTTTCATAATAAAATGCTGGGTTTTTAGAAAAGGTAACCAAGATGTAATACATCTACCAAACATGAAAGAGAAAGGAAAAGGGTGAGGTTGTATGAACTAAACCTATACACTTGAAAAACAGAAATATAAACATTATTGCCCCAACTAGAAATGGTTAAAAAGTGTTGCCTCTAAGAAGTCAAACTGGTAGTAGAAAGTATGAGGCATGATAATCTTTTATACAAGCACTTTTTAAAAAATTATCATTTTCAATATTCTAAATTAAAATTTACTGTTTGAAAAACATAAAAAGCTTAACAGAAGAAAACAGTGGCAGTAAAAATATTTAATCGTTCATACTTTCAATGAGCAATCCCACAAAATGGAATTATATGTATATTTTAAATAATATTACCAAGTATTATAAATGCTATTCTTAAACACACTATAAAATTTAGGTTATGTTATCCTAAGTCATTCCACTAGAATATTTCCTAATTTAAATCAAAATAGTGATTACTAAATTAAATTAGAATACAGCTCTTTAATCATTGAAAATCAGTCCAGGGGCTGGTGCTGTGACGTAGCGGGTAAAGCCGCCGCCTGCAATCCAGAATCCCATATGGACACCAGTTCAAGTCTTGGCTGCTCTACTTCTGATCCAGCTCTCTGCTATGGGCCCTTGCCTCTGTATGAGAGACCTAGAAGAGGCTCCTGGTTCCTGGCTTTGGATGGGCACAGCTCCAGCCATTGCAGCCAATTGGGGAGTGAACCAGCAGATGGAAGACCTCTCTCTCTCTCTTTTTGCCTTTCCTTCTCTCTCCGTGTAACTCTTTCAAATAAATAAATAAATCTTTAAAAAAAAAAAAAAGAAAGAAAGAAAATCAGTCCTGTATTATGACCTAAAATCTAAGCAGGTCAATGTGTCATTTCCTAAATTGTTCAGTCTTACTAAAAAAAAAAAAAGGCAGAATGCACCATAAGATATTATCTTACCTCCTTTTCTTCACCAACTTGGTCCAAACTCTCATGACTTGAAGGATTATATGGAATTACTAAAAACCAAATTTCAAACATCATTAATTCATCTATTAATTCGTCACTAATTCATCTGTTAAAGTTTTTTCCTGATTGTATTGTATTTTGAAGTTTCATTTCTAAGTTTTCATTATTTAAAGCTGAACACTTACCCTACAATATGACAAATCATTTGTGAAAGTTAAGCATTAAATCCTAATTTTCAGTAGTAAAGAGAGCAAAAATACCAACCTGGTATTCAAGTGCTGTTTTGAAGAAATATTTTCATTATTTTTTAAACTCCTCTTTATAAATTAATTAAACAATTATTTCTTATAAGGTTGACTCTGTAAATCCTTTTAACCCTTCAGCATGATTGAAGCATAGAGATGATTTTCATTTTTACTCCCTTCATACTCAAAATACTCCTGCTGACAAAGGTCAGACTTCTTTCCTTAAAGCTACTTGAGTGGTAGATGGCTGGCTTAGTCGGTAAGATGCCTTGTGTCTCACATCTGACTGCCAGGGTTTGACCCCCACTCCAGCTCCTGATTTCAGCTTCCCGACAGCTCAGGTACATGGGTCCCTGCCACCCAGATGGACTGAGATCCTGGCTTCGGTCTGGGGGAGCCCAACCTGTTGCAGGCATTTGGGGAGTTAACTAGCAAATTGGGAAGTGCTCTCTGTCTCTCAAACACATAAATACTGTTTTCTTCAGAAGCTAGTTGGGGCAACAGCAACCTACATTTCAAAGCTTCAGGCTTCAAGCTTCTTCCATGACAAAAGACTGTATTCTGTCCTTCCAAAGAAAATTCCTGCTTTTCTGTTCTTGATTCAGCTCAGATCAGGATGCTCTACTCCCTTTAACTGATCTCCAAATTTCCCAGACACTACTTTAAGGCCTTGCATCTACCTAACCTTTTAACTCATATCACCTTTTTAGAAATACTTATGCTGTATCTCTATATCTTTTATTTAACTTCTATTTCTGATAGTAAAGGCTTAATAAAAACAGGTTGCTTGGGCCGGCACTGTTGTGTATAGATAAAGCTGCCGCCTGCAGTGCAGGCATCCCATATAGGCACCTATTTAAGTCCTGGCTGCTCCACTTCCAATCCAGCTTTCTGCTATGGCCTGGGAAAGCAGTGGAAGATGGCCCAAGTCCTTGGGCTCCTGCACCTAAGTGGGAGACCTGGAAGAAGCTCCTGGCTCCTGGCTTCAGATCGGCACAGCTCCAGCTGCTGTGGCCATCTGGGGAGTGAACCTGCAGATGGAAGACCTCTCTCTCCGTCTCTACCTCTCTCTGTAACTCTTTCAAATAAATAAAATAA
Organism: Oryctolagus cuniculus; assembly: GCF_964237555.1. NCBI lineage: Eukaryota > Metazoa > Chordata > Mammalia > Lagomorpha > Leporidae > Oryctolagus > Oryctolagus cuniculus. The sequence goes on from NC_091435.1 coordinate 110,008,902, forward strand.
ATCTTAAAAAAAAAAAATCTAAGTTTGCTGAATATAAAGGAGTCTCAAAGGAAAATTATATGAACTAGAAAAAATAGTCTTTTTTTTACTTAATATAGTTGTCTTTTTAAAATGCCAAGTATGCATGTTAAATATTGTGACTGAAATTACCACCACAAATACGCTTACCTACTTTTATTTGAGAAGAACATAGATGTTTTAAACAGGAGTAAAAGAGCCATCTAAAGAAGCCTCTAAAGGTTACTTTGTTAAGGAATAATAAAGAACAAGAGTTGGGGTGGACAATCTTACCTGTCTGAGGGTGGTCCGAATGCATGGATGACTGGTCCAAAGGCATCATTGGTTCCTACAAGCAATTCCAAAGACAGAGACTCAGCAGATTCTTTATTTTATTTTATGAAGCCATACAATATACCTTTGAATGAGGTAGTGTTGGTCATACTTTATAGAAAAGAACCACAAAATTAATTCCAGATTATTTATGAGAAATCAAATCAAACTCCTAAATATTCTCATTTGTTTCTCTCCTATGTCACCTATTCCTCCTTCACGCTCCATTTTTGTCTTTAGCAGAATCCCTAGATTGTCAGTTCTTTAGCAGAGGTCCAGAGACAGACTTTAGAATGTTTACAATCTCACTAAAATTATTTGTAAAAATTTGTGTTTCCCATTTTTTAAAGATGTTAATGGCCTAAAAAAGGAAAAGAAAACTTCTTAGAAACCAATTTACCTATCAGTCATCTCAGGAACAATGCTAATTCAACCAAAATTGTTAGTAATTCAGTAATCTTAGAACCAAGTTTAATGAATATCATCAGGAAAAATTAAACTTGAAAAAGCATTAATTATACAATTATAACTTTAAGGATATCATAGGAATAGGTTCATAAGTAAACATATAGATTTTTAAATGAATTCAACATCCATCCTTTATGTCTTTTATACCAATATAATCACAAACCCTGCCTTTCTTTCCTTCTACATGTATGTAGAAATACAACTCGTGGAGTGGGCTTATCATGGGGCAGTGGGTTAAGCCACCACTTGGGATATACACATGTCTCACATCAGAGTGCCTAGTTCAAGTCCCAGTTACTCCATTTCTTTTTTTTTTTTTAATTTTATTTATTTATTTATTTATTTGACAGGCAGAGTGGACAGTGAGAGAGAGAGACAGAGAGAAAGGTCTTCCTTTGCCGTTGGTTCACCCTCCAATGGCTGCTGCGGCCGGCGCGCTGCAGCCGGCGCACCGCGCTGATCCGGTGGCAGGAGCCAGGAGCCAGGTGCTTTTCCTGGTCTCCCATGGGGTGCAGGGCCCAAGCACCTGGGCCATCCTCCACTGCACTCCCTGGCCACAGCAGAGAGCTGGCCTGGAAGAGGGGCAACCGGGACAGAATCCGGCGCCCCGACTGGGACTAGAACCCGGTGTGCCGGCGTCGCTAGGCGGAGGATTAGCCTAGTGCCAGTTACTCCATTTCTGATCCAGCTTCCTTCTATTGTGCCTGGGAAGGCAGCAGATGATGGCTCAAGTCCCTGCCACCCACAGAGAGACTTAGAATGAGGTTATATACTCCTGGGTTCAGCCTGGCCAGCCCTGGTTGTTGTGGGCATTTGGGGAGTGAACCAGAGGATGGAAGATCCTTCACTCTCTGACATTCTGCCTTTGAAATAAATTAATTAAACACCCCCACACACAATCTGCATTCACTGACCTTGAAAAATTTGCTATTGCTCTTTGGTTTGCAATAGGATGTGAAAGAAAAATCTCTGCACTTTCTGCCTTTGTGGCACCCTGGAATGAACTGGAGAATACATTTGCAGTCTAGAAAACTTGGGTAATATTCCTTCTTTTTTCAGTAACAAAATTGGCAATTACTTTGGGTCTCTCACTGCTCATCATAACTGGCAGCTGCTTGTCATGTACTCAACACCAGGACTTTGAAAAAATAGCACTGCTGTTACCTTGAGCTCCTCATTTATTTTGATCATGATATGCTTGGAGTGAAGGCATTGTTTCTAAGGAAAAAACACTGTCATGTGGACACCTAAGTATAGCCACAGTAAGCTGGATAAACTATGTTTGTAATTTTTAACTTTTTGCTTTTCCCTAAGATTGGATTTTCCGGGGCTGGCATTGCAGCACCTCGGGGTAAACTGCTGCTTATCATGCCAGCACCCCATATAGAAGCACCAGCTTGAATCCCAGCTACTGTGCTTCTGATTCAGCCCCTGGCTCACACACCTGGGAAAGCAGCAGAAGATGGTCCAAATGCTTGGATCCCTGCCATCTATGTGGGAGACCCAGATGGAGTTCCTCGCTTCAGCCTGGCCCAGCCCTGGCTGTTGCAGCTATTTGGGGAATGAACCAGCAGATGGAAGATCTCTTTCTCTGTCTCTCCCTGTCACTTGCCTTTCAAATAAATAAAATAAATCATAAAATCAAAAAGGCTTGGACTTTTCTCCTAACTACAAACCTGTTCTTAACCTTATATGAACTAGATAAATAACTGCAATTCCAAAAAGCCACAAGTAATTTTTTTTAATTTTGTTTAAAAGACAGAGAACACACACACAGGGAGACATTCACTGGTTCACTCTCCAAATGTCTGCAAAGTGAGGGATGGGCCAGGCTGAAGCCAAAAGACAAAAACTCATCTAACGGGGCTGGTGCGGTGGCACACTAGGTTAATCCTCCACTTGCAGCGCCAGCATCCCATATGGGCGCCGGGTTCTAGTCCTGATTGCTCCTCTTCCAGTCCAGCTCTCTGCTGTGGCCCGGGAAGGCAGTGGAGGATGCCCAGGTGCTTGGGCGCCTGCACCAGCGTGGGAGACCAGGAAAGAAGCTCTTGGCTCCTGGCTTAGGATCGGCATAGCTCTGGCTGTGGCGGCCTTTTGGGGAGTGAACCAAGGGAAGGAAGACCTTTCTCTCTGCCTCTCTCACTGTCTATAACTCTGTCAAATAAATAAATAAATCTTAAAAAAAAAAAAAAAAAAACCTACTCATCTAAGTCTCCCATGTGGGTGGCAAGAATCCAAGCACTTGAGTCATTATCTTTTGACTCCCAGGATTGTGCATTAGGAGAAACCTGGATTGGAAGCAGATGAGTTGGAACTAGACCAGGTACCATGTGGGCAGGCATCCCAAGCAGCAACTTAACTGCTGTGACAACAGCCCTCTCCATTTATGTTTTTTTTTTTTTTTTTCATTTTACTTGAAAGGCATAGAGGAACATGGCATAATCGTTCTAAAGTAGTTTAGAAAGATGTATCCTGACCTTTAAAATGCCTTTTTTCAGAATGGGCATTTGGCAGTGGTTAAGCTATTGCTTTGGATGCCTACATCCTATATGGAAGTATCTGAGATCAAATTCTCACCTCTGCTTCTAATCCAGTTTCCTGATGACACACCTAAGAAGCAGATGATGGCCCAATAATCCGAGTGAGAGCCAGATAGAGTTTCTGGCTTCTGGCATTAGCTGGGCCCACCCTAGCTGTTGCAGCCATTTGGGGAGTGATCCAGCAGATGAAAGATCTCTCTCTCTCTCTCTCTGCCTTTCAAATAAATAAATAAATAAATAATTTTAAAAGATTTATTTATTTGAAAGGCAGAGTTACAGAGAGAGGGAGGGAAAGACAGAGAGAGATCTTCCATCCGCTAGTTCACTTCCCAAAAGGCTGCATCGGCCTGCACTGGGCCAGGAGCTTCTTCCAGATCTCCCACATGGGTGCAGGGGCCCAAGCACTTGGGCCCTTTTCTGCTGCTTTGAGACCATTAGCAGGGAGCTGGATCAGAAGCGGAGCAGCCAGGACTTGGATTAGTGCCCATCCAGGAATGCTGGTGCTGCAGGCAGTGCTTTCACCTGCTGCACCACGCGCCAGCCCTACACATAAATTTTTTTAATGCAATTCTTTTAACTCAGTAATTCTACTTCTGGATCCTTAAGGAAGTAAGATTTATCTTTCAGAACGTTCATTATGATTTTCTTTATAGGAAATTTTAGAAAACAACTCAAATATTCTGTCACAGGGAACAAGTTAAATAAATTATGGCACAGACCTACAACAAACTATGCTAAAAATGATAAGGGTATGCATAGATAGGGGAAGGTAACAATTGTTCAGTGAGAAAAGGATGCAGTAGGTGCACAGTGAGTTAAGCCAGTTCCTGTGATGCCGGCATCCCATATGGGCACTGGTTTGTGTCCCAGCTGCTCCATTTCCAACACAGCTCCCTGCTAATGGCTTGGAAAAAGCAACGGTGGATGGCCTGAGTGCCTGGGTCCCTGCCACCCACATGGGAGACCTGGATACAGCTCCTGGCTCCTGGCTTCAGCCTGGGCAAGGCTGGATGTTGCGGCCAACCAGGGAGGGAACCAGCAGGTGGAAAATCTCTCTTTCTATCTCTTTTTCTGTAACTGTGACTTTCAAAATGAATGAACAAATCTTAAAATGGGTGTTATACACTAATGAGTTTAGCTTAATAAAGAGGGGAGAAAATCTCTTAAATGGTTCTCCCCACATCTTTCTAATTTGGACCTGCAGATCAACAAATAAATGATATCCCAGAAACAAGTGTCATCATAGTCATTTCAAGTTTCAAAGTTTACAACATGTGAATTAGAACATAAAGCATTCCTATTCACACTGTAATAACTTTCTGAAACAGTAATTCCTTAATACTCATATAACTTAGCCCCTGATTTAGTAGTGTTATCAAGTATACCCTATTAAAAGACATTTTTCTCTTACCGGTGGCAAAGAATGCCGTCCACATTCAATTGTGACGAGTTTGTGGCACTTCTTATGAACCAGCAGCTTGCAGTTGATGCACTTATATCCCTGGCGTCCCAGTCCCCATATTCGGTCCGTGCAGATAGCACAGTGAGCACGCTGGAAAAAGTAATTCCACAATGTTTTCCTAACAAAATACGGTCATAATCATTTCCCAACAGTTTGTTCATAAGATGGTGAAAGTAAGTGGCTTCTCCAGCTCGATTCCTTTCATCACGTTATCAACTGCCAGTTCATGGCTAAACAAAACTTCCTCATACATAATTTTTCAAAAGTTATGATGGTCAGTGAAAAACAACAAACAAGAGCCCTTGTTTTAAAGAGACATGAAATTTGCAGCCATGTTCTTTCTAAGGCCAAGAGTTCTCCATTTTCACATAAGAAAGTTCAGAGTAATGAAAACAGAGTAAGTGAATTAAACCTGAAATACATATGGCCTTCTAGACTGTTCAATGGTCAAACTAAAGCCCTGCTTTCTTAAAGCAGAACATCTAAAGTGATTTTCATGTCAAAGCCTTTTTAAATACTAATGCTGCTGAGGCCGGCACCGCGGCTCACTAGGCTAATCCTCCACCTGCGGCACCGGCACACCGGGTTCTAGTCCCGTCAGGGCGCCGGATTCTGTCCCGATTGCTCCTCTTCCAGTCCAGCTCTCTGCTGTGGCCCGGGAGTGCAGTGGAGGATGGCCCAAGTGCTTGGGCCCTGCACCCACATGGGAGACCAGGAGAAGCACCTGGCTCCTGGCTTCGGATCAGCACGGTGCCCCAGCCACAGCGGCCATTGCGGGGTGAACCAACGGAAAAGGAAGGCCTTTCTCTCTGCCTCTCCCTCTCACTGTCCACTCTGTCAAAAAAAAAAAAAAATATTAATGCTGCTGAGAATAAAAGAATTTGGGAATCTCAGGTGGTTGTTTCTATGCACATTAAATAATTCAGAATATAAATTTGCAGTTATCAAAAGTATAAAAATAAGAAATTCAGGAGACTGCCTGCATTCAACCGTTGGCTCCACCATTTACCAGCTGTGTCATCTGGGGCAAGTTACTTAACTGCTTGCACTTTAGTTTCCTCATCTGCACTACAGAAATATATAGCACCCATCTCACAGGGTGGGTATAAGGAATCAATGAGTCAGATATAAAGCATCTGGCAAAGTACAGTACAGTACAGCTATATAAGTGTATGATATTATTATTATTTTTCAACATCATGAAAATTCATTTTTGGCAGTAAATGGTTTGAAACATAAACTTCTTATTTTCTGGCCACCATGAAATATATTTAAAAATCCAATTTTCTTATTGCTAGATAATCATATACTTAATCATTCAATCTGAAGCTTTTTTTTTTGACAGGCAGAGTCAGACAGTGAAAGAAAGGTCTTCCTTCTGTTGGTTCACCCCACAAATGGCCACTACGGCCAGCGCGCTGCACCGATCCGAAGCCAAGAGCCAGGCGCCTCCTCCAGGTCTCCCATGTGGGTGCAGGGCCCAAGCACTTGGGCCGTCGTTCACTGCCTTCCCGGGCCACAGCAGAGAGCTGGACTGGAAGAGGAGCAACCGGGACTAGAACCGGTGCCCCAACTGGGACTAGAACCTGGGGTGCCGGCGCTGCAGGCAGAGGATTAGCCTAGTGAGCCGCGGCGCTGGCCCAATCTGAAGCATTTTTAAGAGTGTAAAGGATGCTATTAAAAATTACATAGGGAACCAGCGCTGTGGCAGAGCAGGTAAAGCCACTGCCTGCAGTGCTGGCATCCCATGTGGACACTGATTCAAATCCCGGCTGTTCCACTTCTGATCCAGCTCTCTGCTATGGCCTGGGAAAGCAGTAGAAGATGGCCCAAGTCTTTGCATCCCTGCATTCATGTGGGAAAACCTGGGGGAAGCTCCTGGCTCCTGGCTTCGGATCAGAGCAGCTCTGGCCTTTGCGGCCAATTGAGGAGTGAACCAGCAGATGGAAGACCTTTCTCTCTACTCCTCCTTCTCTCTCTGTGTAACTCTGACTTTCAAATAAGTAAATAAAATAAATCTTTAAAAAAAATTACATATGGTCCAGCTACTAAATACTTTAAAAGAAAATAAGGCTTAATTACAAAACTACCTTTCTTTCATAGAAGAAAGGGAAAAAAAAAGTCTGACATTATCAGAATGCAACAAACTGTATTTACCCTATTGAACCTCTTGGCTTGAAACGTATGACCATTTGCACAGTAAAGCTTTCTCCAGCGGCGGGCACCTCTGCGGTAGATGGATTCTGAAGTGATTATGAATTAAAACAAAAGAAAAGAGAAGAGCAAGCTTGAGTAGAAGTCAGTTTCTAATAAAGTCTTTAATTTTTTTCATGATATCCATTCCAAGTAAAAGCATACATACTGCTTAGAAACTTGAAATTGAAAAAGTTAAAGGTTCATCAAGACAAAATAGACAAAAAGACGTTAGCCTTGGCCATTACTGCATTTAAGGAATGCACTGGAAGGTAGTATCTTGCTGTTTATCTCTCCTCTGTCTCTCTAATTCTCAAATAAATAAAAATAAATTTGAAAAACAGTAGAAAATATAAACATTTGAATAACAATTGCTTTTGTTTTTTCAAAATTTACATTTCATTTAGAAAGTTTTTTAAACCTTTTCTATCTAAGAATTAGTCAAGATTCAGGCTTTGCCTTTGGTTGTTACAATTTTTAGTCTCCTTAATGTAATCTAAAACATTCACTTTGCCTTGTTTTTATTTGTTTTCTCACAGTGTTGACTTTTTAGAGTCTAGGCAGTTGTCTTATAGCCCACATGCTGGATTTGTCTGTTTCCTTACGATCAGAATCATTGTTAAATACTTTCAGCAAAACTAATACATAGTAAAGGGTATTTCTTATGTTATTACATCAAGAGGTACAGAAATGTCAGAATTTTGATTCCCATTACTAATCTTGATCACTACTATATGTAGTGATTCTAGATCTCTTCACTGTGAAAGTGCACTTTAATTTTTGTAAGTAATTGTTATATTTTGTAACCACAATTATATCTTCTTCCCCAGTGACCTCTTATTCAATGCTTTTTTTAATAATAATTTCCTTAAATACACTTAGATTGTCTGGTGCTGTGGTGTAGTAGGCTAAGTCTCCATTTGCATTGCTGGCATTCCATATGGGTGCCAGTTTGTATCCTGGTTGCTCCACCTCCAATCCAGCTCTCTGCTTAAGGCCTGGGGAAGCAGTGCAAGATGGCCCAAGTGCTTGGGCCCCTGCACCTGTGTGGGAGACCTGGAGGAAGCTCCTGCTTTACAACTGGCCCAATTCTGGCCATTGTGGCCACATGGGGAGTGAGCTAGTGGATGGAAGGTCTTTTTCTCTGCCTCTTCCTCTGTCTGTAATGCTACTTCTCAAATAAATAAATCTTTTATAAAAAAAAAAAATTAGTAAAAGAGGTCCAGAAATATCAAATACAGTTCACATCTACAATTTTGATTGAGTCCATCACTACTGTAACTGTTATCATTTCCCCTGACATCATAGTTCAGTGATATAATAGAGGTGGTGTCAAAATTTCCACCAATGAATTTTAAAATGAGAAAGTGAACACAAAGTATAATGAAAAGTTAGAAAATTATATTTTATCTGTGAAGGCTGCTACAAACCTAAAATAGATGTGGAGATGGGACTCTGGAATCAAAAAGACTCCAGCTCTGCACAAACAAGGGACACCCATTTCCCAAGAGCTCGTGAGAGCAGCCTTCACGGCTTTAGTCCATCTGCCACTGGAACCCCAGAAAAATATTCCCACCTGGATCTGAACTTGCAGTTTTCATTATTGCTTCCGTATCCTACTTATTCCTTGTATTTTCCCATCTTCTTACATAGTACACAGCCCCCACACTCTTATTTACAAACATTCATAGTCCTTACATCTTTTTCACTTAGGATAATGAAGTTTCAGAATTAAAAGCTTATAACTATTTTACTTTCTTCAGTAAAACATTTAGCACCATTCTTGCTAATGTCATGGAAATGTGAAGAAACCACAAATGAAAATGAGTTGCCTAGTTACAAATTATGCCATAAAACAAAAGCAATAACTTAACAGCAAACATATGCTTACATGTATAATTATATCAGAATAGTAGTTTGACTTCCAGTTCACCCCATTAATAGAAATTCCCATAACAATTCCTAGGAACACATGCTGAAGTATTTAAAGGTGAAATGTTATGTCAGTCACTCTCAAATGGCATAACAAAAAAATAAAAAAGCGTGTTTTTCCCTATGCGTGCCTACGCGTACACAGAGACAGATCAGACATAAAGCTAACAGGCAAAATGTTCATTGGTAAATCTCAGCAAAGGTTATATGGGGATTCTTGTTTTAAATGTTGTCTACACCTCTATAGGTCTGAAAATATCCAAAATGAAAAAGCAGATGGGGCCAGCGCTGTGGTGCAGCGGGTTAAAGCCCTGGCCTGAAGCGCTGACATCCATATGGACGCTGGTTCTAGTCTCTGCTGCACCTCTTCCAATCCAGCTCTCTGCTATAGCCTGGGAAAGCAGTAGAAAATGGCCCAAGTCCTTGGGCCACTGCACCCATGTGGAAGACCTGAAAGAAGCTCCTGGCTCCTTCGGATCGGTGCAGCTCCGGCCATTGGGCCATCTGGGGAATGAACCAGCGGATGGAAGACCTTTCTCCGCCTTTCCTTCTATGTAACTCTGACTTTTAAATAAATGAATTAATCTTTAAAAAAAAAAAAAAAAAGGAGAAAGACACGACTCGAAATCTATTTTTCTTTCATATGTGCAACAATTATAAGTTATAGCTAAGAACTATCTGAATTTTGGGCCGGCACTGTGGCTCACTTGGTTAACCCTCCGCCTGCGGTGCCAGCATCCTCTATGGGCACCGGGTTCTAGTCCTGGTTGCCCCTCTTCAAGTCCAGCTCTCTGCTGTAGCCTGGGAAGGCAGGGGAGGATGGCCCAGGTGTTTGGGCGCCTGCACCTGCATGGGAGACCTGGAAGAAGCGCCTGGCTCCTGGCTTTGGGTTGGCACAGCACCGGCCGTAACAGCCATTTGGGGAGTGAACCAAAGGAAGGAAGACCTTTCTCTCTGTCTGTCCCTCTCACTGTCTATAACTCTAACTGTCAAAAAAAAAAAAAAAAAACCTATTTGAATTTTGAACAATTTAGGCAGTCACTAATAAATTCTAAATTCTGAAAAACAGGGGAAAAAATGAAGGGCCAGCACTGGAGGCAGTAGCTTAATCTGCTGCGCCACAGTGCCAAGTTCAAGCCAGCTACTCTACTTCTGATCTGGCTCCCTGCTCATGTGCCTGGGAAAGCACCAAAGGATGGCCCAAGTGCTTGGGCCCCTGCACCCACATGGGAGACCCAGATGAGGCTTCTGGCTCCTGGTTTTGGCCTGGCCCAGTCCTGGCTGCTGCAGCCCTTTGGGGCATGAGCTAAAGAATGGAAGATCGATCTTTCTGTGTCCACCTCTCCCTCTCTAACTGTGCCTTCCCAATAAATAAATAAATCTTAAATAAAATGAAATAAAACTATTTTCGATTATTTTTCACTTGTGCTATTGCATAACTCTTTTCAAAGGTATGAAGCTTATAAATACTCACTATCCTCTCCTGGACAAGGCATTCCAGGACGTTCTGGTACACAAGGGAATACTGAAAGGAAATAAACTAAAATTAACAGCATATTTAAACACTCAAATTACACAGACCTAAAAGTAATCCAAATTTTAAACGGCCTCTCTCTTTTGGAACAAGATATTAGCATAAAGTCTGTATTATCTGTCGAAGATATCCATTTCACCAAGGCTATATAAAGGAAGTTTTCATGGAAACAAACCTATCTACAGACAATGTATCAAAAGTTCAATCAGTAATTCCAGTCCCTGTTATATCACTATTTTTAAATTAACTATTATTTTTTAAATCTTTGTTGTAGTGACACATTTGCTACAACAAAGAATTACAAAAATTGCACACAAATATGGAACATAAAACATTAGAGGGGTGGGCACTTCACGCAGGTTAAGCTGCTATTTGGGATGCCTGTATTTCATACTGAGTGCTCGTTCAAGTCCTGGCTACTCGCTTCCAATCCAGCTTTCTGCTAATGCATCTTGGGAGGCAGCAGATGATGGATCAAATGGCTTGGGCCTATGCCACCCAAGATCTGTGAGATACCCAGATGGAGTTCCAGGTCCCTGGCTTTGGCCTGGTTTAACCCTGCCGTCGTGGGCATTTGGGGAGTGAACCAGCAAATGGAAGCACTCTGTCCCTCTCTCTCTGTTGCTCTGCTTTTCAAATCTATGTAAATAAACAGTTTTTAAAATTACAGTTTTTGGATGATGTATACTCAATTTAAAAATAAATTAACAACAGGAAGAATACCAAAATCTTAAAAATGAGTTTACTTTAGAAACTATAAATTGACATACTAATTTAAGCTATTTTTATAATAGGTAGAATACAAAGCAATAGGAAATTTATGAAGTTAATATTGTAAAGGACACACGTTAATAAAGAGCAGAGCAGGAGCTGGAATTGTAGCATAGAAAGCCATCACCTACAACACCAGCATCCCATGTGGGAGCTGGATTGAGTTCTGGTTGCTCCACTTCTGATCCAGCTCCCTGCTAATGGCCTGAGAAAAGCAGAAGATGGCCCAAGTGTTTGGGCCACTGCTACCTATGTGGGAGGCCAAGATGAAGTTCCTGGCACCTTGCTCAGGCCTGGCCTAGCACTGGTCGTTGCAACCATCTGGGGCATGAACCTGTACATGGAAGATCTGTTTTTCCTTTTCTCTCTGTAACTCTGACTTTAAAAATAAACAAATAAATCTTTTAAAGAATAAAATAAAGAGCAGAGTATAGGAAGTATAGTTCCTAATATTTTATATTTTAAAATCTGAGATAGAGGGGCCGGCGCTGTGGCACAGCAGGTAAAGCAGCAACCTGCAGTACCGGCATTCCATATGGGCGCCAGTTCGAGACCCGGCTGCTCCACTTCCGATCAAGCTCTCTGCTATGGCCTGGGAGAGCAGTAGAAGATGGCCCAAGTCCTTGGGCCCCTGCACCCGCGTGGGAGACCCGGAAGAAGCTGCTGGGTCCTGGCTTCAGATGGGCTCAGCTCCGGCCATTGCAGCCATCTGGAGAGTGAATCAGCGGATGGAATACCTTTCTCTCTCTCTCTCTCTCTTTCTCTCTGCCTCTCCTTATCTCTGTGACTTTCAAGTAACAACAACAACAAAAAAGGCTGAGATAGAAGCTAACTTCTTTTTTTTCTTTTTTCAAGATTTTATTTCTTTTATTTGAGAGGTAGAGTTACAGACAGTGAGAGGGAGAGACAGAGAGAAAGGTCCTCCTTCCATTGGTTCATTCTCCAAATGGCCGCCAACGGCTGGAGCTATGCTGATCCAAAGCCAGGAGCCGGGCACTTTTTCCTGGTCTCCCATGTGAGTGCAGGGTCCCAAGGACTTGGGTCATCTGCTGCTCTCCCAGGCCATAGCAGAGAGCTAGATTGAAGTGGAGCAACCGGGACTTGAACTGGTGCCCATATGGGATGCCGGTGCACCACAGGTGGAGGATTAACCTACTGCGCCACGGCGCTGGCCCTAGAAGCTAACTTCTGAAATCAAATCTAGGACATAACATAAAAAGCAATAAAACAAAAGGTGTTCATACCATTGATCAATCATTGCTTCAAGCATTTCTAATTTTATTCTAGCAGGAGATTATCAAAACACTAGATAGTTTCTGAAGTTCACTGAGATCTCAACAAACTATCTTAAATTTGCTGTGAAGCACTGAGAGATCACATTTTAATACCCAGGAAGGCAACACAGATGACAAATTTCCCAAGATTACAAGAAGTATATTGATTTTACTTTCCCTAGCATCTGAGAAACTACTGAATGAGGACAAGTGCACAGAAATTAAGAAAATGACATCAGGGTATAGGTGTTTGATTCAGCAGTTAAGACTCTGCTTGGGACACCAAAACCCCACACTGGAGAACCTGGCTTCAAATCTCCACTCCAGGGGCCAGCACTGTGCACAGCGGGTTAGGGCCCTGGCCTGAGGCACCAGCATCCCTAATGGGCGCCGGTTTTGGTCCCGGCTGCTCCTCTTCTGATCCGACTCTCTGCTATGGCCTGGGAAAGCAGTGGAAGATGGCCCAAGTCCTTGGGCCCCTGCACCCACATGGGAGACCCAGAGGAGGCTCCTGGCTTCGGATCAGCGTAGCTCTGGCCATTGCGGCTATCTGGGGTATGAACCAGTGGATGGAGTACCTCTCTGTCTCTACCTCTCCCTGTAACTCTTTCAAATAAATAAAATAAAATCTTTTAAAAAAAAACAATCTCCACTCCACTACCGATTCCAGTTTCCTGCTAATAAACACCCTGAGAGACAGCAGTAATGGCTCAAGTAGTTGGGTCCCTGCCACCCACAAGGCAGAATTTAATTGAGTTCTAGGCTACAGCTTTGGCCTGGCCTATCCCTGGCTGCTTAAGGCATTTGGGGAGTCAATCAGTGGATGGGAAACCTCTATCTCTCTTTCAAAAAACAAAAATAAAAAAAAGATTGAAATAGTAAATGACAGCTGGCGCCGTGGCTCAATAGGCTAATCCTCCACCTGCGGCGCCAGCACCCCAAGTTCTAGTCCCGGTTGGGGTGCTGGATTCTGTCCCGGTTGCTCCTCTTCCAGTCCAGCTCTCTGCTGTGGCCTGGGAAGGCAGTGGAGGATGGCCCAAGTGCTTGGGCCCTGCACCCGCATGGGAGACCAGGAGGAAGCACCTGGCTCCTGGCTTTGTATCGGCGCAGCGCGCCGGCCGTGGCAGCTATTTGGGGGGTGAACCAATGGAAGGAAGACCTTTCTCTCTGGCTCTCTCTCTCACTGTCTAACTCTGCCTGTCAAAAAAAAAAAAAAAAAAAAAAAAAAGAAAGAAAGAAAGAAAGAAAGAAAGAAAGAAAGAAAGAAAGAAAGAAAGAAAGAAAGAAAGAAAGAAAGAAATAGTAAATGACATTAAGATTATGCTGAAAAATGGTCAAGAAGGAGCAGGTGTGGCACAGTGAGTTATGTCACTGACTGGGATGCCCATATTCCATATCAGAGTGCTAGGTTTAAGTGTAGGAACATCTACTTCTGATCCAGCTCCCTGCTAATGGACCTGGGAAAGCAGCAGAAGATGGTCCAAGTACACGGAACCCTGCCACCCATATGGGATTCCCAGATGGAGTTCCTGGCTCTGGACTTCAGCCTGGCCCAGCCAACCTTAGCTGTTGTAGGCACCTGGAGATGGAATCAGTACACTGAACATCTCTCCTCCTCTGTCATAAGTTAATTTTTTTTTAAAGATTTATTTATTTATTTGAAAGGCAGTTTCAGAGAAAAGGAAAGACAGAGAGAAACAGACAGATTTTCCATCTGCTGGTTAACTCCTCAAATGGCTGCAATAGCTGGGGCTGGGCCAGGCCGAAGCTAGGATCCAGGAGCTTCTTCCAGTTCTCCCACGTGGGTGCAGGGGCCCAAGCAGTTGGGCCACCTTCTGCTGCTTTCACAGGCCATTAGCAGAGAGCTGGATCAGAAGTGGAGCAGCCAAAACTTGAACTGGCACCAGTATGGGATGCAGGCATCCCAGCAACAGCTTAACCTACTACCTCACAATACCAGCCCCATAAGTAATTCTTTAAAAAGCAACATTATCAAGAATAAAGTTATTTTTAAAAACATGTATCTCCAAAAGTATACAAAACAATTATTCCTTTACCATGAATCAAGAGTTCAGAATCCTTGTTTAGCTCATAAAGCCTAAAGGCTTCTTCTAACTCCAACTGAGATGATACTGTACACGGGTCTCCTAAAAAACACAAAAAGTAAAGTTCACTTTTTAAAATCTTCAATGTGATATTAGTAAACAAATTTCACAATACAATATTTGGGAAATATTTGACAAGGACAAATTTTACACAATTCTGTTCTCTAAAGTATGTGATATAACTTCAGTTTCCATTCTATAAAATATAACATGAGTTTCACAGACACTAAATTTTAAACATACAAAACCATTTTGTTCTTAATATTGTGCATATTAAACAGCTAGCAAACAGAATATTGACCACATTATGAATTGTCACTGTGGGGACAAGCACTGTGGCACTGTGGGTTAGGCTACTGCTTGGGACACCTGCGTATCATTGTAGTGCCGGGGATCAAGTTAAACCTCCACTTTCCAACCAGTTTCCCACAGATGCATACCCTAGGAAGTGGCAGGTAACAGCTCAGGGACTTGGCTCCCTGTCACTCACATTAAGTTCCTGACTCCCAGCTTCAGTGGGCTTTTAAGGAGCAAACCAGCAGGTGAAAGATCTCTATATCTTTCTTTCTGTCACTCTGTCTTCCAAATAAATAAGCAAACTTAAGAAAAAAAATTGTCACTGTGAGGGGGGGCACCGTGGAGCAGCAGATTAAGCTGTTCCTTGAAATGGAGCATCCCCATATTGGAGTGCCAGTTTAAGTCCCCAATACTCCCCAATTAGAATCCAGCATCCTGTTAATGTACCTGGGAAGGCAATAGATGATATCCAAGTAGTAGGGTCCCTGCTACCCATGTGAGAGACCTGGATGGAGGTTTTGGGCAGGCTTAGCCCCAATTGTTGCAGGCATTTAGGGAGTAAACAAGTAAATGGAAGTTCTTTCTCTCTCTCCCTCTCCTTGTCACTCTTTCTGATATATAAATTCATTTTTAAAGAGTTATTTATTTGAAAGACAGAATGAGAGAGAGAGAGAGGTCTTCTGTCTGCTGGTTCACTCCCCAAATGGCTACAATGACCAGGCTGGGCCAGGAGCCAGGAGATTCCTCCGGGTCTCCCATGTGGGTGCAGGGGCCCAAGCCTTCCCAGGTGATTATTAAGGAGCTGGACTGGAAGTGAAGCAGCCAGGACTTGAGCCATTGCCCATATAACTGCACCACAGTGGGGCCCAATCCATTTTTTAAGCACTACTGTCACTGTTACATGACTAATGAATATGGTCAAGAGCAAACTTCCAGCTGATTCTTTAAAAGAGGAAGTAAAAGTAGTTCCAGTGCCACTGATGTAATCATTGGTTGGCTTTATTTCCTTCACACGAGAGCCTATTCAAAGGAATCACAGGAGATTCCTGAAGCAGTCTGGCCTGAAGAATGGTCCTACTTTGCTGCTTTCAGTGTAAAGGAATAGTTCTAGTAAACATACTCCATGCAAGAGAGGGGGAGGAAGAAGCACCTCCCTTAACTAGCCAAGGAATGGAGTCATTGGTGTCCACTGAGGTGGGACATCTCTCTGGACAATGACATTCCACAATGAAAAGTCACTGACAGCAGAGTTGTAGCTGAACTGAGTTGTCTGCTCTATTATTCTCTTGCTTATTTCTGTGTTTACACCAAACATTACTACATATTAGATGCCATCAATCCAATCCAAACCCTGGCTACTACCATCTGAGAGAAGAAAATAGTCTTCTCCTTTCCACCAGTCTCAAAAAAAAAAAAAAACAGTTCTCTACCCTCAACTCCAACTTGGCCACACAATCCTTACTTCCTGTGTCTCCTCTGGGCACTACCGACTTTGGTCCTTAACTAGAGATTTTTTTTAATTTATTTGACAGGTAGAGTTATAGACAGTGAGAGAGACAGAGAGAAAGGTCTTCCTTCCATTGGTTCACTCCCCAAATGGCCGCTATGGCCAGCACTGTGCCAATCCGAAGCCAGGAGCATTGTGCTTCTTCCTGGTCTCCCATGCGGGTGCAGGGGCCCAAGCACCTGGGCCATCCTCCACTGCTCTCCCGG
This sequence comes from Oryctolagus cuniculus, assembly GCF_964237555.1. NCBI lineage: Eukaryota > Metazoa > Chordata > Mammalia > Lagomorpha > Leporidae > Oryctolagus > Oryctolagus cuniculus. The sequence continues at coordinate 110,025,521 of NC_091435.1, forward strand.
GCCATGGCAGAGAGCTGGACTGGAAGAGGAGCAACTGGGACTAGAACCCAGCACCCATATGGGATGCCGGCGCTGCAGGTGGAGGATTAACCAAGTGAGCCACGGCGCCAGCCCCTAGAGATCTTTTCAGAATCATATTCACTTTGTTGTTGAACAGCAACCAGACTCTCAGTCCAAGATAGAGTGGGACTTGTCTCAAAGGGAGTCGTGGGTGTGGCTTATAAAGGAATAGTGTACAACTGGATAGACAAGAAGTCCACAATGTCCGAAATAGAGAACTGTGGGTCTGCAACTTTGCAAAAGACAGTGAAGATAGCTACTAAACCGCAAACACATGACCATTATGTAAGAAAAAGAAAGAATAACACAGGTGAAGCCAAGAGCCATGGAAAACCACTCCCAGAGAACAGGACTGGATTTTTTTTTAAAAGATTTATTTTATTTATTTGAAAGACAGAGTTAGAGAGAGAGGTAGAGACAGAGAGAGAGGTCTTCCATCTGCTGGTTCACTTCCCAGATGGCTACAATGGCTGGAGCTGCACCGATCCAAAGCCAGGAGCCTCTTCTGGGTCTCCCACATGGGTGCAGGGGCCCAAGGACTTGGGCCATTTTCTACTGCTTTCCCAGGCCATAGCAGAGAGCTGGATCGGAAGAGGAGCAGCCGGTACTAGAACCAGCGCCCATATGGGATGCCGGTGCTTCAGGCCAGGGCTTTAACCCACTGTGCCACAGCGCCGGCCCCAGGACTGGATTTTAATAAAGGAATTGGCAATAGGTCGCCAGCTGTATTTCAGAATTAGTACTGAACAGCGACCATCACACATATTTCTCACCTACTCTTCCTTCCTCTACGAACTGGACTATTTAAGTTCTCCTGTCCCTACCTTGTTATTCTGTTTCTATACAGAACTACAAAAGCAGGAATCAAAGAGCCTCATCCAATAACCAGACCAGTTTTAGGTGACAAGATCTTGAACTCTGAGATTTTTAGGACTTTGTACAAGGAAGGAATCTTAATTTGTGGCTAGAGCACAAACTGCAGGCCACAAACTATCACTCCTCCCACAGAAGGGGCACTTCATTTCTTATCCTCCTGAACCTGGACAGGCCCTGTCACTACCTGATTCTAGATGACAATTTTCTAGAAGAATTAATTGCTTAAAAAGTGTGCCTGTTTACAACTTGGACAACCAGGGACAGTGTTTGAAGTGCAGCAAGTTAAGCCGGCGCCGTGGCTCAATAGGCTAATCCTCCACCTTGCGGCGCCGGCACACCGGGTTCTAGTCCCGGTTGGGGCGCCGGATTCTGTCCCGGTTGCTCCTCTTCCAGGCCAGCTCTCTGCTATGGCCAGGGAGTGCAGTGGAGGATGGCCCAGGTGCTTGGGCCCTGCACCCCATGGGAGACCAGGAAAAGCACCTGGATCCTGGCTCCTGCCATCGGATCAGCGCGGTGCGCCGGCTGCAGCGGCGGCCATTGGAGGGTGAACCAACGGCAAAGGAAGACCTTTCTCTCTCTGTCTCTCTCTCACTGTCCACTCTGCCTGTCAAAAAAAAAAAAAATAAAATAAAAAATAAAAAATAAAAAATGAAGTGCAGCAAGTTAAACTTCTGTTTGCAATGCCAGCATCCCATATCGGAGTATCAATTTGAGTCCTGGCTGTCCCACTTCTGATCCAGCTCCCAGCTAAAATAAGCAGTGGAGATAACCCGAGTGCTTGGGCCCCTGCCTCCCATGTAGGAGACCTGGATGAAACTTCTGGCTACTGGCTTTGGCCCAGCCTCAGTTGTTGCATCAATGTGGGAAGTGAACTAGCAGATAGATTTCTCTCTCCATCCCACCCTAACACTCTGCCTTCAAGTAAGTAAATAAATAAATCCTGCAAAACATTTTTTTTTTTTTTACAGATTGTATTTATTTGAGAGGTAGAGTTAAAGAGAGAGGGAGAGACACAGAGAAAGGTCTTCATTCCCCAAATGGCCGCAACAGCTGGAGCTAGCTGGGCAGCTCTGAAGCCAGGAGTTTCTTCCAGGTCTCCCACGTAGGTGCAGTACTTGGGCCATTTTCCACTGTTTCCTCAAGCACATTAGCAGGGAACTGCATCAGAAGAGGAGCAGCTGGGACATAAACAAGTACCTATATGGGATGCCAGCACCACAGGCAGAGGCTTAGCTTACTATGCCACAGCACTAGCCCCTGAAAAAAGTTTTTTAACTTGGACAACTAATCCAAATTGCCCTCCAAAAAGGTTATGGCATATACATTCAACAGTGTATCTTTCTTAACTCCCTACAGATAATTATTATGTTTTAAATATTTCATCAGATAGGTGAAAAGGGATTTATTTTTCTATTTTTAATTTCTTTAATCATTAGTGACCATTGAGCTTTTTTGTTACTTACGAATTGACTATTTTTACCTCTATGAATAGGTTGTTCATCTATTTATTTTGACTTATTTATTGTATACTAAAGATAATTTTTTGTTGTAAATATCACAAATTTTTTTTCTCCCAGTTGTTACTACTCTTGCTTTTTTATTATAATAAATTGTTTTTATTTATCTGAAAGGCAGAGTCAGAAAGAAAAAAAAAAATCTTTTATCTGCTAGATCACTCTCCAAATGGTCACAATGGCCTGAACTGGACCAGTCAAAAGCCAGGAGCCTAAAACCCCATTAAGGGCTCCCATGTGGGTGGCAGGGGTCTAAGTACTTGGGCCATCTTCAGCTGCTCATTAGGAGGAAGCTGAGTTGGAAACAGAGCAACCGGGACTCGAACTGGCATTCACGTATGATGCCAACGTCAGAGGTTGGCTCACCACCTGTGCCACAACATCAGCTCCTTCTTGTGTCTTTAATTAGACTAAAATTTTTGACATATATAATTAGAAAGTCTTCCCTTTACAATTTGTTTTTCAGAACTTTCCTGTTTATTTTTTCAGACGAAGTTTTTTCCATATTTTTAAGAATCCTTTTGGAAATTTGAGGGGATGAAGTTCTATTGGAGCTGTTGGTTGAAATGTAGGCCAGGTAAATACCTGCTTTCAATATGTACTTAGAGATTGGTACTTTTGAATAACCACAAGGAAGCAGAAAATAATACTTAATCATGGACATCATTTGTATTCAAATGTACTTTGTTTTTCTTGGACTGAATGTCTTCAGTTCAAGTATTATCTTTTCTGGCCAACTGTTTAATGCCTGATAAAGCTGGATGCAGAACTCACAAGTAAAACATTCCATGCAGAGTCATCAAGAAACAAAGCTCAGCAGAAAACCTATTTCCCAAAGCCCACTCATATCCTAAAACAGGAATACACACAAAGTAAGAGCTGTGCAGTGCAGTGAATTTCAAAGTAATGAAATCTGCCCATTAGCCAGCAACTTGCTCATTTTTCCAATGTATCTACATTTTTTTCACCTATAAAAAGCAAATTAGAACATTAAACCTAAAGTTTAGTAAATATGCAAGATCAGAGAACCTGACAAGATGTAGAACATGCCACTCAGATATAGCATAATTATATTTAGTTAGTTCCATATAAGGCTGAATTCAGTGCCCCACATTTGGAAGAACCAACATAGCCTAAAACCAAAGCTGGCAACCTTAGATACGACTACCACATTCTTCTGGATGTTTTTCACAAAGACCCTCACTCTGTGGCCATCAGGCCCTTCTTGCTGCTACTCTTAGCCTGCATACTGGGTTCAGAACACATAAACCACTTGGAACAATCACGGTTCTCCATATTTGAAAGGGTGACACTGCTTAAAATGTAGGCTTGCAGAAATTTCCAAGGATGCCATGACATTTATGTGATCTAGGCCCAACAAAAACAGGAGATTTCCATCTTGTTGCTTCCTTTTTCTAGGAGGTAGTTACAGGGTAAATGAAATCCCACGAAGCTGCCTTTCTTTGAAATCCACTTCAGGAGAGATGGGGTAACAGGACTGAATCCTCCCTTACAAAACAACAGAATGCTGGATAAAGTAAATTAACTAATACTGGAAATCGAGTAGCGAAGGATCAACTGTATCCAACTAATTACATCAAAGAAAAGAGCTCAAAAATATCTGCAGTAAAATATATTCAAAACTCAATAAGGCAGGGGCCTGCACAGTGGCACAGCAGGTTAAGCCACTTCCTGCACTGCTGGCATCCTATATGGGAGCTGGTTTAAATCTAGCTCCCTGTTAATGGCCTGGGAAAAGCAGCAGCAGGTGGCCCAAGTCCTTGGGCTCCTGCCACCCAGGTGGGAAACCCAAAAGAAGCTCCTCGCCCCATAGCTTTGGCCTGGCCTTTGCAGCCATTTGGAGAGTGAACCAGTGGATGGAAGACCCATCTCTCTCTCTGTCTCTACTTCTCACTCTAACTCTGCCTTTCAAATAAATAAATAAATCTTTTTTTTTTTTTAAAAAAAAGGGCATAATCTAAAAAAATATAAGTAGTCATGTGAAGCAGGAAAAGTATTACCCATAATGAGAAAAAGAATTTGACTCCAAATTGACCCAGATGAAAAAATCTGTGTAACTCTTTTAATAACTTTAATATTTAAAACTATGTCTGATATGATAAAAAAAAAAAAACTACAATACTGGGTATTTTAAGTAAGCAAGGAAGAAATTCTAAAGATCAAACTGAACTTATACAAATAAAATAGCCAGTGTCGGAAATTTAAAAATATATTAGATGTCTGGCTGCTCCACTTCCAGTGCAGTGGAAGATGACCCAAGTGCTGGGGTCCTTGCACCCCTGTGGGAGACCCAGAGGAAGCGCCTGGCTCTTGGCTTTGGTATGGCCCAGATCTACCTGTTGTGGCTATTTGGGGAGTGAACCAGTAGGTGGAAGATTTTTCTCTCTCACTCTAAGTCCGCCTTTCAAATACATTTATTTTAAAAAAACAAAAAACACACTAAATGGAATGAATGGCAGATTAGAAAGACATTGTCAAAGGAAAGTAAACTTGAAGATACAGGAATAAAACTATCCAAAAATAAAATACAGAGAAAAACACTGTGGGGGGGGGGGGAAGGTGAGCCTTAAGACAACTCCAGGAAGCCTAAAATTTGTATTTGAGCTTCCCAAGGAGCTGGCACTGTGGCATAGTGGGTAAAGCTGCCGCCTGCAGTGCTGGCATCCCATTTGGGCACTGGTTCAAGTCCTGGCTGCTCCACTTCCGGTCCAACTCTCTGCTATGGCCTGGGAAAGCAGTGGAAGATGGCCCAAGTCCTTGGGCCCTTGAACCCATATGGGAGATCTAGAAGAAGCTTCTGGAACCGGGCTTCAGATTGGCACAGCTCCGGCCATTGTGGCCATCCGGGGAGTGAACCAGCGGGTGGAAGACCTCTCCCTCTCCCTCTCCCTCTCCCTCTCCCTCACCCTCTCCATCTCCCTCTCCGCCTCTGCCTCTCTCTAACTCTGCCTTTTAAAAAATAAATAAATCTTGAAAAAAAAAAAAAAAGATTCCCTAAAGGAGAGGGGCTATCACCAAAAAAAAAAAAAAGAGAGAGAGAGAGAGAGAGAGATAATGGCCAAAAACTTTCCAAATTTAATCAAAACTATAAATTCACAGATCCAAGATGCTCGACACAACTCATGCACAAGAAAGAAACAAAGAAAAGTACATTAAGGCCCACCATCATTATCAAATTGCTTGAAAGGAGTGACAAAGAGAAAAATCTTTAAAGTAGCCAGAGAGGGGCTGGCATCGTGTGGCTACCACTTGCTACATCGGCATCCCATGGTTCAAGTCTGGCTGCCTTCTAATTGGGGAGCAAAGGCAAACTCTTCAGGTATTATCAGGCACAGACCTTTAGAAAGGTCTTAACTTGCTGATCCTCAACTTCCATAAGAACTCCTTACTAAAACCAATGTGCAAAGGACGTGCCTGGGCACGTTCATAGCACTTGTATTTATGGCAGTCAAAACCGGGTAATAACCCAATGACCAATAATAGGTGAGTGGACAAATTACGGTATAGACCCAGAATGGAATATCACTAAGAAAAAAGAAATAGATTTCTGACACATACACCCAAAGCATCTATTGCGGCTGGCACAGCGGCGTAGCAGGTAAAGCCACTGCCTGCAGTGCCGGCATCCCATATGGACACGGTTTGAGTCCCAGCTGCTCCACTTCCGATCCAGCTCTCTGCTGTGGCCTGGGAAAGCAGTACAAGATGGCCCAATTCCTCGGACCCCTGCACCCACGTGGGAGATCCAGAAGACGCTCCTGGCTCCTGGATTTGGATTGGTGCAGCTCCAGGCATTGTAGACAACTGGGGAGTGAACAAGCAGATGGAAGACCTCTCTCTCTCTGCCCTACCTCCTCTGTGTAACTCTAACTTTCAAATAAGTAAATAAATAAATCTTTTTTAAAAAGTATCAATAATTATGCTGAGAGGGGCTGCTGTTGTGGTACAAGTTAAGCCACCCCTTGCTACACTGACAGCCTATTTCAGAGTACCAGTTCAATCCCTGCTGCTCCACTTCCCATGCAGCTTCCCATTACTGCACCTGGGAAGGCGGTGGAGGATGGCCCCCAGTGCTTGGGCACCTGACACACACGTGGGAGACCAGGATGGACTGTCTGTCTCCTGGCTTCTGCCTGGCCCATGTGGCCATTCGGGGCGTGAACCAGTGGATGGAAGATCTTTGTCTGTCTCTCTCACTGTGGTTCTGCCTTTCAAATAAATAAATAAATCTTTAAAAAAAATTACTGTGCTGAGTAAAGGAAACCAGACACCAACCCCTCCCCACAAAGAATATGTGCTGCATGATTCCATGTCCCCAAAAGAGCAGAAAATACAAACTGATCTACAGTAACAGACAGTAGGTTAGTAGCTGCCTGGGGAAAAAGGAACAAGCAGGAGGGAAGAACTGCAAAGGATAGGGAAACATTTGGGAGAAAGGTTATAGGTTCTCTATCTTACTTGTGGGGTTGGTTTTCTGAATACCAACACTCACTACACTGTAAGATTTAGTTTTTTTAATTTGGGCAGCTACTATTAGATCATCCTGAAGTAATTCTTTTTTTTTTTTTTTTAATTTATTTATTTGACAGGCAGAGTTATAGACAGAGAGAGAGAGAAAGGTCTTCCTTCTGTTGGCTCACTCCCCAATGGCCGCTACGGCCAGCGCTGCACTGATCCGAAGCCAGGAGCTTCTTCCTGGTCTCCCATGCGGCTGCAGGAGCCCAAACACTTGGGTCATCTTCCACTGCCCTCTCGGGCCACAGCAGAGAGCTGGACTGGAAGAGGAGCAACCAAGACTAGAACCCGGCGCCCATATGGGATGTCGGCGCCATAGGTGGAGGATTAACCAAGTGAGCCACAGCGCCGGCCCCCTGTAAGATTTTAATATGTATAGTTTGCTCTGTGCCAATTAAACCTCAATAAAGCTTTGTTTAAAAAGTAAAATAAAGGAGGCTGGCAGGTAAAGCTGCCTCCTGCAGTGCCGGCATCCCATGTAGGCACCAGTTCGAGTCCCGGCTGCTCCACTTCTGATCCAGCTCTATGCTATGGGCTGGGAAAGCAGCAGAAGATGGCCCAAGTCACTGGGCCCCGGCACCTGCATAGGAGACCTGGAAGAAGCTCCTAGTTCCTGGCTTTTGGTCAACCCAGCTCCGACTGTTGCAGCCATTAGGAGAGTGGCCTGGTGGATACAAAAAGTCACTCTCACTCTTTCTCTCGTTCTCTCTGTATCTGCTTCTCTGTGAACTCTGCCTTTCAAATAATAAATAAATAAATCTTTAAAAAAAAGTGAAATAAAGACATGAAAAACCTGAATTAATTCATTATCAGAAGACCTCCACTACAAGAAGTATTAAAGGAAGTTCTTTAAGCAGAAGAAAAATTACATTTATTAAAAAATTAGATTGGCGTAGGGGTATTTAGATATGCTTGTTTTTATTGCTGTTGATTTTCACGTTTGGAGCCATAATTTTGTTATCTAAATTAGTGAAGCAACACTGAACAGACATTGAATCAGAAGGTTTTCCCCTATCATTTTTTCTGATATCACTACCACTTTCAGTGTATGGTATGAGTGATCTATTTTACGTCACAACATATCAGCTAACATTACACAAGACCAAAGATATCTGGAAAATATCATATAAGGGAAGCATGTTTGTTGCTATTCTACACCATAGCACCGGCCCCCACAGTTCTCTTTATTTATGTCCTGATGGCTTCAGCAGGTGAGACATGCATATTTCAAATGAGTACAAGCATTCTCTGACATACGGAGAACGCAGTGTTTCTGAATTCTTGGAAGTTAAAGTTCTTGACTTGCATTACAAGATTTGATATGTTCATACAGGGAAAGACTGAGCTTTTTCTGGGTCTCTCACACAGGTGCAGGGGGCCCAAGAAGTTGGGCCATCTTCTACTGCTTTCCCAGGCCATAGCAGAGAGTTGGATCAGAAAAGGAGCAGCCAGGACAGACCAGTGCCCATATGGGATGTCAGTGCTGCAGGCTGGGGCCTTAACCCACTGTGCCACAGCACCAGCCCCTTTAAATAAATCTTCAAAAAAAGAAAAAAAAAAAAAGAAAAAGTAGGTTAAAAAAGCAGGAGGAACAGGTATTAAGCCTAGCAGTTAAGATACCTACACCTATATCAAGGTACCTGGGCATAATTTCTGGTTTCAGTTCCTGACTCCAGCTTCCTGCCAATGCAAACACTGGGTAACAGCAGTGATGGTTCAAGTAACTGGATTCCTGCCAACAGCATGGGAGACCTGGACTGGGTTCCCTGGCTCCTGGTTTTGGCTCCAGCCCAGCTCTCTCTTGGCTCTGCTCCTCAAATTAATAAATTTTTAGAAAATAATTATAAAAAGCAGGAATTATTATTTGAGACTTCATGGATGAACCTAGAGGATATTATGCTAAATGAAAGCAGGCACAGAATAAAAAATACATGAACTCACTTGTATGTGAAATCGAGAAAAGTCAAATTCAGAGCAGTAGAGAACAAAAGGATGGTTACCAGAGGCTGCGGCAAGAGACGGACAGGGTAAGGGGGTCCCTTGGTCACAGGGAATAAAGTTGCAGTGAAAGAGGAGGAGTGCCGGCACCGCGGCTCACTAGGCTAATCCTCCGCCTGCGGCGCCGGCACCCCGGGTTCTAGTCCTGGTCAGGGCGCCGGATTCTGTCCCGGTTGCCCCTCTTCCAGGCCAGATCTCTGCTGTGGCCCGGGAGTGCAGTGGAGGATGCCCCAAGTCTTTGGGCCCTGCACCCCATGGGAGACCAGGAGAAGCACCTGGCTCCTGGCTTTGGATCAGTGTGGTGCGCTGGCCGCAGCGAGCCAGCCGCGGCGGCCATTGGAGGGTGAACCAACGGCAAAGGAAGACCTTTCTGTCTCTCTCTCTCAAACCTTTCTCTCTGTCTCTCTCTCACTGTCCACTCTGCCTATCAAAAAAAAAATAAAATAAAATAAGAGGAATAAGTTGTGGTGATCACTTGCACAGCATAGTGATTATAATTAAAAATGATGTATTCTCTATTTCAAAATGGCTAAGTATGGATTTTAAATATCCTCACGATAAATAAATGATAAATACTTGAGATAGTGGACATGTTAGTTTAATCAATCTACAATGTATACATGTATCAAAACATCACATACAAAGATATACTCATTTTATTTATTTGAAAGGCAAAGTGACAGGGAAAAGGAGCGACAGAGAGAGACATAGAGTTATATTTTTTTAAAATAAGATTTATTTATCTGAAAGTCAGAGTAACAGAGAGACTCTTGATCCATTGGTTCACTTCCCAAATGGCCGCAACAGCCAGGGCTGGGCAAGGAAGAAGCCAGGAGCTTCTTCCAGGTCTCCCACGTGGGTGGTAAGGCCCAAGGACCTGGGTAATCTTCCACTGCTTTTCCCAGGCCATTAGCAGAGAGCTGGATCAGAAGCAGATCAGTGGGGACTCAAACAAGCACCCACACAGGATGCAGGCATCGCAAGTGACAGCTTTACCCACCAGACCACAATGCCGGCCCTTCAAACACAGACTCATATAATGACCATTTGTCAAAAATCAAATGAGCCTTCTCAAAAAGGAGAACTAAAGAGTCTAATAATTAAAAGTCACATTTGTCATTTCTTAATTACCACAAAAGAGTATACTGGAAAGGGCAGAGGATACAATGGTTACAAAATTACTATTCATTTTAAAATGTTTAGTTTGATTAAGTAAATCAGTTATTCAACATCTAAACAATTCAGTAAAACCGGTTTTGAATAAGAAAAACAGCTGATTGTTTTAAATCTGTTTAAAGAGATGAAATAAGCTTATGATCTTTATTTGCTCTGACACAAAATACCACAATTAAATGCTATGGAAAGAGCAGTATCAAAAATAAACAAGGTAAGAAGGATCTCACAGAAATGAACAGACCGGAACGGAGAATTTAACCTTTTACTTAATGAGGGCAAAGGCTGCAGCTCACAGTTTCCCCTAGAAAATTAGAATTCTTAACAGCTCTTCAGGAAGAATGAACTACAAATTGTGTAAAACTGCTTCATCCAAGAACTAGTTTACAATGTGAACTGTAAACTAAAATATGCTATTAGTTTATGGAAAAAAAAAAAAACAGAATAAACAACAACTCTGAATACCCAAGTCTCCAATAACTGAAGTAAAACTAAACCATACAGAGGCTTGCTACTAGTCTTTTATACAATTCACAATTTTTTTTTTTTTTTTTTTGACAGGCAGAGTGGACAGTGAGAGAGAGAGACAGAAAGAGAAAGGTCTTCCTTTGCCGTTGGTTCGCCCCCCAATGGCCACTGCAGCCGGCGTGCTGCAACCAGCGCACCACGCTGATCCGAAGGCAGGAGCCAGGTGCTTCTCCTGGCCTCCCATGGGGTGCAGGGCCCAAGCACTTGGGCCATCCTCCACTGCACTCCCGGGCCACAGCAGAGAGCTGGCCTGGAAGAGGAGCAACCAGGACAGAAGGACAGAATCCGGCGCCCTGACTGGGACTAGAACCCGGGGTGCCGGTGCCACAGGCAGACAATTAGCCTATGTGGTACCAGCCACAAGTATAATTTTTTAAGTGTTTACTTATTTATTTGAAAGGCAGAGTGAGAGAGAGAGACAGAAAAAGAGAGATCTTCCATCTGCTGCTTCATCTCCCAAATGGCTACAACAACCAAGGCTGTGCCAGGCCAAGTCAGGAAGCAGAAACTCCACCCTGGTCTCCTGCATAGGTTGTAGGGGCCATCTTCCACTGCATTCCCACGGCACATTAGCAGGGAGCTGGGTGAGAGGCAGAGCAGCTGGCATTCAAGCCTTCGCCACAACACTGGCCCCACACAAGCTTTTTTTTTTTTTTTTTTTTTAGCACTCTAGTGTTGAGTACAGCTCTAGGTACCAGAGCTCCATAGTGTGGTGAGGAGGGGGAAGACAAGATCTTTGCTATCATACAATAAGAAAGTTTCCTGAGGTGGGCATTCAGCCTAGCGGTTAAGATGTCTGTGTCCCACACTGGAGTACTTTGGTTTGAGTCTTGACTCCAGCTTCCTGCTAATGGAAACCCTGGGAGGCAGTAGTGACAGCTCAAGTAATTGGTTTCCTGTCACCTATGTGGGAGACCTAGATTGATTCCCAGCTTCTGTCTTAGACCTGACCCAGCATCAGCCCCTGTGGACATCTAGGTAGTGAATCAGTGGATGGGGAGCTCTCTCTCTCTCTCTCTCTCTCTCTCTCTCACTTTCTACCTCTCTAATTAAGAAAAATGTAGACTAAGAAGATACAAAGTGTAATGGGGATAAAAAAGGCTCATTGGAGGACATGACATTTGGGTGACGACCAGAATAACACAGTCATGTACAATCCAGGAACAGAATTCTGTCACCAAAGACAACACAAAGTGCAGAGGTACCATAAAAAAATTTTAGTGTATTATCTTTAAACCAAGTTCTCACAATACAAAGAGGTATCCAGTGATTACTGTGTGAGTACAGTTTGAAAAACCAATGATTGAATAAAACCTTAAGTAGCAAATAAATAGTATGAAATGATCAGGACAGGATTAAACAAGAATGACATTATTTCAGGATAAAATATCTTATGAAATGCTAAGCATATGCTATGCATTGTGTTAAATTATAAAGTCTCATTTTCAAGCTGAAGACATATTGTGAGATATCCACATTTATAATTAACCATATTTAAACTGATCTTGTGATACAGTAAGTAAAAAAATGGCTGAATCAATGAAGACACTCAATCTTCTTCATAAAAAGTATAAAACATAAAATACCAAACCAGCACTTCAATTGCTGGATTTGAACAAATGTTAATGACTCATAATATCTGAAACTGGTGAGGGCAAGAGTGAAGGATAGCATCCTTTTTTCTAGTTATGTCATAAATAGATTTAACATTTTTTAAAATGAGTTTTTCTCATTAATGTATATGTTTACAGTATATAGTTTTTTTTTTCTTTTTAAAGATTTTACTTATTTTTTATTTGAGAGGTAGAGTTACAGACAGTGAGAGAGACAGAGAGAAAGGTCTTCTGTTCGTTGGGTCACTCTCCAAATGGCCGCAACGGCCGGAGCTTCACTGATCTGAAGCCAGGAGCCAGAAGCTTCTTCCAATCTCCCACATGGGTGCAGGGACCCAAGGACTTGAGCCATCTTCTACTGCTTTCCCAGGCCATAGCAGAGAGCTGGATTGGAGGAAGAGCAGTCAGGACTAGAACCAGCACCCATATGGGATGCTGGCACTGCAGGCAGAGGATTAACCTACTGCGCCACCACGCCAGCACTGTTTTTTTTTTTTTTTTCTTAGATTTATTTTATTTATTTGAAAGAGTTAAAAAGAGAGGTAGAGACAGAGAGAGAGAGAGGTCTTCCATTTGCTGGTTCACTTCCCAAACAGCTGCAAAGCTAGACCTGAGCCAATCCAAAGTCAGGAGCTTCTTCTGGGTCTCCCACATGGGTACAGGTGCCAGAGGACTTGGGCCATCCTCTGATGCTTTCGCAGGCACATTAGCAGAGGCTGGATTGGAAGTGGAGCAGCCGGGACTCAAACCAGCACCCATATGGGTTGCTGGTGCTGTAGGCCAGGACAGTGAGCCAGACCCTATGGTATATAGTTTTGATACATGTACACATTACAGAATGCTAAACCAAGCTAATATAAATGCATTACATCACATTCTTATCATAAGGCTTAACTTTAAAAAAGATTTATTCATTTATTTGAAAGAGTTACACAGAAAGAGAAGGAGAGGCAGAGAGAGAGAGGTCTTCCATCTGCTGGTTCACTCCCCAATTGGCTACAATGGCCGGAGCTGTGCTGATCTGAAGCCAGGAGCCTGGAGCTTCTTCTGGGTCTCCCACGTGGGTGCAGGGGTCCAAGGACTTGGGCCATCTTCTACTGCTTTCCCAGGCCATAGCAGAGAGCTAGATTGGAAGCGGAGCAGCCATGACTTGAGCCAGCACCTATGTGATGCTGGTGGCGGCTTTACCTGCTATGCCACAGCACTGGCCACAACTTAGCTTTAACTTTTTTAAAGCTACCAATTTTTTTTTTTTAATGATGAATTCTCAGAACATGAATGTTCTGCAAATTTGCGACACAGAGGGCGGGCATTTTGGAAGCAGGTAAAGCTACTCGTGACGCTGGCATCCCCCACCAGAGTGCTGGTTTGAGTCCCAACTTTTTTGCTTCTAATCCAGCTCTTGGCTAATGTGCCTAGGAAGGCAATTCTTCAGCCCTGCCACCTACATGGGAGACCTTGAAGAAGCTCCTGGCTCCTGCTTCAGCCTGGCCCAGCCCTGGCCATTGTAGACATCTGACGAATGAACCAGCAGATGGAAGATCTCCATTCTTTCTCTGTCACTCTGCCTTCCAAATAAAACTTCTAAAAAAATGCATTTGAGTTTACCTATAGTTTGGAATTAGGATAATGTCTCTCAAGAGCTCTTTATACTCATATCATGGAAAACAGAAATGACATCAAATATCATGGCATTCTTTAATATGAAATTCTGGGGTGGGCATTTAGTGCAGCAGTTAAGACATTGCGTAGGTGTTAGGGATGCTATGCAGTATGGTTAACCACTGCTTGGGAAGCCCACATCCCACATTAGAGGGCCTTGGATTGAAACCACTTCTGTTCCTGTTTCCTGCTAATGTGCTTTGGAGGCAGAAAATGATGACCAAAATACTTCAGTTCCTACCACTCTCATGAGAGACCCAGATGGAGTTCCTGGCTCTTGATTTTGGCTTGGCCTGGACCCAGCAATTGTGAGTTTTTAGGGAGTAAACCAACAGATGGAAGACATCTCTCTTACCCTCTTTCTCTGTCACTCTGCCTTTCAAATAAATAAACCTTTAAAAAAATATATCACTTGGGATGCCTATATCCCAGATTGGAGTAACTTGGTTCAAGTCTCAACTCCACTCCTAACTCCAGCAAGTGATGGCTCATGTGCCTGGGTGCTAGCCACCCATATCAGTTTCAAGTTCCTAGTTTTGGTCTGACCCAGCCACAGCTGCTGCACGTATTTGCAGGGAGAATAAATGAATGAAAGCTAGCACTTGTGTTTGCTCGCTCGCTCTCAAATAAATAAAATAAATTTTAAAATGAAATTCTATTTGTATTACAATTAATAGAAAACCATTACACAAACGTAGTGTCTTGAAGTTACCTTTTAACTGCACTTCAGTGGCATTCCATTGTGTAAAATAAAGTTTTAATGTAGTTTGCAAAGACTTTCAGGATCTATTCCTATGCTTCTTAAATTTTAATATTTATACAACTCACCTGTTGATCAAAACTTAGACTCTGATTCTGTGTGGGGTCTGAGAATCCCCATTGCTAATAAATTCCTCAGATCACCTTTTTAGTATCAAGAATCAAGGTTAAGTTCAAACCTTATAACTCCCCACACTTAAGATTCAGTGAGTTACTGTTCTTCCCCACTCAACACAGTCCTCGTATTTCTGTGTCTTTCTATCCTTTATTCTTCAGTCTATATAGTCTCCACCTCAAAAAATGCTACCATTTTAGGTTGGTTCAAACACTGAAGATATTTCAGGCAGATGTAGGTGCTGCTTACTGTGTGTTCTTTGAGGCCCTTATGCATTTATGTTTCAGAATTTATCATGCGTTACGCCCATGTCCTCCTCTCTACCAGACTATGAGTTTGAGGATAGGAAATGTCTACCCTTACAACATATATCAATAAATACTTTCCGATTACAAGCCACTAAAGGTACCAAACTTATGCCATTACTTTAAAATAATGGTTATCACAATCTCTTTAATTCCATAACATTTTCTTAAGACAATATTCAATAAAAAAGTCTCAAATTAAAATATGACAATACTTCTACTCAAAGTTAAAGTAAAATATTCTGCTTCATGAGATGTTTACCTTCCTGCTGAAGAAAGGTTAATTTCACATCATTTTGGAGCAAAAAGAACAAAATGACGACTGTACAATTTGACACTCTTTTTTAAAGAAAAAATAGGAATGGCATTAAATTTCCAATATATCTCTCCTCTTAAATTTATTAGAATTTTATTATACTTTTAAAACAAGTGACAGAGCAGTATCTTACATCGAAAGTTTTATGACTCACCTTCCTCATCTATCCATTTCATGGTAAAAAGCTGTTCATTGTCGAAAGAACACATATCTCGAACCTCACTGCAAAGGCCTTCAAAGGAGATGGAAGGTTCAAAATGTGTTATCATGATATCCCTGAAAAACAAAAGGAGTTTGAAAATGGTTAACACCAACAATGTTCTACATATTACAGAATGTCTGCCAATTTAATGGGACTTCAGCTGTTTTGTGTGTAAACAGCATGCATTGCTTCTTCTTCCAGTAAACCAACTCTGTAAAGTAAAAATACAGATATTAACCTTAATTTGATCTCTCCTCACTCGGGAAGTCCACCCTAGGTGCTCTAAGAGATGTGAGATTCGCTTTAATGTCATTTGTCAGAGGCTTACTCCTTTGTGAAGCATTCTACTCTGCAGGAGAACAGCACAGCTGAAGAGCTCCTGCCCTACATCTAATTGAAATGTCTCAGATGCATCTCTCAAAGAGTCTATCTTTCATCCAAGAGATGGCCCTTCTGCCATGCTGTCACCATTAGTCTTTTTTTTGGACAGGCAGAGTGGACAGTGAGAGAGAGAGACAGAAAGGTCTTCCTTTGCTGTTGGTTCACCCTCCAATGGCTGCCACGGTTGGCGCGGTGCGGCCGGCACACCGTGCCTATCTGAAGGCAGGAGCCAGGTGCTTCTCCTGGTCTCCCATGGGGTGCAGGGCCCAAGCACTTGGGCCATCCTCCACTGCACTCCCTGGCCACAGCAGAGAGCTGGCCTGAAAGAGGGGCAACTGGGACAGAATCTGGTGCCCCGACCAGGACTAGAACCCGGTGTGCCGGCGCCGCAAGGTGGAGGATTAGCCTACTGAGCCATGGCACCAGCCACCATTGGTCTTGACTTCCACAGACTATTCACTCAAGAGTCTTTTAATCATTTTTTCTATGGCAGGATTGCAAGATCTCAAACCTCCATTTTCACTTCTTCCCAAAAATGATTCAAATTCCTCATAGTTTAAGATAGGTTCCCTGGGGTTGGCACTGTGGCGCAGTAGGTTAATGCCCTGGCCTGAAGTGCCAGCACCCCATATGGGCACCAGTTCGAGTCCCGGCTGCTCCACTTCCAATCCAGCTCTCTGCTATGGCCTGGGAAAGTAGTAGAAGATGGCCCAAGTCCTTGAGCTTCTGTACCCACATGGGAGACCCAGAAGAAGCTCCAGGCTCCTGGCTTCAGATTGGTGCAGCTCTAGCTGTTGTGGCCATCTAGGGAGTGAACCAGTGGATGGAAGACCCCTCTCTCTCTCTCTCTCTGTGTAACTCTGACTTTCAAATAAATAAATCTTTTTTTTTTTTTAAAAGATAGGTTCCCCAAAAACATAAGAATAGGCACAAATGTATATTTCCTTTGGATTAGTGCCAAACAGCAACAATTATTTAATTAAATTTACCTAGAAGCTATTCAGTAAGACTTAAAATTGTAACAAATATTTTAAAATAGTTGCCTAGGGTTTCCTCCAAAGAGCCATGAGAAGGCTCTCCTATAAGGTAATCTCCATTCAGCCGCCACAGTGCTGTTTTTGACTGTTTGTTTCTTTTTGTTTAAGATTCACTTACAGGAGGGGCTGGCGCTGTGGCGCAGTACGTTAATCCTCTGCCTGTAGTGTCCCGGCTGCTCCTCTTCTGATCCAGCTCTCTCTGCTATGGCCTGGGAAAGCAGAAGATGGCCACTGCAGGCATTTGGGGAGTGAACCAGAGGATAGAAGACCTCTCGATGTCTCTACCTTTCTCTTTAGTGCTTTCAAATAAATAAAATGAATCTTCAAAAAAATTTTTGAAAAAAAAAAAAAAAAGATTTATTTATTTGAAAGAGTTGCAGAGAGAGTGACAGAGAAAGACAGGTCTTCCGTGAAGTGGTTCACTCCCCAAGTGGCCCCAGAGGCCACGGCTGAGGCAAGTGTAAGCCAGGAGCCAGGAGCTTCATCTAGGTCTCCACATGGATGGCAGGGGCCCAAGTACTTGGGCCATCTTCAGCTACTTGTCCCAAGCCATTAGCAGAGGAGCTGGATAGGAAGTGGAGCAGCCAGGACAGGAACCTGTGCCCATTTGGGATGCTAGCATAGCAGGCTGCAGCTTTACTGGCTATGCCACAGTGACAGCCCCCTACAATGATTCTTTCAAATGCAAGACAGAGATAAAATGACTTAATTTTAACTTACATAACGATCCCTATGTTAGATTCTGCACTAAGTGTCTTGACTTTTTTTTTTTTTTTTTTTTTTGACAGGCAGAGTGACAGTGAGAGAGAGAGAGAGAGAAAGGTCTTCTTTTGCCGTTGGTTCACCCTCCAATGGCCGCCGCAGCCGGCGCGCTGCGGTCGGCGCACCACGTTGATCCGATGGCAGGAGCCAGGTACTTCTCCTGGTCTCCCATGGGGTGCAGGGCCCAAGCACTTGGGCCATCCTCCACTGCACTCCCTGGCCACAGCAGAGAGCTGGCCTGGAAGAGGGGCAACCGGGACAGAACCCGGTGTGCCGGCGCCGCAAGGCGGAGGATTAGCCTAGTGAGCTGCGGCGCCGGCCTAAGTGCCTTGACTTTTTTAAAAAACAAATAGTCTCTAATCCTCCGCCTGTGGCGCTGGCACCCTGGGTTCTAGTTCCGGTCAGGGTGCTGGATTCTGTCCCGGTTGCTCCTCTTCCAGTCGAGAGGGAGAGGGGGAGAGGGAGGGGGAGGGGGAGGGGGAGGGGGAGGGGGAGGGGGAGAGGGAGAGGGAGAGGGAGAGGGAGAGGGAGAGGGAGAGGGAGAGGGAGAGGCAGATCTTCCATCTACTTGTTGGTTCCCTCTCCATATGTTCACAAATAGCCAGGGCTGGGCCAGGCCAAAGATAGGAGCTGGAAAATCCACGCTTCAGGACTTCCACGTGGGTGGCTGGAACCAAACTACTTGAGCCATCACCCACTACCTCCCAGGGTGCACATTAGCAGGTAACTGGATTGCAAATGAAGATAGGACTTGAACATTTGGATATGGGAGGCAGGCACCCCAACCGTGACTTAACCAGCTTCACCACAATGCCCAATACAAATTTATTTATTTATTTTGAGAGGTACAGAAATGGACAATGGGAGAGACAGACTGAGCACGCAACTGCTGGTTCATTTCTCAAACACCTGCAGAGTCTGCATTGGCAGGAAGCTGGAAGTAGGAGCCAGAGATGGGCATGGAACCTGTCCCTCTGACATGAGACATGGGCATCTTAAGTGGTGGAAACATCGCCTGCCCCTTCCTCTGTTTTAACTGTTTCAAAGGCCTCACTTGTCATGCAGAGGAAGATCCAAAGTCTCTAGGAGGGTCTACAGGACCGAGTATAAACTGGCTCTGCCTACCTCTCCTAACACTGGATAAACAGATGTGTACAGTGCACCATCTAACCCAAGGAGACTGTTAAGCTTAATGAAAGCAGAATTTGGTTTTCTTCACTACATTCCTAGTGCCCAATGTAGTGCCTATCACAGAAAGAGTATGCAAGAAATAAGTAGGGCCGGCGCCGTGGCTCAGTAGGCTAATCCTCCGCCTGCGGCGCTGGCACACCGGGTTCTAGTCCTGGTAGGGGCGCCGGATTCTGTCCCGGTTGCCCCTCTTCCAGGCCAGCTCTCTGCTGTGGCCAGGGAGTGCAGTGGAGGATGGCCCAGGTGCTTGGGCCCTGCCGTGGCTCAGTAGGCTAATCCTCCGCCTGCAGCGCTGGCACACCGGGTTCTAGTCCTGGTAGGGGCGCCGGATTCTGTCCCGGTTGCCCCTCTTCCAGGCCAGCTCTCTGCTGTGGCCAGGGAGTGCAGTGGAGGATGGCCCAGGTGCTTGGGCCCTGCACCCCATGGGAGACCAGGATAAGTACCTGGCTCCTGCCATCGGATCAGCGCGGTGCGCTGGCCGCAGCGCGCTGGCCGCGCCGGCCATTGGAGGGTGAACCAACGGTAAAAGGAAGACCTTTCTCTCTGTCTCTCTCTCTCTCTCACTATCCACTCTGCCTGTTTAAAAAAAAAAAGAAAGAAAGAAAAAAAAAAAGAAAAAAGAAATAAGTAGACGGAGGAAAGCAAAGAAATAGCATGATGTTATAAATTGTGATTAGACGTGGATAGTTGGGACACAAAATAGGAAATAAGGAATCGAAAATTTTAGCCAACTGCAAAAAAAACTACAATTGTATTCTTTAAGAGCTACAGAAGGTAAACAGAGAGAAAAGCAGGCAGAGAAATTGAATGGTCATTCTTGGTTATCATTGTCTCCTTGAACATCTCATATTTCTCTGCTGCAGCCCCTTAGAACTCTCTAGCCTTGGCCCTCATAACAGGAAGGTTCCCTAGCTTGCTTGCTTGCTTGCTTTTTTTTTTTTTTTTTTTGGACAGGCAGAATTAGACAATGAGAGAGAGAGAAACAGAGAGAAAGGTCTTCCTTCCATTGGTTCACTCCCCAAATGGCCACTACGGTTGGTGCGCTGCGCCAATCCGAAGCCAGGAGCCAGGTACTTCCTCCTGGTCTCCCATGCGGGTGCAGGGCCCAAGTACTTGGGCCATCCTTCACTGCCCTCCCAGGCCACAGCAGAGAGCTGGACTGGAAGAGGAGCATCTGGGACAGAATCCGGCACCCCGACCAGGACTAGAACCGCAGGTATCGGCGTTGCAGGCGGAGGATTAGCCTAGTGAGTCAGCCCTAGCTCTCTTTCTAACCTGAACACTTAAGTTCTTTCTTGTCTTCAATCACAAGATATTCTTTACATCTTCCTTAATATTATTTAATTCTCTCTCTGAAACCCAATTCACATTTAATGTTTGAACTATTATCTCTAGAGATCTCCTAAATCTGTAATTTCAATTCTGTGTGGTATCTAAAACTCACAATAATCTGGCTCTAATTTCTATTTTCAACTCGATTCCACTACTGGCAACATGAATACTACAGAAAACCGGTTCACTCAAAATCCCACACATTAAGATCCTGATTATAAAAATGAAATCCTCGGGCTGGCACTGCGGCTCAGAGGGTGGTCCTCCACCTGCAGCGCTGGCATCCCATATGGGCGCCGGTTCTAGTCCCGGCCTCTCTTCTTTCCATCCAGCTCTCTGCTACGGTGCGGGAAAGCAGTGGAAGATGGCCCAAGTGCTTGGGCCCCTGCACCTGCATGGGAGACCTGTAAGAAGCTCCTGGCTTCAGATCAGCACAGCTACAGCCATTGCGGGCATTTAGGCAGTGAACCAGCAGATAGAAGACCTTTCTGTCTCTCCCTCTCACTTAAGAAAAAAAAAAAGAAATCCTGGGGCTATCATGGAGCAGCAGGTTAGGCTGCCACCTGCAACATCAGCATCCCTTATCAGAATTCCCAGTGCAGGTCCCAGTTTCTCTGCTTCCAATCCAGCTTCCTGCTGATGCACCTGGGAAAGCAGCTGAGGATGGCACAAATATTTGTGCCCCTTCTACCCTGTGGGAGACCTGGATGGAGTTCCAGGCTCTTGCCATTTGTGGCTATTTGGGGAATGAACCAGAGGATGAAAGATATCTCTTTCTGTCTCTCTCTCTCTGTAACTCTGCCTTTCAAATAAAAAAAATTTTAAACAAATCAAATCCTGACTTTTTTTCTATTTAAAGAAGATAATGGGAGGAATTACTTTCATCTTTTTCATGTGAAGGTTCATTTTTATTAACCTGACACATAAAAATCTGAATAGTTAATCATCTTGCAGAGTCTAAAAATGGGGATTGTTGGCTTTGGTAACTAAAATTTCTGAGTTGCTCATTCAAAAGCAATAGTTTGTTGTTTACTTGCAGTTCAAAAAGTACCAATGAGGCATTATGGTTAGTGGGACATTCATACCTTTTTGATAAATGGTATTAAACAAAGCTAATGAGAAGATTATTGTAGATGAGGCCTGAGAGTGAACTGTATGCCAAGCACACACAGATCGTCTCACCTTCACAGAGGAATGAATGCACAACATGCTGCTACTTGATGGATGCAGGCCATTTTGACATTAGCAAGTCATGAAAATGCAACAACTAAAACTCTCAGGTGAGAACTTTAAAGAATACATTTTTATAAAAATTTATGAACTAAAAACTGAAACAGATTGAAATGAACTATGAGACACAGAAATATCACTTGTAAGGTATACAATCAATACATGGAAAAATCCAATGATGTTTTGGCCAGCGCCGCAGCTCACTAGGCTAATCCTCCGCCTTGCGGCGCCAGCACACCGGGTTCTAGTCCCGGTCGGGGTGCCGGATTCTGTCCTGGTTGCCCCTCTTCCAGGCCAGCTCTCTGCTGTGGCCAGGGAGTGCAGTGGAGGATGGCCCAAGTGCTTGGGCCCTGCACCCCATGGGAGACCAGTAGAAGCACCTGACTCCTGCCATCGGATCAGCGCGGTGCGCCGGCCGCGGCAGCCATTGGAGGATGAACCAACGGCAAAAGGAAGACCTTTCTCTCTGTCTCTCTCTCTCACTGTCCACTCTGCCTGTCAAAAAAAAAAAAAAAAAATTAAAAAAAATCCAATGATGTTTAAAAACGTAAGATTAATTCTTTTATGGTGTTCCTCTACTTGCATTCTCCAATAGAGAGAGAATGGCGCTTTCATTTCAGGGATTCTGTAGCCTTGGCAAGATCCTCCTTTAACCAGTTGTACTCCTCCATGTCAAAATGTTATTGCTTTGATTTATTATGGAAAAACTGAAAAAAAACAAAAACAAAAACAAAAAACCGTCTACTCCTAACACCCGAGAAGTGTAATTCTGTCGAGTAACTATAAGGTATGCAAAAAAAGTCCTTGGAATCTGCAAATGCGATGAACTGTGACCGGCTCCATGATATCCCAGGAGTACACCCACCCAGAGATCCAGGCCATCACCCTGCCCTGAACAGACAGCAGTGCTAATCCCACAAGAGCCCGCTGGTTTTGGCTTCTGAACAAGCTTTGATTCTAGCTTTCACCTATGCAAGGGCTGCAGCTGTTTCTTCAAGTGGTCGATTTTCTCCAGTAAATGGTGTCCTTTCTTTTTCTGCAAAACTGTGGACAACCTGTGGACCAAGGATTTCACGTTTTCCATCTCAGTGGTGTGTTCATTATTTAGATGTTCTTTCTTGGGGTACTACACATCATATGCTATTTTATTAATGACAAGTTTAAAATCTTTCATTAGCAAAATTCCCATCAAGGTGGAAGCTGGAATCTTATTGCCATCTGCTGCAGCTATGACACCTTCGTCTTCACTCTGTAGGTCCTGAAGGAATGAATCCACTGTTGACAATACTGGTTTGACTACAACTTGACAGCGCTCTTTTCTGGAGGGCAAAGTGTTATCAAAGGAAGGCCATGTTGATGATTAATTGTTACTTCATCAGGAGGCACCTGTACTACGAAGATGTTACTGGTAGTCTTCAGATCTCCATAGCGCTTCACACACAAAACCTGGGGTGGCAGCTGCACGGCCTCGGGAACCGGGGGTCGCTGCAGCAGCAGGTGTCACAGCCAGCAACCCCTGGGGGGGCTCCCATAGCATCAGCGGTGTATCCTCCTGGGGCGGCTGGAAGCAGGTACTGGCCATGGTAATTTAATAGGTAATTCAATATCAACTTCTATTAAACTTGTGTGCAAGCCCAGTGTTCTATATATCTAAACCTGTCCAACACATATCACAGATTGCATCTTGTGTTAACTCTTCATATACTGATAACACATATTTAACTAAATTATAAGCAACTGGAAGACAAAACTTAGACTTTTTAAACACATTCACATAACTAATCAAGGACTAATACTTCTTGACTGAATGCAGAAGAAATACTTTCTATGAAAAATACTGTCCAACAAATATTGTATATTTTTCCCTATAAACACTACAGTATACTTAAGTTCTAAGTGTTTAAATAAATTGTAAGTTATTTAACTTTCACAGTAACTGTCAAACTAGACATACTCATCTCATTTTACAAATTTAAAAATTAAGGCACAAAAGCATACTTGTCAGAGTCTCACAGTTAGGAAGTGGAATGAGTTCAAAAGCCAATCTCTGGGGCTGGCGCTGTGGCATAGCGGGTAAAGCCGCCACCTGCAGTGCCGGCATCCCATAAGAGCGCCAGTTCGAGACCCGGCTACTCCTCTTCCCATCCAGCTCTCTGCTGTGGCCTGGGAAAGCTGTAGAAGATGGCCCAAGTCCTGGGGCCCCTGCACCCACGTGGGAGACCTGGAGGAAGCTCCTGTTTCCTGGCTTTGGATCAGCACAGCTCCGGCCGTTGCGGCCAATTGGGGAGTGAACCAGCAGATGGAAGACCTCTCTCTCTCTCTGCCTCTCCTCTCTCTGTATAACTCTTTCAAATAAATAAAATAAATCTTTAAGCCAGTCTCTTAGTAACACTTGTGATGGACACTGTGATCTTGATGTAGGTGAGGCAGGGAGTCAGGAAGGGATAAGAAGCTAAAGACTGCCAACACCCAAGCCATGTGCACTGCCCCAGTCCTACCACCTTCCATGCTGATTCAACACTGCTAAAGACTCATTCTTCATCACACAGCTACATCTCACTTTCCATCCAGCTCCATGACACCTCTCTGGAGACCACCACTGCACTGCAGTCCGACACCAAACTCCATCTCCTCTGGATCTCTAATCAGGTGCTGTACCAACTCCACCCTGTAGGAGGATGCCCCCTGCCTGGGTGGGGACAATTTTCTCCAAAGGTTGCCTGCACTCATGCCTGAGTATAGGCTTTTTGCCTTTCCATAAATTCAGCTCTTCTGTTCCCCTCTACCTACAACTCCTGGTTATATTATTATGGTGCAAAGATAATAACCTGGACTAAGTTTAGCTGGTGGTCTCTATAAGCCCAGCCAGGGTTCCGGATCTCCACAACATAATCTGGGGATGGGATTCTCATTCCCGCAACAATCTGCTCTTCCACATCTTCCATCCCACCCTTAGAATCACCCAAGAACAATGAAGGACTTATTGTCTCTATTGGTGGCAGTGCTGCTATGAGATATTCCTCAGCTGTCCATGCCCTTCAGAGATGTGACTCCGCCTCTACACACACTCCTCCCTGCAGTAACCCAGAACCAATGACTGATAGGATGTGGGGCTACAAAGCCCTGGAAGCAACTCAACAACACCCTAAAGTGTCAGCTCATCTCCAGAACTCCCTGGACTGTCAACTGAGATTTCTGCTTAGACTTGAGGCTGCTTGATTTGTTTGCCCAACCTTTTGCTATGGTTTGAAGGTGTGTCCCTTCCAAAATTCATGCTGAAATGTAATCCCCATTGTGATGGTCTTAAGAGGTAAGGCTTGTGGTCAGCACTGTGGCCCAGCAAGTTAAGCTGCCACCTGCAACACTGGCATCACATATGAGCACCACTGGAATCCCGGCTGTTCCACTTCTAGTCCAACTCCCTGTTGATGTGCCTGGGAAACCAGCAGAGGATGGCCCAAGTGCTTAGGTGCCTGCCACCCATGTGGCAGACCTGGATGGAGTTCCAGGCTCCTGGCTTTGGCCTGGCCCAGCCCTAACCTCTGCAACTACTTGGGAAGTGAGCCAGCAGACAGAAGAGCTCCCTCCCTCTGTCATTCTGCCTTTCAAATCAATAAAATAAATCTTAAAAATGATATAGCAAAAAGGTTCTTTTCTAATGTCTTTAGAAGAACGGTTTCTATTTAATTTTTAACTAAAAACTTTATAAAATTTAGAATGAACTGTTTATTTAATTTTTTAACTAAAAACTTTATAAAATTTAGCCTTAATTTGTTTGACATTTTATATTAGAAAATAAATTTTATCATAAAATACCTTTACATGATAGGAAAGTTAATGGCTTCTACCATTCAAAAGACTCTAAGTGCAAAGTTCATATTCTTTCCACCCAGAGACTTTCCCTAATCTCCAGTTCTAGCATCACAGTTATACTTTTACAACTGTTTTGTTTTACTTGTATCTGTTGATCAATATGAAAAACAGAATTTAGCATTGTATTCTCTTGTGTTTACTCCTGTGGTCTCATTTATAACAAGTACAATTCCTCCCCCTATTTTTATTCTTTTATTTTCAATTGTGGTTGGTTAAAAAACAAAATTTACCATCTTAACATTTTTAGGTGTACACTTCAATACTGTTAACTATATTCATGGGGCGCCGGATTCTGTCCCGGTTGCCCCTCTTCCAGGCCAGCCCTCTGCTGTGGCCAGGGAGTGCAGTGGAGGATGGCCCAGGTGCTTGGGCCCTGCACCCCATGGGAGACCAGGAAAAGCACCTGGCTCCTGGCTCCTGCCATCGGATCAGCGCGGTGCGCCGGCCGCAGCGCGCCGGCCGCGGCGGCCATTGGAGGGTGAACCAACGGCAAAAGGAAGACCTTTCTCTCTGTCTCTCTCTCTCACTGTCCACTCTGCCTGTCAAAAAAAAAAAAAAACAAAAAAAACAAAAAAAAAAAAAAAAACTATATTCAGATTGTTGTGAAACCAATCCTTAGAACTTGCTCATCTTGTAAAACAAATTCTATATCCACTAAAACAACTACTCCCTACTTTACCCTATTCTCTCTTTCTCTGACAATAGCCATAGGAATGGATATGAAGATACCTCATTGTGTGTGTGTATGTGTGTGTGTGTTTAAAGATTTATTTATTTGAAAGGCAGAGTTAGAGAGGGAGAGGCAGAGACAGAGGTCTGCCATCCACTTGTTCTCTCCCAAAATGGCCACAATGGCTAAGACTGGGCCAGGATGAAGCTAGGAGCTTCATTCGGGTCTCATATATGAGTGGCAGGGGCCCAAGCACTTGGGCCATCTTTGGTTATTTCCCAAGTGCATCTAGTAGGGAGCTGGATTGGAAGTGGAGAAGCTGGATTCAAACTCATGCCCATATGGGATGCCAGCATGGTCGTTAGCTTACCTGCCTACTCACTGTGTTTTTGATTTGCATTTGCATGATGGTTAGTAATACTGGGCAATTTTTCATATACTAATGGGCCATTTGTATATACTTAGAAAACCTCTATTCAAATCATCTTTTATCTATTTTTTGAACGTCATTTTTGTAGCGCTGTTTTATTTTTAAATTATTAGCTTTCAATAATGTATTGACTCTCCATTAGGAAAGAGACACTTTTAAATTCACACTTCCCTTTCACTTTCTCCACAGCTTTATTTTTCTTAGTAATTTTTGCATTATAAAGATTTATAACATTATTCAACTCACAATTTTTCCTAACATGACTTTTGAAAGCATTTATACTAACAAATGCTTATGTAATTGTTCTGTACTTGAAGTGCCAAATAGTATGATTAGATATTCTCTACGCAGAACAGGAAAAGTAGTCTTTTTTTTTTTTTTTAAGGTTTATTTGTTTGAAATGCAGAGTAACTGGGGAAGGGAAGGAAGTCTCCCACCTGCTGAGGAGACAGAGAGATCAAGCCTCCATCTGCCAGTCTACTCCCAAAATTGGTGCAATGGGCAGGGTTGGGCAAACCAAAGCCAGAAGTCAGGAATTCCACTCAGGTGTCCTTTGGTCCACTTTATTCTGTTTTTAGTCATCTTGGATTTCTCATGCTTTCTGGTGCCTGTTTTGTTTTCCAAGATTCAGAGAACTTGTTATTTCAGTTTTCTGTCATCTCTATGGACTTGAGGAAGGAAGAGGTATAGACGTGTGGTCTACCCTATTAAGCTAGAAGCACCTGAGTGTTGCTTTTAGAAGGTAGGAATATTTTCATCTCTCTACTGAGATTTTACTTCTATTTAAAATATTCAATGAATGTGCCGGCGCCGCGGCTCACTAGGCTAATCCTCCGCCTTGCGGCGCCGGCACCCCGGGTTCTAGTCCCGGTCGGGGCGCCGGATTCTGTCCCGGTTGCTCCTCTTCCAGGCCAGCTCTCTGCTGTGGCCAGGGAGTGCAGTGGAGGATGGCCCAAGTGCTTGGGCCCTGCACCCCATGGGAGACCAGGAAAAGCACCTGGCTCCTGGCTCCTGCCATCGGATCAGCGCGGTGCGCCGGCCGCAGCGCGCCGGCCGCGGCGGCCATTGGAGGGTGAACCAACGGCAAAGGAAGACCTTTCTCTCTGTCTCTCTCTCTCACTGTCCACTCTGCCTGTCAAAAAAAAAAAAAAAAAAAAAAATATTCAATGAATGTAATTTAAAAATTATTACATGCATATAGAATATGCTATATGCTAAGCACTATTCTAAGTATTACAAATATTATATCCCATTAAATCCTTATAACATCATCTCAGATATTATCCCCATTTTATAGATGAGGAAATTAAGTTACAGAGAAGTAGCACACATATAAGAATTCAGCACACAACTGATAAGTAATTGATAGAGAGCAGATTCAAACCCAGGAATCCACCATTATACAGTTGGCTGTCTCTTATATTCCATTCATTCTTTTTGGAATTTTTTTAATTAAACAATTTATTGATTTGGGATGGAAAGAGACACACAGAGAAAGACAGTTGCAGAGAGAGCTCCTACCCACTGGATTGCTTCCCAAGTGTAGCCCCCTATTTCTACATTTCCCTGCGCCTTCCTTAGAGTCTCTATGTGATAGCTCTGTTCACTCAACTTCCATTAATTAAACTTCCACTCTGGGCCAGACACTGCTTCACATATTGATGATACAGCAGTAAGTAAACAATGCCTCAAGGTGTACACTTAGGGGAAACATATTAAAGATATATATTTGATTTATGTATGTTCAGAATGTGCTTTATCTGAAGAACAAAGAAAATTAATAGCTTCATATACTAAGGTAGGCTTATTTATTAAATTATTTTAAATGTATTTGTTTTTTAAAAAATATTTATTTGAAAAGTAGAGTAACTCAGAGAGAAAGGGAGAGACAAACAGAGAGGAAAATAGATCTTCCACCCACTTGTTCACTCCCCAAATGGCCACAATAATCAGGGCTGGTCCCAGTGAAACTCAGGAGCCTGGAACTCCATCTGAGTATCCCATGTGGGTGGCAGGGGCCCAAGCACTTATTCCATTATCTGCTACCTTCCCAGCCACATTAGCAAGGAGCTGGTGTTACAAGTAGTAGCTTAACCCACTGTGCCATAACACCTGCCCTATTTATTTTTGTTTTTGTTTGCAAGGCAGAGAGTGAGTCAGGGAAAGGAGGGAAGGAGAGATCTCCCATGTTCTGGCTCACTCCCCAAATGCCTGCAATAGCCAAGGCTAGGCCAGACCAAAGTTGGGAACTATAAACTCCCTCTGGTCTTCCTATGTGGGTGGCAGAGACCCAAGTACTCGGGAAATCACTCCCTGCCTTCCAGGGAGTATATTAGCGGGAAGACAGAATAAGAAGCAGAGCTAGGACTGCAATTCAGGCAGTCTGACAAGGGATGCAGGTCCCAATCACATCGTAACTGTTGCACTAAAGTAGAATATTTTAATTTCCCAGATAAGGATTTCATTTTTCACTGGCCAGTCTCTTAAAAGTGAAAATAACTATCTGGGTCCACTAAGTTCTGGTCAAAAAAGATCACTTGAGAGGCCAATGCTGTGCCATAGCTGGTAAAGCCACTGCCAGCAGAGCTGGCATCCCATATGGGCACTGGTTCGAGTCCCAGCTTCTCTGCTTTCAATACAGCTCTCTGCCATGGCCTGTGAAAGCAGCAGAGCATGGCCCAACTCCTTGGGCCTCTGCACCCATGTCGGAGACCTGGAAGAAGCTCCTGGCTCCTGGCTTCGGATCAGTGCAGCTCTGGCCGTTGTGGCCATCAGGGAAGTGAACCAGTGGATGGAAGAGCTCTTTCTCTGCCTCTACCTCTCTGTAACTCTGCCTTTCAAATAAATAAATAAATCTTAAAAAAAATAAAAAAAAAAAAGAGGTCACAATAGAAGGCAACATTCCATGATCCCAGAATTGGACCCACACTAGGCACCGAGTCTGCCAGAGCCTTGATCTTAGACTTACCAAGTGCCAGAACTGTGAGAAGTGAATTTCTGCTGTTCACAAGCTACCCAGTCTGTACTTTTTGGTTATAGCAACCTGAACAGACTAAGATGGAAGTGTGGATTCTGCTGTGGAAAGTGGTATCTCAAGCTATTAGCATTATTCAGGAGCGCTCTGAAAACTGACAGCTGTGGCAGAGAAAAGGAGGAAGCAAGTTATCTTAGTTTCTTTGTGCTGCTCCAGCAAAATGCCATAGAATAAGTAAGTTGATAAGGAACAGGAGTTTATTTCTCATAGTTCAAGATCAAGGCACCAGCAGGGTTTTGCGTCTGGTAAGGGGCTCGATTTCTTCTTCCAAGATCGCACCTTGTTGCTGCATCTCCAGAGGAG
This sequence comes from Oryctolagus cuniculus, assembly GCF_964237555.1. Taxonomy (NCBI): domain Eukaryota; kingdom Metazoa; phylum Chordata; class Mammalia; order Lagomorpha; family Leporidae; genus Oryctolagus; species Oryctolagus cuniculus. The sequence goes on from NC_091435.1 coordinate 110,055,418, forward strand.
ACAAAGGCTGTGCTTTCACACGGTGGGAGGGATGGAAGGGCAAAAAGGGCCTAAGCTATTTCCCTACAGCCCCTTCCTAAGGAACTAATCCAGCCCTTAGGATTCAATCCCTACCCAAAAGATCTGACCTTTTTAAGATTTTTTTTTTTTAATTTGAAAAGCAGAGTAACATACACACACACAGGGAGAAAGAGAGAAAGAAGTTTCATCCAGTGGTTCACTCCTCAAATGGCTGCAACAGCTAGGTGTGGGCCAAGTCAAAGCCAGGAGCCAGAAATTCCATCCAGGTCTCCTATGTGGGTGGCAGGGTTTCAAGCTCTCACTGGCCCCTGCAGCAGTCTTTCTTTTAAAGCATCCTCTAGGATGGGGCTGGTGTATCAGTGTCGTGGGTTAAGCTGTTGTCTGTGGCACTGGATACCACATCGAGTGCCAACTGGAGTCCCTCTGCTCCACTTCCAATCCACCTCCCTGTTTGTTAATGTACCTGGGAAGGCAGGGTTAGATGGCTCAAGGACCTGGGCCCCTGCTAGCCACGTCGGAGACCAGGATGGAGTTCCTGGCTCCTGGTTTCGATCTGGCCAGGTTTCGCTCCTGGCCCACACCTGGCTGTTGCAGCCATTTGGAAAGTGAACCCAGCAGATGGAAGATCAAGCTGTTTGCCTTGCAAATAAACAAATATTTAAAAAATAAAGTGCACACACACGCATGTGCATACATACACACACACACACACACACACACAGTACCCTCCAGGTTACTAGGATGAGGATGTAAGGGTTGGGAGAAAATATTTTAGGATTAAATTAGAAAAGAAGCGGGATGTGGGGGTCTGGGGGTGGGTAATGTTTAAACTAGCAGTTAAGATGCTGGTTAAAAGGACTGTGTTCCTCACTGAAGTACCTGGGTTCCATTCCCACCTCTTGTTAGTGTGGACCATGAGAGGCAGCAGTGATGGCTTTGAGTGGTTGGGCTCCTGCCTCCTACGTGGGAGACCCAGATAGAGTTCTGGGTTCCTGGCTTTGGTCTGGCTCAGCTCCAGCAGCTGTGTTCATTTGGGGAGTGAACCAGTGGATGAAAGATCGATATCTCTCTCTCTCTCTCTCTGCCTCTCAAATAAATAAAAATATCCTTTGAGAGACTCAGTGAAGGAATGATGCTTAACCAACTACTGTTCCTTAAGTTCCAGAACTAAAACATTTAAGGGAGTTTTTATAAACACTTCTCAAGTAATTAAGTAACTGAGAAAGCACCATGTTCATAACACTTCACAATCATCAGATGCTTATTACAGTATCAAACCTAGAAATGAGCTGCAAAACAAAGCTACACTCTGAAGGTATAAAACAAATTAATGATTTTTCCTGGTTTAACTTTAAGCAATAGTTAAATCATTTTACCAAAAATTAACATAAAGTATTTATCTGATCTACAATACACTAGAGTCTGCTTTTCCACAAAGTTTTCCAAAGTGTATAAATTTAAATAGTTTTACCTGAATTTGGGGGAAAAGGCAGCATTTTTTTTTTTTTTTTTTTTTTGACAGGCAGAGTGGACAGTGAAAGAGAGAGACAGAGAGAAAGGTCTTCCTTTGCTGTTGGTTCACCCTCCAATGACGGCCACGGCCGGCACGCTGCAGCCGGCGCACCGCGCTGATCCGATGGCAGGAGCCAGGTGCTTCTCCTGGTCTCCCATGGGGTGCAGGGCCCAAGCACTTGGGCCATCCTCCACTGCCTTCCCAGGCCACAGCAGAGAGCTGGCCTGGAAGAGGGGCAACCGGGACAGAATCCGGCGCTCCGACCGGGACTAGAACCCGGGGTGCCAGCGCTGCAAGGCGGAGGATTAGTCTAGTGAGCCGCGGCGCCAGCCAGAAGATGGTATCTTAAGCATCAATGTTCCTATATTCTAAAACATAGAATCTAAAGTTTTCCTTGACACCAATTTCTTTTAAAAATAAACCCAAAAGGGGCCAGCATAGTGTCGCTGCAGGTTGGGCCACTGTGATGCCGGTATCCCATATGGGTGCTGGTTTGAGTCCTGGTTCTCTACTTCCAATCCAGCTCCCTGCTGATGGCCTGGGAAGGCAGCAGAAGATGACTCAAATGTTTGGGCCCCTGTAACAACGTGGGAGACCTGGAAGCTGCTGGCTCCTGGCTTCCGGCCTGGCCTACACCAGCTATTGTAGCCATTTGGGGAGTGAATCAGCAAATGGAAGCTCTTTCTGTATGACTCTGACTTTCAAATAGATAAATAAATCTAAGAAAAATAAATAAGCCCAAAAGGGACAGTTTGGCACAGTGGTTAAGACACCACTTGGGATGCCTCTATTCCACATCAGAGTCCCTCATTCCTGTCTCCTCGGCTTCCACTCTAGTTTCCCAATACTTTGCACCCTGGGAGGCAGCAAGTGGTAGCTCAAGTATTTGGGTCCCTGTCACCTACATGGGAGACCTGGAAGAAGCTGCTGGCTCCTGACTTCCAGCCTGACCCACCCGGGCTATTGTAGCCATTTGGGGAGTGAATCAGGAAATGGAAGCTCTCTCTTCTCTTTCAAATGAAATGAAAAATAAATTATAATAATCCCCCTGCGAAAAACTGAACCACATCTAGTCCTTCTGCTATCTCAATAACCTTTTCTCCTAAATTAGTCTATTCAGCTAAAAAATTTACTCGCATCACCAACATAATATTACATTTAGGCAAGATTATCATCCATGGGTAGTAAAACATTGGGTAGGGGTGGGCATGGTGGCATGTTAAGCCACAGCCTACAATACTAGCATCTCGTATCCTGGTTTGAGTCCTGGCTGCTCTGCTTCCATCCAGCTCCCTACTAATAATGCACCTGGGAAGACAATGGAAGATGGCCCAAGTGCTTAGGTCCTGGTCACCCATTTGGGAGACCTGAATGGAGCTCGAGCCTCCTGGCTTTGGACTGACCCAGTTCCAGTCATTGTGGCCATTTGGGTAGTGAACCAATGGTTGGAAGATCTGTCACTCTGCTTTAAAAATAAATAAAATAAATCTTTAAAGTAAAACGGTTAAAGATTCTTTTTTTAAAATATTTTTTTAAATTTATTTAACAGGTAAAGTTATAGACAATGAGAGGGAGAGACAGAGAGAAAGATCTTGCTTCCGTTCGTTCACCCCCTAAATGGCTGCCACAGCTGGAACTGTGCCGATCTGAAGCCAGGAGCTTCCTCCTGGTCTCCCATGCAGGAGCAGGGGCCCAAGCACTTGGGCCATCCTCCACTGCCCTCCTGGGCCACAGCAGAGAGCTGGACTGGAAGAGGAGCAGATGAGACTAGAATTGGCACCGATACAGGATGCTGGCACCACAGGCGGAGGATTAACCAAGTGAGCCATGGCGCCGGCCCCGGGTTAAAGATTCTAGGGAAACAGAGTATTCATATAATTTTAAGGTATCAAGCCCTAAGATTAATCTTAATTAAAAAACATTTTCCATTTTAAATAATCAAGATGATAGAAAACAAGCTAAGAGACAACACCTGTTAAATATGAATTTGGGGGCCGGCACTGTGGTATAGTGGGTAAAGCCACCGCCTCAAGTGCCAGCATCCCATATGGGCGACAGTTCGAGTCCTGGCTGCTCTGCTTCCAATTCAGCTCTCTGCTCGCGCACCCGAGAAAGCAGTGAAAGATGGCCCAAGTCATTGGGTCCTTGTACCTGCATGGGAGACCCGGAAGAAGCTCCTGATTCTGGCTTTGTATTGACCCAGCTCTGGCTGTTAGGCCATTTAGGGAGTGAACCAACAGCTGGAGGATCTCTCTCTGTCTCTCCCTCTTTCTCTGCAACTCTGCCTTTCAAATAAATAAATGAATCTTTAAAAAAAGGAAAATAGTTAATAAAAAAGAAATGAATTTGATGATACAGCCAAAAAAAAAAAAAATCAGCATTAAAAAGTCTTGGCCAAGGCCGGTGCCGTGGCTCAATAGGCTAATCCTCCGCCTTGCAGCGCCGGCACACCGGGTTCTAGTCCCGGTCAGGGTGCCGGATTCTGTCCCGGTTGCCCCTCTTCCAGGCCAGCTCTCTGCTGTGGCCAGGGAGTGCAGGGTAGGATGGCCCAAGTACTTGGGCCCTGCACCCCATGGGAGACCAGGAGAAGTACCTGGCTCCTGGCTTCGGATCAGCGTGATGCGCCGGCCAGGGCGGCCACTGGAGGGTGAACCAATGGCAAAGGAAGACCTTTCTCTCTGTCTCTCTCTCACTGTCCACTCTGCCTGGTAAAAAATTTAAAAAAAAAAAAAAAAAAAAAAAAAAGTCTTGTCAAAGCAGAAAAAAGAAGAAAACTTTCCCTGAAGGTTAACACCCAGCTTTCTATTGTCACAAAGTCTCAATATTATCATCTGCAAAAGAGGCAGACATCTCCTGCTAAGCATTCTTATGAAGATGAAATAGAAGTAAATGCAAAACACTTCTCACAATTCTTAAAATATGTAGGTATATTATAAAAGTTTCTGCGCTCTCACACACTTCAAAGGAGGAAAAGAAAGCTAGGTATCTTTGAAGATAGTATATGAAATTTTTCTCTCTACTGATTATATTCCATTAAGATAAAAGATAACTGCTATAATTCAACACTGTCTGGAAAATCCTAGCCAAATGGTTAACATAAGGAAAAGAAGATACGGTGCTGAGTTCTTTTCTGAGATGCCTGCCTGGTCTGTCGAGGTATTTCCCTTCAATAAACTTGGCTCCCTCATTTACCAGTACTCTGTCTCACAGCTCAATTCTTTCTTGTGTGAAGACAAGAACCTCCAAGCAGCCCTCTCCAGTAGCACATCTGGCAAAGCCAGACAGGAGAGAAGAGGAACAGGACTGTAAAACTGATTCTCTGTTCTGTGGGGACTGTTCATTAAGATGCATGATTTGATCCCCAGACCTTAAAATAAAAGCCATCCAGCTTCCAGTGTTGTGGCACAGGTTAATCCTCCGCCTGTGGCGTCAGTATCCCATATGGGCGCCGGTTCTAGTCCCGGTTGCTGCTCTTCCAGTCCAGCTCTCTGCTATGGCCTGGGAAAGCAGTAGAAGATGGCCCAAGTGCTTGGGCCCCTGCATCCGTATGGGAGACCCGGAAGAAGCTCCTGGCTTCAGATCGGCTCAGCTCTGGCCACTGTGGCCATTTGGGGGAGTGAACCAGCAGATAGAAGACCTCTCTCTCTGTCTCTCCTTCTCACTGTAAAACTCTCAAATAAATAAATAAATCTTAAAAACAAACAAACAAAAAAACCAGCTCCAGAGGGTTGTGAGGCAGGGTTTCCAGACTATCTTGCTGGATGATGTAACCAATCCTCTAGTTCCAAGGTCACCCTCAAACACCACAGGACCCAAGTGGGAGACCCAGAAGAAGTTCCTAGCTCCTGGTTTCAGATCAGCCTAGATCAGGCCATTGCAGCAATTTGGGGAGTGAACCAACGGATGGAAGATCTATCTCTCCCTCTCTCCCTCTCTCTCTGTTACTCTGATTTTCAAATAAATAAAAATGAGCAAATAAATCTTTTAAAAAATATATTTTGAAAAAGAAATAAGCTGGCTAAACCCAAAAATACCAGATTTATTGAAATAACAAATCATTTAAAGCTGCATAATAGAAGAAAATAGTAGAATGTTTTTAGATAAGAAACACATCTACCTAAGAAATCAAACTCAGAAGCCATACAGAGGGTTGGTAAAAAAGACAGATTTGATTACAGAAAGATAAAAAACTCCAAAAAACCAACAGACTGGGGAAACGCTGGCAATTTTAATAGGATGTCAATGTTCTATCAACAAATTAATAAGAAAAACAATACAAAACAAAAATGCAGAAAAGATATGAAGACAATGCAGAAGAAATAAATGATCTGTAACATACATAAAAATACTTATAAAGAAATTGCCATTTTTTGCCAATCCACTGTCAAAATTCAAAAGATGACATGGAGTGGGAACATCAGGAACACTCTGTGGAGTATGTAAGAAGTGTTTAGAGTACAACACCAAATTTTTAAAATATCTTCATCATGTTTGCAAGAATATATGGTAAATATAATGATGTCCATTCAGCAGCTTTTGAAATAGTGACTTAATGAAGACAGTTTTAAAGGATCATCAATCACAGATATTCCTGTATGCTAAACTATACTCTAAACAGAATATAAAGCTTTTCTATGCCACCACTTACTTTTAAAAATCCACCACGGGGCCAGTATTGAGGTACAGCAGGTTAAGCCACCACCTGCAACAACGGCATCCTATAGGAGCACAGGTTTGAGTCCTGGCTGCTCCATTTCTGATCTAGTTACCTGCTAATGCACCTGGGAAAGCAGCAGAAGATGGCCCAAGTACTTGGGCCTCTGCCACCCATGTGGGAGATCCAGATAGAATGTCAGGCTCTTGGCTTTGGTCTAGCTCAGCCCCAGGCATTGCAGTCATTGGCAACTGAATCAGCAGATGGAAGATCTCTCTCTCCCTCCATCCCTTCTTCTGACTCTACCTTTCAAATAAATAAATAAATATAAAATAAACCAAGGTATGAGCATTGTGGTACACCAGGTTAAAGCTGCCACTTGGGACAACCGCATCCCATATCAGGGTGCTGTTTAAAGCCCAAGCTACTCCATCCAATCCAGCTTCCCGCTAATGTATCCTAGGAGGCAACGTATGATGGCTCAAGTGCTTGGGCTCCTGCCACTCATTCGGGAGACCCAGATGAGTTCCAGGCTCCTGGTTTCTGCCTGATGCAGAAACCAGCTGTTGTGGGCATTTGGGGAGTGAATCAGCAGGTAGAAAATTTCTCTCCTGCTCACTCTCTCTCCTCCCTTCCCCTCTCTCTATCTTTCAGATAAATAAATATTTAAAAGTAAACTCAAAAGGACAGGCAATTGGTGCAGTGATTAAGTCACCATCTGGGACGCCAGCATTCAATATTGGATTGTTTTATTTGAGTCCCAGTTACTCTGCTTCCAATCTGGCTTCCTGCGAATTCACACCCTGGGAAGCAGCAAGTAATGGTCAACTACGTGGGTCCCTGTCATCCACATGGGATATCCAGATTGAGTTCCCAGCTCCTGGCTTTGGCTTGGTTCAGCCCTGGCTGTTGCAGGTACTTGGTGAGTGAACCAGTGGAGGGAAGACCTTCCTGTGTCTGTCTTTCAAATGAAATAAAAATAGTGCATAAGTTAGAGTACTACTGTGGTACACTATAACTCAACCATAAAGAGATCTGACTACTGTCCTGCTATCCCAGCACGAAAAATAATCACAAATGAAACATTCAAGGGGTTGGCACTGTGGTATAGCAGGTTAAGCTGCCGCCTACAGTGCCAGCATCCCATACAGGTGCCAGTTCATGTCCCAGCTGCTCCTCTTCAATCCAGCTCTCTGCTAACAGCCTGGGAAAGCAGTGGAAGATGGCCCAAACAGTTGTGCCCCTGATTCCACATGGGAGACCTGGAAGAAGCTCCTGGCTCCTGGCTTTGGATCGATCCAGCTCTGGCTGTTGTGGCCATTTGGGGAGTGAACCAGCTGATGGAAGACCTCTCTGCCTCTGCCTCTCTGTCTGTAACTCTTTCAAGTAAATAAATCTTTAAAAAAAAAAGAAGGAAAACATTCAAGTTGCAGAAACATATGTAGAAATATGAACCCATTCATTAGAAAAATAAAATGGTATATCTATGTGTGCACATGTGTATATGTATCTCTACTAAAGATATATTAATATAATATAGAATATACCAACCTAGGGCAGATGTTGCGGTGCAGCAGAATAAATCGCCACTTAAAAAACCAGCATCCCATATTTCAGTGCTAGCTCAAGTCCCAGCTGCTACACATCCAATCCAGCTCCCTGCTAATGCACCTGGGGAAGCAGCATAAGATGGCCCAAGTACTCAGGTCCCTGCTACCTATGCAGAAGACCTGGATCGAGTTCCTGGCTCCTGGCTTTAGCCTGGCTCAGACCTGGCTGTGGTAGTCATATGGGTAGTGCACCAGTAGATGGAAAATCTCTTTTGCTCTTTTGTCTCTGGCCCCCTCTCTGACACTCTGGCTTTCATATAAATAATTTTTTAAAAAGAGAGAGAGAGAGAGAGACTAAATGCCACCTCAGAGATTTGAAAAGCAAAAAATATGTCTTAAAAAAGAAATATCTAAAACCATTAATAACAGCTGCCTCTAGAAACTGACAGAGGCTACAAAGGGAATGTTTCACTTCATGTACTTCTTAATTTTTTAAATTTAGCTTCAGTGTCTTATATTCAGGATTTATATTTGGCCACTCATGGCATTTCTGCTTCCATCATCATTCTTTTTTTTTTTTTAGGATTTATTTACTTGGCCAGCCCCGCGGCTCAATAGGCTAATCCTCCACCTGCGGCGCCGGCACACCGGGTTCTAGTCCTGGTCAGGGCACCGGAGGATGGCCCAAGTCCTTGGGCCCTGCACCCCATGGGAGACCAGGAGAAGCACCTGGCTCCTGCCTTCAGATAAGCATGGTGTGCCGGCCGCAGCGCGCCGACCATGGCGGCCATTGGAGGGTGAACCAACGGCAAAGGAAGACCTTTCTCTCTGTCTCTCTCTCACACTGTCCACTCTGTCCAAAAAAAAAAAAAAAAATTTATTTACTTATTTGAAAGGCAGTTACAGAGAGAGACAGAGGAGGTGCTCTAAACCCAGGCTTCTTCCGGGTCTCCCATGTTGGTGCAGGGAACAAGTACTTGGGCCATCTGGCGCTGTTTTCCCAGGTGCATTAGCAGGGAGTGGGATCAGAAGTGGAGCAGCCAGGACTTGAACTGGTGCTCACAGGTTGTAGCTTTACCCACTATGCCACAGCACCAGCCCCCCTCCCATCATCAATCATCACTCTTAGCCACATTGCAACATAGGCCAGCTGTCATGCACAGTGTTGCAACACACAGCAGGCACACAATAAATATTTTTCAGTTAACTCTGGACATTTCTATCAGAATACTCATGAGCACCTAGAACTGTTTCAGGTACTGAATTACCTTCTCCCACAAACCTCTTCCTTTTTTATTCCCCAGGCTCTCTCAGACAACAAATACAAGTTTTCAGATGCCTCTCCAAAACAGGCAACAATCTCATAAAATCCTACCTCCTAAAATCTCCAGTGGACCCACACACTCTTTTCCATCTCCTGACTATTTCAAAAGCCTCTAAACTAAGTATCATCCACCACAAATCCATCACCCATACTAGCTCCCAAAGTAATCTTTCTGAAATGCGAATCTGACCATTATCTCTCTTACTTAAAATCTGAACCAATGAGAAGTCTGAACTCCACAGTGACATTCGAAGATCTTCATGATCTTCCTGCGACCCCGCTTCGCCTCGCTTCTCAAGAGTGCCTACTCACACTGTATAGCCCAATACGTAAAGAAAATGAGATTCACAACCAAGCTCATCTTAATTCCCCAAACTTATAATGCAGTTGTTCTACACTAGAATGACCACCCCATCTATCATAGGCAGACTCCTATTTATCTTTTTTTATTTTTATTTGACAAGTAGAGTTACAGACAGTGAGAGATAGAGAGAAAGGTCTTCCTTCCGTTGGTTCACTCCCCAGATGGTCGCTACAGCCAGCGCTGCACTGGCCCGAAGCCAGCAGCCAGGTGCTTCCCCCAGTCTCCCATGCAGGTGCAGGCGCCCAAGCACTTGGGCCATCCTCTGCTGCCCTCCTGGGCCACAGCAGAGAGCTGGACTGGAAGAGGAGCAACCAGGACTAGAACTGGTGCCCATAGACTCCTATTTATCTTTCAGAAGCCTCAGACATTACACCCTCTAAGAAGGCTTCCCTTATCCCAAACTCCTCCCCAGTATCCATCCCTGCAAGTACCTTACACACACACACACACACATTAAATCCCTTACATTATAACTGTTAACTCCTCCACAAGATTCTTACTACCTTAAAGGCAATCTTTTAATATCCACTGCTATATCTTCTGTATCCAAGATAGTATGTCCAACAATATTAAAAATGGTAATATTTGAAATCTTAAGCAAAGCATGAATTTTAAAAATTAACATCTTAATTAGGTTGATTTAACCATTAAAAAAGACACACAAGTGCATTAGAGAGCTATCATGAGGGCCGGTGTTGTGGCGTAGAGGATAAAGCTACTACTAGCAACACCAGCACCCCACATGATGCTGGTTGGTGTCCCAGCTGCCATCCTGCTCCCTGCTAATGTATGTGCACTCCTACCACCCACATGAGAGACCTGGAAGAAGCTCCTGGCTTTGGCCTAGCCCAGCACTGGCCGTTGCAGCCATCTGGGAAATAAAACAGCAGTTGGAAGATTCTATCTCTCTCCCTCTCTCTCTCTCTGTAACTGACTTTCAAATAAATAAATGGATAAATAAAAAGATAAAAAGAGAAAGAAAAGAAAAACAAGAAAGCTATCACAAACCGACGACCTCCAGGAGACTTTTTCTGAATAGAGCTGCTTCTTTCTCCTCTGCTCCCTCAGTATTTGCTTCCTCAGATCTTTAATTTGCACATGGTCAGCTTTGGTTTCACAAGTCTAACTCTTTAGCTTCCTACCCACTGCCTATAAGCAACAGGACCTATTTGACATGAGCTCACCATGCCCTCCTATTTTTCCATCTCTAACCAAGCTACAGATCTCTCACCCTATGCTTGGTTAGGTGCCATGCCAGAAATTCCAAGACCAATCAACTGACACCCTCCAACTCTTACCTCAAAGTTCTATTTGTATTGCCTCAGAACAAGTCCTAAAATACATTGCTAAATTAATTTTGCAATGCTCTTAAAAACACGTCTTGCTAGGACTTGTTCGCAGTGAGAAGAATCCTACACACTTCTATGTGAAGAGTAAATCTCTTATTTCTAGATATGCACAGAAGGAATCATCTGAGTTGTTAACACTTCTCAACAGCAGGAGCCTAAAAGGCATTTTTACCAGCTTCTTAGAAAAAGTTCTGATATATATATATATAAAATAAATGCATAGTCCAGACACTGTCTTGCTAAATTCTATGCCATGATATCAAGTAACTTTATATAAGGAAAAGCACACACAATAGCAATCAATCACAAACCAAAAAAACCTGTTTCTCTTCCTTCACACTACCACCACTAGGTAATGACTGAAGAGAGCCACTCACAGAAAAGCTCCCATGTTGGGGAGAGAATGAGGCAGGCTAGGAGACAAGCATTCTCAGGTGGTCTCCAATAAAATCAGATTCTCAGTGCTATTAATCTCTTGCTTAAAAACTAAGTTAAATGTCTACTATATATCTAGGGAGACAAATTTGCACAGAGATCAAATTCATCAGAATAACATTATACACAGTTAAAAAAGAGATTTATTTATTTATTTATTTGAAAGGCAGAGTTACAGAGAGAGAGAGAGAGAGAAAGAGAGAGGTCTTCTATCTGCTGGTTCACACCCCAGATGGCCGCAACGGCTGGAGCTGCGCCAATCCAAAGCCAGGAGCTTCTTCGGGCCTCTCACATGGGTGTAGGGACCCAAGGACTTGGGCCATCTTCTACTGCTTTCCCAGGCCATGGCAGAGAGCTGGATCTGAAGTGGAACAGCTGGGACTCAACCGGCGCCCATATGGGATGCCAGTGCCACAGGCTGCGGCTTTACCTGCCACACCACAGCGCTATCCCCTATACACATCTTTAAAAAAAGATGGCAATTTTTTCACTAAAAGAATTCTAGGGGCCGGCACTGTGGTGTAGTAGGCTAAGCCTCCACTGTGGCCACAGGCATCCCATATGGGCACAGGTTAAAGTCCTGGCTGCTCCACTTCTGATCCAGCCCCCTGCTGGTGGCCTGGGAAAGCACTGGAAGACAGCCCAAGTGCTTGGGCCCCAGCACCCACGTGGGAATCCTGGCTTTGGATTTGCCCAGCTCTGGCCATTGCGGTCATTTGGGGAATGAACCAGCAGATGAAAGACTTTTCTCTCTGCCTCTCAAATAAATGAATAGATCTTAAAAAAATAATAATAAAAAAAGAAGTCTGGCTATTCCAAGATTCAACATTCACTGGAAAGAAATATTGTCAGAAGTTAAGTAGAGTAAGTAGAGGGAAAACTATGTGATAAAGGCCAGTCAGATCTAAGGAAGTAAAAACTCATTCAAATACAAACTGTCACTGTATTTCTTGGTATAAGGAAGAATTTTCTATTTTAAAAGCAAGTAGGTGATCTACTTAGCCAACCTGTTTACTAACTATCCTTGGTGACTCATTCTAGTTTCATCTATATTAATGAGTAGCTGACTATGTAATATCACAACCATCAGTTTAGACTATTGCTAATAAACATGCAATCCTAACAGAACTTGTAGGATTTCAAAGGATGGAACTTGGTACAGTTTAGAGTGCTGGTGTTTTTAAACAGGCTTGAAATGAAGGTGCTATCAGAAAGTTTTCATGGAAGATAAAGCACTAAAGGGCAAGAGGTTAGCAAAATTGTCTAAGTCTTCAGACATTGTTCACTTGAATGTCTTAGAGAAAATTTAGCCAAATAATTAAAAAAAAATTGCATGCCAGGGTTCTTTTCATTTTAATATCTGGAGGAATAAAGCAGGAAAATAAGAGTATGATATCTGTAATCCTGAAGCACAGCAGACCGATGTCTTTCCAAAGGCACTTACACTAATAAAAATGGGGAAAATAGGGACAAGTACTAATTACTTCACCTTCCATAGTTAGTTATGGGAGACAACCTAAGTTTATTAATCAAGAATCTGGCCGGCGCCACGGCTCAGTAGGCTAATCCTCCACCTTGCGGCGCCGGCATACCAGGTTCTAGTCCTGGTCGGGGCACCGGATTCTGTCCCGGTTGCCGCTCTTCCAGGCCAGCTCTCTGCTGTGGCCTGGGAGTGCAGTGGAGGATGGCCCAAGTACTCGGGCCCTGCACCCGCATGGGAGACCAGGAGAAGCAACTGGCTCCTGCCTTCGGATAGGCGCAGTGCGCCGGCTGCAGCGCGCCGGCCGCGGCGGCCATTGGAGGGTGAACCAACGGCAAAGGAAGACCTTTCTCTCTGTCTCTCTCACTGTCCACTCTGCCTGTCAAAAAAAAAAAAAAAGAATTTATATTGTCGAACATCATAAACGCAATCCAGACAACAAAAATAATAGTTTAACAATCAAAAATTGAGACACTGTGAGAAGACAGATCGTATCCAGTAAAATTCTCATTTTCAGCAGGATGAATCAATAAATACTATGCAAGCTTGATAAGCCACAGGACTACAACTTTTAAAGTAAAAAAAAAAAATCACAATAATAATAGCTTTTAGAAAACCATAAATATCCACAGTGCATCTGTGAATGTTGGGGGAGATGGAATGGGACACTTCTTATTCTATACCTCTGTATGATTTGTACTTCACTACCACAAATATGTTGTTTGTTTTTTAAGATTTATTTATTTACTTGAAAGGCAGAGTGACACAGAGAGAGAAACAGAGAGATTCAATTTACTGGTTAACTCCCCAAACAGCCATGGATCAGCAGAAGGCAGGCCTGGAACTCCCTCCAGGTCTCCCACGTGGGTGGCAGGGGCCCAAATACTTGGGCCATCGTCTGCAGCTTTCCCAGGCATATTACCAGGGAGCTGGATGGGAAATGGAACAGACTGACTCAAACTGGTGCTCCAATATATGATGGTGTTGTTGAACTGTCAGCTTAACCCATGCACCACAATGCCAGCCCCTATATACGTTCATTTTTAAATCTAGGTTTGTTTAACTGTCAATGATCAGATACCTTAAAGAAAAATGAAAAAAGAACACCTACTACATTTTATTCTCTGTACCTAACAACTCATGGACTACCAACTTGCTAAGATGGAACATATTGTAAAGTATCAAATTACAGGAAAGATAATAAAACGTGCATAGAAAGCTTTTATCTCACCTTGCAAAGTTCATGGCTAATCATGAAACAAAACAGAACAACTCTTGCGACAACTACGAACTTTTAAAGAAACATCCACATGTTTCTTGCTACTGTTCTAAAACCAAAACCTCCTTGATCAATTTTACCTATGTTTAAGTAAAAGCAGTTATAATACTGTTCAACAACTCCTAAAAACTACTCGTGAATGCGGTCAAGCTAATAAACAAAAGCAGAAGCTTTGTGACAGCAAACTAGTAACTCCTTCCACAGAATCCATCTGAAAATTATGGGCTTATACTTTCCTGGAAATCAAAACAAGAGAGGCAATTTGAAAGTTTGCTGTCTCCACTGATCCTCTCAAGAATGAAAAACCATGCACTGCACTTCCAACCTTGCAGTGCTTGAGATTTTTAAAGCAATTTACTTCTGCCTGGACAAGCAGTAAGCAGGCCAAGGCACTTAGCTTTTCTGTTAACTCCTACATCTCAAACTTTTACGCTCACAAAAACATGTCACCTTTTTAATGCTCCTAAACATAATTATCTCGAAGACATTCAAACCACTACCGAATTCCAAGGGGGACATTTTAGGTCACCGATGATGGAATGTGAATTTACCACAATGATTTTAGGGCTGGATTATTTCTGGTACCCACAGAAGTTATTACTTAGGTAAGAATGTAAGGAAAGACCACAGAATTTAAGACCGGCCTCTTCCTCTTCTTACTTACAATACCTCACCCACTGACAAAGAGAGGTTCACAAATTTTTAATGACCACGTATGCAACTCATTGTGGGCGAGACCTAAGTACCTAGTGACCATCCCTGAAAACTCATCAACTTTACTCTTAAGCATTACTCTGGCGTCTAACGCACTGGCGGTCTGACCAGAGTGCAGATCCACTTCGTGAACTTTTCTACAGCGAAGAAGACAAACCTAACTTAAAGAACCAGAGACTCCGGGCCTGCTGATCATCGAAAAGGCCGATCACCTGAGGCAGTGCTGTCACTTCTACGTCCACAGCAAACTGAGTCAGTCGAGGCATCATCAGCTCTCGACCCCAAACTCACCCAGACTTCGTGACGTCAAGCCCTTGCAAATCTCTCGTCTCCACCAGGTGTACCTCCCTACCTATCCCAGGGCTCCTCCCTACCCTGGTCTTGGGTTCTCCCGGCAGTCCAACGCCCCGCAGCTGGGGGTGCTCCACACCTGGGGAGCTCGAATCCCGCGCCCCCTTGCTCCTCCCCCGGCTCAGGCACCCCCACGCCGAGTCCGCGGAGCCTCCCGCCCAGCCCAACGCGCCTACAACACCTCCAGCCTCCCACCCTTCCCTCCTCCAGGCCAAGTCCAGCTGGCCTTTCGCTCGCCTCCCACTCCCCACCCCCACCCCGCTCCGGGACACTCACCCACGGTAGTAAGCTTTCACTCGGACCTGGTGAGAATGGTCCCCGCTGCCGCCGCCTGCGACCGTGTGGGACATGGTGCTGCTGTCCCTCTGGGTCGGCATCGCCTCACTCCCCCGCCTCCACGCCCGAAGCCGAGGCTGCGGGGGGCACGCTGGGCGCCGTGGAGGACTCCGCCGCGCTAGGGCTGCGGCCGTCCGCTCGCCTACCTGCCCGCCTCGCCCGCGGCGCCGACACACAGGTCGCCTCGCCGGGCAGCCGGAACCGCGCGGCTCCTCCCACTGCCCGCGGCCGCTACCGCCGCCCGGGCCCAGCACGCCTCCCCGCCTCGGTCCCTCCCACCTAGCTCGCTTCCAAGGCCCACATTCCGGGCTTGGGCGGGCGCAACCATCGGTCCAGCTCAAGGAGCCTCAAAGCCAGGCTGAACCATCCTTTCGGGGGCAGAGAGAGGGACAGGAAAGAATGGGAGACTCCGACTGCCACATCAGACCCGCCAGGAGGGAGCCTCTTGCAGAAGCGGTGACAAAGGCTTTACACCTATGGTTCGGCATGATCCCCTTTCCTACATGGGAGACGGTAGGGTCCGAAAGCTACGGCATTTCACCCCAGTTTCCCAACTTGGTCGCGTCTGCGGTCAGCCGACTTGGCACCCCGGATAGCTTCGCCGTGCGGGTTTCTGGGATTTGGAGTCCCAGTGGGATTCTGGGACTTGCGGCTCTTACGTGTGGAATGCCGCGCCTTTTCGCTGAGCGCGTGTCTCCTGGGCGCTCCCTGGGAGCCGTTGGCGTGGAAATCCTGTGTACAGCTTGGGCATCTGAGGACACTGGAAAGGGATGGGCTTCATCATCATCCAGACTCTCCCCTCTGATGAAACCTTACTTCCAGTTGCATAAATCATCTCAATTATTGAGTGCCATTTTTGAGAACAAGAATTTGGTTAAGTGTTCAGCATAGCCTCTTTCATGCGTAAAATTTAATAATATGTTACTAATGTAATAAAGGACGAAACTCACCTAAAAGGTATGACGGAAGACACATCTTTCTTCCTTTGCAGCTCTGCTTCATATGCCTCTGCTTACTGCCATTACGTAGGACAGGTGCATAATGAATATTTCTCCAATCAATCAATCCATTCATCCATTAGCATTTGTTCGGTTGACCGTGGCAAATCAAGGACTCGAAAGAACCCACCCTTGTAAACTAGTCTGACTTTTCTAGTGTCTTGGCTCTGTCACATGCTCATAGCGGGAACTGAATACCCATTGCTCGCCAAAAGAGTTGGAATAATCAAAGAAATAGCTTTGTTTACGATAATAAAATAGGCTTGGGGGATTGATTCATCAGTTATATGGAACATTTACATTGGTATGATATCCTCTAACTGCTACAAACTTGGATTACAGGTTCTTAATAAACATTCTCGTTTATAAATTTGGTATCAAGTTTTTGGGCACTGGGGACCTGCATCAATATGGTAAATGTAGAACAGTTACCAATTGAATGTAAATTACATCTAAAGTGAGATGGATTGGATTCATGGAAAATTGAGTATGCTGTGACAGACTTGAAAGATTTTATAATACTCGAGAAAAAATTTATGGCCTATAAGAAGTGAAAATTTATAAAGAAATGAAAGATAAAGCATGAAAAAGAAAAAAAAGACTTTTTTTTTTGACAGGCAGATTTAGTGAGAGAGAGAGAAAGAGTTACAGACAGTGAGAGACAGAGAGAAAAGTCTTCCCTCTGTTGGTGCCACAGTCGGCGCTGCGCCGATCTGAAGCCAGGAGCCAGGTGCTTCCTCCCGGTCTCCCATGTGGGTGCAGGGACCCAAGCCCATCCTCCACTGCCTTCCCAGGCCACAGCAGAGAGCTGGACTGGAAGAGGAGCAACCGGGACTAGAACCCGGGGTGCCAGCGCTGCAGGGGGAGGATTAGCCAAGTGAGCCATGGCACCGGCCTCCTTTTTTTTTTTTTTTTAAGATTTATTTATTTATTTGAAATGCAAAGAGAGAGGGAGGGAGAGAGGTCTTCCATCTGCTGGTTCACTTCCCAATTGGCTGCGACAGCTTGGAGCCGCGCCAATCTGAAGCCAGGAGCCAGAAGCTTCTTCCAGGTCTCCCAGGTGGGTGCAGGGGCCCAAGGACTTGGGCCAACTTCTACTGCTTTCCCAGGCCACAGCAGAGAGCTGGATCACCGGTGCCCATATGGGATGCCAGCATACAGGCGGTGGCTTTAACTGCTACACCACAATGCTGGCGCCTATTATTTTTATTTTTGCATTAAACTTTGATAATACAGTAGTTATTAATCCATTTATATTTACATTACATTGATATGATAGATATGATAGATTCATTTAGTTTTCTTTAATTTATTTCAATGCTGTGCTGTGTAGCTTTCAGAATATACATTCTGCACTTATTTTGGTAAATATTCCTATGTATTTTATTCTTCTTAATGCTACTGTAAATGGAATTTTTAAATTAATTTTATTTTAGGATTATTCATTGTTAATATATAGAAATATAATTGGTTTTTGCATATTGATCTTCTACAAGCTTGCAGAACATGCTTATTACATGGATTCCTTAGGATATTCTATCATTTAAAAGTATGTATTTTTAAAAATACGTATAGATTTATATCTTCCTTTCAAATTTTGGGTGCATTTTATTTATTTTTCTCTTACCTAATTACATCAGTTAGAATATCCAGTACTAAGATAAATAGGAGAGTGTAGACATCCTTTTCTTATTCCCAACTTTAGGTTGATAACTTTCAGTCTTTTACTATTAAGTGTGATCATTGCTCCAGGTTTTTTGTGGATATCCTTTATCAGGTTGAAGACATCCCATCCTATTCCTAGCTTGTTAATTTTTTATTATGAAAGACTACTGGGTTTTGTTAAGTGCTTTTTCTATGTTAATTGAGATAATCATGTAGTTTTCTATGGATAATACAATACATACTTTGTTATATTATTGATATTATATATTATTATAATTGATTTTAGGATTTAAGCCAACTTTGCATTCTTTGGATAAATCCGACTTGATGATATACAATTCTTTTTATATGCTTCTGGTTTCAGTTTCTTAATATTTTTTAAAAAGATTTATTTATTTATTTGAAAGGCAGAGTTACAGAGAGGCAGAGAAAGAGAGAGAGAAGTCTTTTTATTTCTTTTTTTTTTTTTTGGAAAGATTTATTTATTTATTTGAAAGAGTTACACAGAGAAGGAGAGGCAGAGAGAAAGAGAAAGGGAGAGAGGGAGGGAGGGAGGGAAGGAGGGAAGGAAGGAGAGAGAGAGAGAGTCTTCCATCTGCTGGTTCACTCCCCAGGTGACTGCAACGGCCGGAGCTGCACCCATCTGAAGCCAGGAGCCAGGAGCTTCCTCTGGGTCTTTCCACGTGGGTGCAGGGGCCCAAGAACTTGGGCCATCTTCTACTGCTTTCCCAGGCCATAGCAGAGAGCTGGATCGGAAGTGGAGCAGCTGAGTCTCAAACTAGCACCCATATTGGATCCCTGCACTACAGGTGGCGGCTTTACCTGCTATGCCATAGCGCTGCCCCCATGTTTCCTAATATTTTGTTGATGAATTTTGCATCTAGTCATAACAGATTTTGGTTATTGATCTGTAGCTTTCTTTTACTATGATGTCTTTGGTTTTGGTTATCTGGGTAATAATTGTCTTTGTAGAGAAGTCTTTGCTGGAAAGTATTCCAGGCCTCATTTTTTTGTAAGGAGATTTTAAGTTCCTAATTCGATTGCTTTGCTGGTTACAGGTTAATTCATATTTTATTTTTTAGTCAGTTTTGGAAGTTTGTCTTTCTAGGGATTTGTCTATTTTTATTTTTATTGTAAGATTTATTTAGTTATTTATTTGAAAGTCAGAGTTACAGAGAAAAAGGGAGAGACAAAGACAGAGACAGAGCAGAGAGACAGAGATCTTCCATCTGTTGGTTCACTGCTTAAATGGTCACAATGTCCAGGGCTGGGTCAGGCGGAAGCTAGGAACCAAGAGCTTCATCTGGGTCTCCCTCAGGGATACAAGGGCCTAAGCACTTGGGCTACCTACTGCTGCTTTCCATCCACATTAGCACAGAGCTGCATCAGAAGTGGAGCAGCCGAGACTCAAACCAGTACCCATAAGGGATGCCAGTGCTGCAGACGGCGAGTTTACCATCTGCACCACAGCACCAGCCCCATATTTCATCTAAATTATCTAGCTTGCTTATACACTGCTGTTGATAGTACTCTAATAATTTTTTTCATTTCTGTAAAATTGGCAGTTATGTCCCCTCCATTAATTTTAGTGATTTGAGCTTTGTTTTTTTCTTGTTGAGTGAAGCTAAAATTTGTCATTTTTTTCCATATTTTAAAAAGATCAACTTTTGGTTTTGTTAATTTTCCTTAATGTTTGCTTTTCTCCACTTCATTAAGTTCTACTCTAGCCTTTATCATTCCCTTCCTTCTTATTTGCTTTAGACTTAGTTTACCCTTCTTTTTCTAGTTTATAAACTTAGAAATTTAATGATTTGAGATTTTTTCCTTTTCAATATAAGTATGTACAGTTATCATGGTAAATAAATTACTTGAAATATCTTCTTAACTGTACCCCACAATTTTGGGATGTTTTGTTTTCATTTTTGTCTTTCTCTTAGTATTTTCCAACTTTTCTTGTGATTTCTTCTCCTGAAATTATATTGTTTAACATCCAGATAATTGTGACTATCCCAAATTTACGCCTCTTACTGATGTATAATTTATTTCCATCGTAATTAGGGGGCAAACTGTGTGATTTCAAGCCATTTAGCTTTGTCGAAGCTTGTTTTATGGACAGCATATCTGGGAGAATGCTCTGTGTTCACGTGACAGGAATGTGCGTTCAGCTGTCATTAGTGGAGTGTCCTGTACACTTCAGGTCCAGTTAGCTCGCAGTGTTGTTCAGTTTCTCTATATTTTTGCTGGCCTTCTCCCTTATTGTTCTATCCAGTATTTAAAGTGGGACACAGCAATCTCCAACTAAGATTATTGAATGGTCTTTTTCTCTTTCAATGCTGTTAGTTTTATTTGACTGTTTTGGAGCTGTGCTGTTAGGTGCATATATGTTTATAACTGTTATTTCTTTCTGATGAATACACATACTTTTCATTATAAAATGAACCCCTTTATCTCAAATAACATATTTTGTTGTAATATTTATCTATTCTAGTACTGATACATTGCAGCCCCTTAAGGTTGCTATTTATGTGATATATCTTTTTCCATGCTTATAGTTACACATATGTTCGAGTCTTTGAATGTAAAGTGTATATGTCATATATGGAACATAGCCAGAATTTATTAGCCAGTGTAACAATCTACACATTTGATTGGGTCATTTAACTCATTGACTTTCAAGGTTATTGATAGAGTTGGATTTACATCTACATTGTACTTTTTGTTTTGTATATGTCTCATTTTTTTTGTTCTTCTGTCACTCCTTTGCTGCTTTCCTTTGTATTAAGTGAATATTTCCTAGTGTAAATTTTTTTGAAAGATTTATTTTATTTATTTGAAAGGCAGAGTTGGGGGGTGCAGAGAGAGATCTTCCATCTGCCGGTTCACTCCCCCACTCCCAAAGTGGCTGCAATAAATGGTACTGGGCCAGGCTGATGCCAGGAGCCAGGAGCTTCTTCCCGGTTTCACACGTTGGTGGCAGGGACCCAGAGACTTGGACCATCCTCTGCTGTTTTCCCAGGCCTTTAGCAGGGAGGTGAATCAGAAGTGGACAAGAACCAGCACCCACATGGGATGCTAGCATCACATTCCTTCAGTGACTTTCTAAATAAATATTTTTGAGTTATTTTCTCAGTAGTTGCTCTTGGGCTTATGCTATACTCTTTATTTTTAATTTATCAGAATCTACTTAAAATCCACACTAACTTAATTCTAATGATACATACAAACATTTCTCCTGTATAACTCTTTTCATTCCTTCCATTTTGATGATATTTTTGTAATACATGTTACACCTGTGTTATATTACAAATGACACAGCTGTAATTATTTATACAATTTTGTGTCTTTTAAAGGAACTGATAAAAGGAAAGAACAAATATATAGAGTTTGTTGTATTAACCTTTATGTTTGGCATTTCTTGTTCTTTTCATCTCATCCTGTAGATTCAAGGTGTGACCTGATATCATTGCCTTATTCCAGTGTGGCTTTACCCCTATCTGCCTTCTTTGTGAAATTATTGTCAATTATGTTAAATATCTATATGTGAGAGGTATAGCAATATAATTGTAACCGTGCAATTACTGTTTAAGTCAGTCAGGAAAGATAGGAGAAAAATGCAATTATACTTTTTAAAAACTGTTATTTATTTATTTGAAAGAGTTACAGAGAGATCTTCCATCTGCTGGTTTATTCTTGAAATGGCTGCAAGAGCCAGAGCTGAGCCAACCAGGAGCTGCATTCAGGTCTCCCCTGTGGCTGGCAGGGGCTCAAACACTTGGGCCATCCTCTGCTGCTTTTCCTAGGCCATTAGCAGGGAGCTGGATCAGAAGTGGGGCAGCCAGGACTGGAACCAGAGCCTATATGGGCTGCTGGCATCACAGGTGGCAGCTTTACATGCTATGACACAAAACTGGCCCTAAGTGGCATCTTAACTGTTGCGCCAAATGGCCAACCCTGTCAGGTTCATTTCTCTCTCTCTCTCTCTCTCTCTCTCTGTAAATATTTATCTAGGGGCTGGCGCTGTGGTGTTGTAAGCTAAGTCTCAGCCTGCAGTACTGGCATCATATATGGGCACTGTTTCAAGTCCTAGCTGCTTCTCTTCTAGTCCAACTCTCTGCTAAGGCCTGGGAAAGCAGTAGAAGATGGCCTAAGTGCTTGGGCCCCTGCACCCACGTGGGGGACCTGGAAGAACTTCCTGTCTCCTGGCTTCAGATGGAGCCCAGTTCCGACCCTTGTGGCCATCTGGGGAATGAACCAGTGGATGGAAGACCTTTCTGTCTGTCTCTCCCTCTCTCTGTCTGTAACTCTTCCTCTCAAATAAATAGATCAATCTTTCAAAAAATATTTATCTATTTATTTGAAACACAGAGTCACAGAGAGGCAGAGGCAGAGGCAGGGGGAAAGAGAAATCTTTCATCCACTGGTTCACTCCCCAAATGGCTGCAATGGCCTGAGCTGGGCCAATGTGAAGCCACGAGTCTGGAGCTTCCTCTGGATCTCCCATGTGGGTGCAGGCCACATCAGCAGGGAGCTGGATCAAAAGAGAAGCATCCAGGACGCAAACTGGTGCCCATATGGGATGCTGGTGCTGCAGGCTGAGCTTTACCTGCTATGCCACAGCACCAGCCCACCTCTCTCTCTTTTTTAAAAACGTATTTTATTTATTTGAAATAGAGAGGGAGAGAAAGAGAGAGGGGAGAGGAGAGAGAGAGAGAGAGAGAGAGATCTTCCATCTACGTCTCAAATAGTCACAATGGCAGGGGCTAGACCAGGCAGAAGCCAGGAGCCTGGAATGCCATACAGGTCTCCCACATCAAGCAGGGGCTCACACACTTGGGACATCTTCTGCTGCTTTCCCAGGTAAGTTAGGGACCTGGGTGGAAAGTGGAACTGCAGGGACTAAAAAGGTACTCATATGGGATGCCCCAATGCCAGCCCCATATCAGATTCTCTTTGTTTCTCACCTTCCTGTCAAGTTTTTGGATGATTTGCCTTGGTTTATACCTTTCTCAGTAATTAGGTTCCACTAATTATTACCCTATTGTTCCCATGACGGTTTCCTGGAGCATTAGTTACACCACAGTCTGACACTGTGGTCATTTTTAATTTATAATTTTCACTAACTATGGTTGTTTCCCTGGGCAAAATCTCCATAGATTTTCTCATGTCTACATGCTGTAAGTGCTTGCACATTAATTCTCAAAGTCAATGCGATGCACTTGAAATAGATATAAGGCACAGACAAGCATACAAGAGGAGGAGGGAAAGAATTTACATCATTTTTAGTTTAAAAATTCTGGAAACAATTGAGGCTTCTCTTTAATTTAAAGAAAACAGGACTTAAAAGAAGGGTTTAAAAAGGAACCTGGCATAATATTAATCATATCTTTTAGAAACTAGGCTTTCTATATTGAGTTGCTTTATTAAGAAAATAGCTAATCAGAATAGGCAGTCCTTTGTATTCCATCTTAATTAACCTCACCAGTGTACCCTGCTGCCAGAATCAAACATGAAAAGTTGTTTGCCATGCTCTATCATCTTAAATGTGCTGCCACTGGCAGAAGCCTGTTTCTTAAGTGAGAATGAAATGAGTTTTAAAAATAGGAAGGCAACGTAGGCACCATGAGCAAGACTCGCAGTCTATCTTCTTTTAGCTGTACTTAAAATAGTGCTTACTAATATCCTAAACTTTGCATCAACCTGCCACCCTTACTGTACCATTCTTCAGGAGTGCGTGACAGTGTCCTTAAAAGGACAGAAAAGTATTTAAACTGAAAATCCTGATCATTTGGAATGATTCTGTGACCTTATGGACATATGCATTGGACACTGGGCTGAATTTTATTTTTTTAAAGATTTATTTATTTACTTGAGAGGCAGAGATCTTCCAACCACTGGTTCACTCTCAAAATGGCAAAACCGTCAGAGCTGGGCTGATCTGAAGCCAGGAGCCAGGATCTTCTTCCAGGTCTCCAGTAGGGGTACAGGGGTCCAAGCACTTGGGCCATATTCTACTGCTTTCCCAGGCCATCAGCAGGGAGCTAGATTGGAAATGGAGCAGCCAGGGCTCAAACCAGCGCCCATATGGTATGCCGGCACTGTAGGCCACAGCGGCTTTACCACTGTGCCACAGTGCTGGCCCTGACACTGAATTTTTTAAAAATATATTTATTTATTTACTTAATTACCTTTTTAAAAATTACCTTTTTTTAAAAAAAGATTTATTTATTTATTTGAAAGGCAGAGAATTACAGAGAGGCACAGAGAGAGAGAGGGAGAAAGTCTACCATCTGCTGGTTCACTCCTCAAATTGCTGCAACAGCTGGAGCTGGGCCAATCTGAAGCCAGGAGCCAGGAGATTCTTCTGGGTTTCCCACTCTAGTTCAGAGGCCCAAGGACTTGGGCCATCTTCTACTGCTTTCCCAGGCCACAGCAGAGAGCTGGATTGGAAGAGCAGCAGCCAGAGCTTGAACCAGTGCCCATACAGGATGCCGGCACCACAGGTGGCAGCTTTACCTGCTACACCACAGCAGAGCAACAAGGGGTGGGGGTTGAGGGAGGGAGGGAGAGAGAGAGAGAGAGAGAGATTTTCTAACCACTAGTTCACTCCCAAAGTTGCCAGATCTGGGCTAGGCCAAAGCCAGAAGCCAGGAACTCCATCTGGCTCTCACACGTGGGTGGCAGAGATCTGAGTACTTGGACCATCATCTGCTGTCTTCTTAGGAAGTTGGATCGGAAATGGAGTAGCGAGGAACTTGAACCTGTCTTCCACTACGGGATACCAGCATTGTAAATGCTGGCTTTACCCACTGTCCCATAAGGCCCACCCCCACTGGGCTGAATTATACTTGCCATTGGCTCACTCAAATTCCTTTAATGGAAGAAAATTTTTAAATGTTCAAATCCATGGGCTTTGGGGTTTTCAATATTTTTAGTGAACATTCTCTCATTTTGTGTTCATTAGCATGTGTATCTCAGTGTGGAGCAAAGAAATAACCTACCTGGAGAAAGGTGAATGAGAGAGTAAATAATAGACACAGGTCCTTTGTGATCATTTCCTAAAATCCCATTAATAGTTTTCCTTGGCTGGCGCTGTGGCTCACTAGGCTAATCCTCTGCCTGTGGCGCCGGCACCCCAGGTTCTAGTCCCGGTTACTCCTTATCCAGTCCAGCTCTCTGCTGTGGCCCGGGAAGCCAGTGGAGGATGGCCCAAGTGCTTGGGCCCTGCACCCGCATGGGAGAGCAGGAGGAAGCACCTGGCTCCTGGCTTCGGATCGGCGCAGCGCGCTGGCCATAGCAACCACTTGGGGGGTGAACCAACGGAAAAAGGAAGACCTTTCTCTCTGTCTCTCTCTCTCACTAACTCTGCCTGACCAAAAAAAAAAAAAAAAAAAAATAGTTTTCCTTAACTTTCAAGAGTAGAAACTGTAACTAAAAATGACTAGACTCTTCACTGGAGTCCTGACAGTTGAGGTTAATGACACCGGGTTCTAGTGTGAAAAGTACCAAAAGTTTGTGAAAAGTGGAATAAAATGATAATATTATTGGGGGCTGGTGCTGTGGCGTAGAAGGTTAAGCCTCCACCTATAGGGCCAGCATCCTATGTGGGCACCAATTCATATCCCTGCTGCTCCTCTTCTGATCCAGCTCCCTGCTATGGCCTGAGAAAGCAGTAGAAGATGGCCCAAGTGATTGGGCCCCCGCACCCAGGTTGGGGATCTGGAAGAATCTCCTGGCTTGTGGCTTCAGATAGGCGCAGCTCCAGCCATTGCGGCCATCTGGGGAGTGAATCAGCAGATGGAAGACCTCTCTCTCTGTCTCTCCCTCTCTCTGTAACTCTGCCTCTCAATTAATAATCTTTAAAAAAACAAAAGATATGATTATTATAATGCAACATATTTTGAAATGTATGCATTCATGGGGTGTTAAGAAAGTTCATGGAAGATGCCTATTATGAGAGTACTATTCATGGATTTTACAACATTTTGTACCAAAATAAACTTATCTTTTAACTTTATTTTTCCATGCACGTTTTAAAGTCCCATGTCCCCGTGACTTCCCTGTCTCCTTTCTTCCTTGGATCTCCCATCCCCTTCAGTACTTCACTGATGCTGGAGTCACTGGTCATCACCGGGTCAGCCCTGGCCTTTCACAGCATAGTTCCCCAATCTCATTCTCACACTACAAACAATGACAAATCAGCTAGAGCCTTAATCTGTTGGCCTTGAAATGTAACTACTTTGCTTCGGATTTAAAATAATATAGGCTGGCATTGCATCATAGTAGGTATGAGGTTGATGGAAAATAAACACCAGTTTCTACAAAAAAGAAAAGAGAAAGCGCTGTGATCTGTGGTACGGCGCTGTAGTTGCTGTAACTGCCATGAACACAGGGCTCAGAGCAGGAGCACAGAAGAGTAGGATGAAAAGAATGGGCGCTGGCAGCCCGGGGAGCAGAGGTGAGCTTCTAAGTTGTTCCTGGAGAAGAATGTGGAATTTGGGCAAGGGTGGGGGGACTGAGTCAGGGCATGCATTTCAGAATGACCATAGGGCATTATGCTCATATTAACAGAGAACTATGTGTCGCTGGCATCAATAAGTGAACATCCTTTCCTGTGATTATCTGGAAACATCACAATTTTATATTATTTTATTTTTTAAAAATGTATTTATCGGCCGGCGCCGCGGCTCAATAGGCTAATCCTCCACCTAGCAGCGCTGGCACACCGGGTTCTAGTCCCGGTCCAGGCGCCAGATTCTGTCCCGGTTGCCCCTCTTCCAGGCCAGCTCTCTGCTGTGGCCAGGGAGTGCACTGGAGGATGGCCCAAGTCCTTGGGCCCTGCACCCCATGGGAGACCAGGAGAAGCACCTGGCTCCTGGCTTCAGATCAGCGCAGTGCGCCGGCTGCAGCGCGCCGGCCGTGGCGGCCATTGGAGGGTGAACCAATGGCAAAAGGAAGACCTTTCTCTCTGTCTCTCTCTCTCACTATCCACTCTGCCTGTCAAAAAAAAAAAAAATGTATTTATCTTTATTTGAAAGACAGGGTTACAGAGAGGGAGGAAGGGAGACACACTCACCCCCCACCCCCCACCCCACACACAGAGAGAGAGAGAGGTATGTACAGCCAATATAGGGCAGAGATTTTTGTCAGTTCCCACATCCCAAGTGCCTAGAAGAGCACTCAATAAATACTGAATGGATGAATGAATGAATGGTGAATTAATGACACCGTCCACACTGTGGCAGAAATCACTAATCGTCAAGTCAGTCTAATTTTCCCTGGAGTCATCACTAAACTACATGTAAAAGTTTGCTAGAGTTCCCATAACAAGATACCTCCAACTGTGAGTCTTAAACAACAGAAATTTATTTCCTCATAGTTTAGAATATCAGAAGTGTCTCCTGGGGCCAGCGCTGTGGCATAGCGGGAAACTCTGACTTTCAAATAAATAAATAAATCTTTTTTAAAAAATGTAACTCTCACAATATTATACAAAAACCAGGTGAAAGAAGTGGATTGTTTTGAGGTTGCATTTGGTGTACTGGCTAAGAAGCTACTTGGGACACTCACATTTCCTGTTTTATCTGGAGACCGTGAAGAGCAGCTTACGACCACTCAGGGGTTGTTCCTACCCACTGGATGGCCTGAGCAGTGGGCGCTGCAGCCCAGGCTTCAGGGGGTGGGCTGAGCACTGCAGGCTTCAGTGGGGGAGTGCTGAATGGGCACAGAGGGCACCTGCACGCCTTCCGACCAGTCGGCAACCTCAGGCAGGGAACTCAGGCACTGGGGCTGTCCATTCACCCTGAAACTCCTCCTTGGTCACAGCTTTTTCAACAGCAGCCTGCTCTTCTTTCCTTTTTTTTTTTTCTTCCTTTTCTTTTCTTTCTTTCTTTCTTTCTTTCTTTCTTTCTTTCTTTCTTTCTTTCTTTCTTTCTTTCTTTCTTTTTTTTTTTTTTTTCCAGTCTCTTCAGGATCTCTATAGAAGTAGAGATCAGGCATGACCTCCCAGGGGTGTTCATGGGAGATATGCACAGAACCTCCCGGGCCGGCATCCACCACATCAGACCCACTGAGTGGGCTCCCTTGCTGCTGCAAGGGTTGTTAATGTCCATATAGCACAGAGAATCTGTGCTACGCAGAGCCATGGTAGGCAGGTTCACATAAGACGCCTCTGTGAGAGGCTGATGGTCAGCCCTGGGATCAGGAGCCACCAGAAGCCGTGGTTCCCAGAAGGCTGCCTGAATCTGGTTAGTGAAGGTTCCAGGTGTGAAGCGGCCACAATAGGAGTAGCTCCAGTGGCAGCAGCACAGCCCTCTGGCTGGTGTTTCTGGAGGACACCACACTGACATCAGCAGGCTTTTCAATGGCCACAATGGCACGAGCTGCCAACAGAAGCTTCTCCCAGGTCCTCTTCAGATTGATGATGTAGATGCCACCACTTTTCCTTTTGTAGATGTACTGTTCCATCTGGAAGTCAAGGTTGGTGCCACGTAGGTGGGTTCCTGCTGCAAGGAACTTGAGGACATCCTCCTCCTTCATTTGCAGGACATCAAGGGCTCCAGACATTGTGACAGCTTCCCTTTAAGTTAAGCCAGGAATCAGGAACAATGCTGTTTGGATCCCTCGCCAGGTACTTTCTTGTTGGTATATGTGTAGGTGAAACCTGATTGCTCATCTCTGTTCCCTGTACCTTCCACATAGTAGTTGCTCAATAATATCTGTTGACACTGAACAATACTACTTTACTTCATTTTCCTGATCTCTAAGATTAGGGTAATAAAAATTTTTTGCTTAAGGATTTCTTGAGGTCGGATTAATTATTTAATTTTAAAATGTAACTCTCACATTATTAATACAAAAGCCAGGTGAAAGAAGTGGATTGTTTTGAGGTTGGCATTTGGCAGACTAGTTAAGCAGCTGCTTGGGACACTCACATTTCATATTACAATGCCTTCCAATTCCGGTTCCAGCTTCCCACTAACACACAACCTGGGAGGTAGTGGGTGATGGTTCAAGTAGTTAAGTCCTTGCCACCTGCATGAGATACCCAGATTGGCTTTCAGGCTCCTGACTTTGGCTTGGCCCAGCTCTGGCTGTGCTGGGCATTTGGGTAGTAAACTAGTAGATAATAGGCCTCTGATTGTCAAATAAAAACTTTTTTTAATGGAAAAACGTTTCTTTTAATAATCCACAAATGGAGACTTCTATTAATTGGAAGAGTCAACGATATAAAAAAAGATAAAAATAATGAAAGTTACTTAATGAAAGCCACTGAATACTCAAAGAGGTCTAAGAAACCTCAGCATAACCACCTACAGGTTTAATTGGTACCAGGCACTTATACCCTGTGCTAACTTTCAAGAAAGTTACAATCCAGATGTGCTATCAGGACACGTGCTGATAAATAAATGCAAGATCATGCTTCCTGTGCACCAGTGAACGATAAAGAACAATTCCAACAGCACGAGTGCTGCTGCTGCTTCTTTGAGAACCAGAAGAACCCACTTGTGTCTGGCTACACTGAAAGGCACAAAATCAGCCAATAAAATGACATGTTGAAAGAGCCACCATGAAACTACAGCACTTTCATCCTGAAGTATCCCTATTTAATGGATGTTTGTACATCAAGTATGTTGCCACTAACAATAATCCACCAGAAAATGTAAGCTACCCTCTAATTTGAAAAAGTAAACCTGCTCTTGAGGATGGCGTATTCAACTGAAAATGTAATAAAGTCACCCACCCTCTCCAGCTCCTCACCAACCCCAGCGCTGGCCTCTGTTAGCAATTTAGTTCTCTTATACAGCCTCTGGAGTTAGCGCCTGTCTCCCATGAAGCTGCTAACCCCTCTCTCCTCTCCCAAAAGACTATGAATTTTCTCTGCAACCTCTGCCTATTTGCTAGTGGATTCCACTATTTACTGACCTTGAGTTAAACTAAACCATATCCTATTTTGGGCCACAGATAAACCAGGAGGGAAAGTAGAACTCACAGCACATACCATAAGGATTTTTGGCATGTAACCACACTCACAGTGTCAGTGGGAACAGTACTCCAGAGAAAAAGCTGCCTGGTAGGTCACCTGCACACTGTACTCCCTGCTCTTTCACTTAAACAGGAGATATTTCCCTAAATTGGTATGGCCTCCTATTCTGGATAATAATAACAACAAATTAGAAGCAGCCTATAATTAAATCAACCCCAGGCTCCAGACACTGAGCATTTTAAAACAAAAGGTTTCTACCATGTTGATGTGGTGCTTCAAGAGTGGGAATCTTACCTTTTGTGGTTTTTTTGGCACTCAGAAAAGTGTAGGTGTTCGACAAATATCAAGTTAGGTCATGGTTTTTGGCTACTTAAATACTAAAACTAATCTCGGCATGATTGGAAGAAAGCCGGCAATGCCAAACAAGCAGAGCAGGTCTTTATTTTCTGCTTCCTTTGCTGATGTAAAGCTGTGACCTGGAAAGTTTGTTCAGCTTGCTGAGTCCTTTATTCCAGTCAAAGCCAATGCTCAAGGAAGTGACACTCATTTTACCCAACTTGGAGTCTTTCTTTTTTTTTTTTTTTTAAGATATATTTATTTATTTGAGAGACAGAGTTACCAGCAGAGAGAAGGAGAGACATAAGAGGTCTTCAATCTGCTAGTTCACTCTCCAAACGGCTGCAGTGCCCAGAGCTGAGCTGATCAGAAGCCAGGAGCCAGGAGCTTCTTCTGGGTCTCCCATGTGGGTGCAGGGGCCCAAGCACCTGGGCCATCATCCACTGCTTTCCCAAGCCATAGCAGAAAGCTGAATCAGAAGTGAAGCAGGATGCCAGTGCCACAGGCAGAGGCTTAACCTACTACACCATAGCACCCACCCCCAATTTGGAGTCTTTCATCCAGAATCATGGGATGGGAGAATTTATTATTCTGTTTTAGGTCACTCTTCTCAAATTTTAGTGTGCATATAAATCAGGTGGGAATTTTGTTAAAATACACATTCTGATTTTAGAAGGTTTGGGATTGTGCTCCAGGGTCTGCATTTCAAACCAATTCCATGGGTTGCAGTGTTTCTGAGAAGCAAAAATCTGGCTAATTCCTTCATTTCACATATGAAATCCAGAGATGGGAAAAGGCTTAGTGATTTTACAATTGTTTCAATTTTTTATTTTTAGTATAATTTTAAAATAGCATAAATTTGGAGCAGGGACTGATTTCTGGTAGATGAGGAAAAACCTGTGAAATTTCACAAAATTCTCAGTTTTGTTTTTTGTTTGCTGTCTGTGGTCTGACCACATGGTAACAGTGTGTGCTGGATTAGTTGTTATTGGAGGATCACTTTAGCCTACAATAACTTGCCCTGATCACAATCAACTCACAGGCTCGTTGTATTCCCACGGAGGCATGGCAGTGTACTGAATGTCTGGTCAGGATCCACTCATTCTTTCTCATTCAGTCACCTTTTGTTTTTTTCAGTCTTACTTCTACATTTTAGCTGAGTTAAACAATTCCAAAGATTCTGGTTATGTTCAGCAGGGCACTGTTCAACCCGAGGCTAGATTATTCCATCAGCTCCCTCCATCTCCTCACTAGGAAGGAAGCTCTAGATAAGAGGAGAAACACAGGATGTCTTTCTCTACTTATGACACAGTAACTTAAAAACTCCAAACTCGGAATACCCTTGAGAATTAATTCAGTTCTCTGAGCTCTTGGGAGAATTCTGCCAATCTTCTTTACCATTTTAATAGAGTTTTGGAACTTTTAATAGTAACATTAAGAAATACTTAAAAATATATGCACTAACTATATAGATCTCTGAAGTCGCTATTCCTCTGAGAAATCAAAGTAGTGAATCACTAGAAAATTTCCAAAAACGTGAAGGTGCTTCTCCCCTAGAGCTAGTCCTTACCCAGAACAATCTTGAATAAGCTGCCTGATCTGATCTCTTCACTGGGTGCGGGGAAGGAGAAGACAGAATGAAACTTAAGGTTAGTAGCTCTTTATTTTAAAAGTGAACTATGTAAATGCACAAAGAACATCAAGAAATGTCTGTCACATATCTACTAGACACAAGATTCTACATTCCACATCATACACTGTAAAATCCAAGTATTGTCCCTGAGCCTAGTTGGGACAATCTACTTAGGACATGTGCAAATACAGCTATGACAAATCAAATAACAATTATGATTATATAACAATCCAAAGCAATAGAGCAATAGAGAAGAAATTGTTCTTTTTGTGGAAGAGCAAGTAAGATCTATAAAAATTTAGAGAAAGGAGTAATTATGTACAAGTAGGGTGGAGGATTTTTTTTTTTTTTTTTTTTTTTTTGTAAATCACTGATAGCACTTATCTCAGAGATAAGTGTGGTATGAAACAGAAGCAGTTGTCTTTCATCTGGAAAGAAATTTTATCAGAACTAACTGAAAAATGGTTTATCAAAGATTAACTGAAAAAGTCTTGTTAATTTGTAATAGACTGTAATTTCAAAGAGAGCATGGGCCCTCTCACACTTTTACATGGGACAAGCCAAGGGTATTTAGCCTTTCTACATGTGCTTTTTCTCCGTGGAAAATGAGGTTGATAATCTCCATTCCTAGACCTATTTTGGCCAGAGATAATAAAATTTTGGGGCCCTAGCCCCCACTGCCCTGGAAACTTTTGGTTTGAAAAACTCACTAGATTGTTAGTTTCATATACAAAGCTTCTCCAGCACCCAGCATAGTTTATGTCATTTGGTATTTGTTGGCTGACATTAGGAATCTCTAACCAACTTTTCATTCATTGAACACATTTTTTGGGGGGATTTCCTATGTCAAAGTCTAGACAAAGGCTAGACATGGAGGCTGGAAACAGAAACCTTGCCTTCAAGGAGCTCACAGTAACAGGCCTGTGTCAACGTCTATTTAAGAACATGAAGCCGGCGCTGTGGCTCACTAGGCTAATCCTCCGCCTTGCGGCGCCAGCACACCGGGTTCCAGTCCCGGTTGGGGCGCCAGATTCTGTCCTGGTTGCCCCTCTTCCAGGCCAGCTCTCTGCTGTGGCCAGGGAGTGCAGTGGAGGATGGCCCAAGTGCCTGGGCCCTGGACCCCATGGGAGACCAGGAGAAGTACCTGGCTCCTGCCTTCGGATCAGTGAGGTGCGCCGACCGCAGCGCGCCGGCCGTGGCGGCCATTGGAGGGTGAACCAATGGCAAAAGGAAGACCTTTCTCTCTGTCTCTCTCTCTCACTGTCCACTCTGCCTGTCAAAAACAAACAAACAAACCAAAAAAACATGTGATAAAGTCAATGAAATTCAGTGGGGGAAAGAATAGCTTTGTTGGTGATGGTTTTTTAAAAATGATGTTGGGAGCAGTTTGGCCTGGCGGGTAAGATGCCAGTTAGGACAGCCGTGACCCACACTGGAGAGCCTGAGTTTGACTCCTGGTTCTGGCTCCTTATTCCAGCTTCCTGCTAACGCTCTAGGAGACGGCAGTGATGGTTTCTGCCATCCACTTGAGAGACCTGGGTAATGCTGGGGCTCCTGGCTTGCAAACATTTGGAGAATGAACTAGAGTGCAAGGTCTTTTTCTCTCTCTCTCTATTCCTCTCTTGCTGCTTCCCTAATAAATGAATAAAAATTAAAATAAAATAAAAACTGATGTTGAGACAATTGGATATGCACATGAAAGTTGGACTCCTTAAGCTACTTATGAAAATTAACTCAAAATGGCCGGCGCTGCGGCTCACTAGGCTAATCCTCCGCCTTGCGGCGCCGGCACACCGGGTTCTAGTCCCAGTCGGGGCGCCGGATTCTGTCCCAGTTGCCCCTCTTCCAGGCCAGCTCTCTGCTGTGGCCCGGGAGTGCAGTGGAGAATGGCCCAAGTACTTGGGCCCTGCACCCCATGGGAGACCAGGAGAAGCGCCTGGCTCCTGCCTTCGGATCAGCGCGGTGTGCCGGCCGCAGCGCGCCAGCCATGGCGGCCATTGGAGGGTGAACCAATGGCAAAGGAAGACCTTTCTCTCTGTCTCTCTCTTTCTCACTGTCCACTCTGCCTGTCAAAAAAAAAAAAATTAACTCAAAATGGTCAAAGGCTTAAATGTAAGAGCTAAAATTACAAAACCCTTAGAAGA
The DNA here is from genome assembly GCF_964237555.1 of Oryctolagus cuniculus. Lineage (NCBI taxonomy): Eukaryota > Metazoa > Chordata > Mammalia > Lagomorpha > Leporidae > Oryctolagus > Oryctolagus cuniculus. The sequence continues at coordinate 110,089,547 of NC_091435.1, forward strand.
AAACATAGTAGTAAGTCTTTGTGACCTTGAATTAGGTAATGGTTTCTTGGATATGACACCAAAAACATAAATAACAAAAGAGAAGATAAATAAAATCAATGAGACTTCATAAAAATTTAAAAAGTTACTGATGCAGGTGAGAGAAGGAATCAGGAAGGGATAAGGAGCTAAGGATTGCCAATACCCAAACAATGTGTACCACCCAATTCCTATCATTGTCCATGCTGATTGAACATGGTAGAAGACTCAGCAAACATGCTTTATCATGTGGCTAAGCCTCACTTTCCATCATTCTCCAGATGCCATGACACCTTATGGAGACCACCACTGCACTGCAGCCCCACTCCACATCCTATCTCCTTTGGAACTTTGGTTGGGCCCTTCCCTGAACACCACCCCTACACTGTAAAAGGAGCTCCAGCCTGGGTGGAAGAACTTTTCTCTCTTGATGTTGCCGGCACCTCATGTCTGTGTGCACTATCCCTTTGTCTTTCCTCAAATCCTGCTTTTCTGCTCTACCTGCATTTCCCAATTGTATTCTTACATATAGGAAGACAAGAACTTAGTAAGTTTAGATAGGGGTCTCACCAAGCCCAGCCAAGGCTCTCTATCCCCACAACACAGGTAACCGTCCTTAGCTCCTTATCCCTGCCTCACCCACATCATTCACCCCTCAGAAGTCCATAAAGAAGTCCCTTTGTCTTTATGGGAAGTTGAGAGAAAGAGATCTGTCTTCTATAACTTCTTCATGCTGAGTCAAGGCATTGCCTCTGTGCAACTAGGGAATGAAAATCCCTTGCTAGCTGATCTAGAGATTTTATGTGAGGAGCTGCAGGGTTGCCACCAGTCACTGGCAATAGCAGGAACTCCCTGCTTGACCACTATTTTTGTATAGAACTGTTGAATTCTGGTAAAGATCATTTTGGCAGTTAGAATGTGTATACTTAACCAAAAAGAAAGAACAAGGGTTGGAACAACGTCAGAAAGGGAGAGCACTTTTTACTGCTTCCCAGATGGTGGAAGAGTAAGAGCTTCCTTACCAAACTCCTGTAGCCACTTGGCTTGCTTTGGATATTTTTTTCTATGGGCCCATTGTTACTAATGTAAGCACAGCCAGTTTTATTAGTCACTGTACATATTCCACTTTGTTCTGCCAATAGGTAACCTAAGGGTAGTTTATTGTCCATAACTACTTTAGCTAGTGAATCTATAGCATGTGTAGTCACTGTAGGGCCTGTAGTCACTGTAGAGCCTGGCCAGTGGTCTGGGATAAGTCATTCAAGGAAGTAGACTGGCTTCTTAAAGCAAGTTCATGGGATGTAGTCAGATTTCCTCCTATCAAGGTAGAAAAGTTTATGGGGGGGGGGATTCCTGCCAATAGCAGTTTCCTAAGAGAAATATGAAAAAAAGTAAAAAAAAAAAAACACATCAGTTGCAAGTGCAACAAGTGTAATACTTATCTTCTTGCTTTTTGGAAATGTACTTAAGATCTCCAGTTGACTCACAAGGGTAAGTAGGATTACCCTCTGGGTATACCTATGAAGACTCAAAACATAGAAGTGTAATTCATTTTTTAAAGAATTTAATTGAAAGCGTTACAGAAGGAGAAGGAGAGTGAAAGGGCGGGGGCGGGGGGAGAGAGAATCTTCCATCTGTTGGTTCATTCCCAACATGACTGCCATGGCCAGGGCCGGGCCAGGCTGAAGACAGGAGCCATGAACTTCTTCCAGGTCTCCCACATCAGTGTAGGTGCCCAAGCAGTTGGGCCATCCTCTGCTGTTTTCCCAGGTACATTAGCAGGGAGCTAGATCAGAAGTGAAGCAGTTGGGACTCAAACCAGCTCCCATATGGGGTGCTAGCATCACAGAAGGAGGCTTAACCTGGTACACCACAACACTGGCCCCAAAATCTTTTCTTAAGATATATTTATTTATTTGAAGGACAGAGTGACATGCAGAGAGAGAGAGAGAAAGAGACATTGAGAGAAAGAGATCTTCCATCTGCTGATTGACTCCCCAAATGGCTATAATGGCCTAGGTTGGGCCAGGCAAAAGCCAGGAGCCAGAAACTCCATCCTGGTGTCCTATGTGAGTGACAGAGGCCCAAGTACTTGGGGCATCTTCTGCTCCTTTTTCAGGTGCATTATCAGGGAGCTGGATTAGAAGTGGAGCAGCTAGGACTTGAACCTGTGCTCTGATATGGATTTTGGTGTCACAAGCAGCTGCTTATTCCACTGCTCCACAATGTCAGCCCCAGAAGCTTAATTCTTGACAAGTTCACCCAGCTAGAAATCCCTATCTAGGCATGCCTTAATCCAAAACTTGAGGATCAATGCTACTTCAGACCAGCAGAGACCATCCAAGGTGGGACCTGTCTTGGTACTTGTTAGCTTGAGATAAGTGCCCAAGGAGGATAGTAAATACCTGCTAAGTAAAGAATTTGGGCACTCTGGCATTACCAAAAACTGGTGGAAGATGAGGATATCTGGCAAACCACGGATTGAGGCTTGCCATCATGATGTCCATGATGACCCAGCTCTTTGAGGATAGGGGTCCTATGTTTGAATTCAGTACAGAGCAAGTGCCTCCTGTATCAATTTTAAAAAATCAATATTTTCACCTATGACATCCAAGGTCACTCATGGCTCCATAAGTGAGATGTTTATATGGGTTATGAGAGCCCTGAGTTTCAGGGCCCATCAATCCTTAGCAAAATGTGTTATATACATCTTGAATAGTATTCAGCTATAAAAAGGAAATAAATACTGAAATACATTACAATGAGCATGAAACTCAAGGAATCTACTATCTCTATGGATTTCTTGTTTTGGACATTTAATATATATATAATATATATGCATTATGTGGCTTTTAGAGTGGTTAAGTAACTTCATTTTATTTTTTATTTTTTTTAATTTTTTAACAGGCAGAGTGGACAGTGAGAGAGAGAGACAGAGAGAAAGGTCTTCCTTTGCCGTTGGTTCACCCTCCAATGGCCGCTGCGGCCGGTGCACTGCGGCTGGCGCACTGCGCTGATCCGATGGCAGGAGCCAGGTACTTATCCTGGTCTCCCATGGGGTGCAGGGCCCAAGCACTTGGGCCATCCTCCACTGCACTCCCTGGCCACAGCAGAGAGCTTGCCTGGAAGAGGGGCAACTGGGACAGAATCCGGCGCCCTGACCGGGACTAGAACCCGGTGTGCTGGCGCCGCAAGGTGGAGGATTAGCCTAGTGAGCCACGGTGCCGGCCAGTTAACTTCATTTTTAAGACATTTTTGAAAGTTGTTTTTTAAAAATATTTATTTGAAAGGTTGGGTGACAGAAAGGGAGAGAGAGAGAGAGAGAGAGAATCTTCTACCCTCTGGTCATTCCCCAAATGGCTGCAACAGCTAGGGCTGGGCCAGGCTGAAGTCGGGAGCCTGGAGCTCCACCCAGGTCTGCCACATGGGTGTCATGAGCCCACATACTTGGGCCATCCTTTGCTGCCTTTCCAGGCATCAGCAAGCAGCTGGACTATAAGTGGAGCAGCCAGGACTCAAACCAGCACTCTGCTTTGGGATGCAGATGTTGCAGGCAGCAGTGCCCCACAATGCTGGCTCCCAAGTAACTTCATTTATTCAACGTGTTATTGAGCACTTAATGCTTTAAGAACTAGGAATACAGAAGTCAACAAGGCATGGAGTTTACAAGCTGAAAGGTGATGGGAATAAGAGGTAAGTAAACAAATATCTGTATAACATAAGATCTGCTGCACTGAAATACCAAGAAAAAACATTAGTGGGATAAGAGGGGGAAAAAAGTGAGAGGGCCTTGTTTGGTTAGGTGGTCAGGGAGAACTTTTTGAGGAGAAGATGTCTGAACAGAGGCCCCAGTCAAGTAAGAAAGTGAGATTGGTGGGAAAGACATTCCCAGCTGGGGGAGGAGCCAATGGAGGAGGAGTTAGGAGGAGGAGCCACAAGGAGGAGGAGAAAAGGAGGCCAGTGTGGCTGGGACAGATAGAGCAAGAGAAAAGCCACACAGGCCCAGGTGACGTTTCCGGGCTTCATGCCAAGTGTGATCGGGAGCCACTGGAAGATTTGAGCAGGACAGCAACACGATCTGCTTTACATTTGCTACTGAGGTTGCTGCGTGGGAACATACCGTAGGACAGGGGTAGGGAATCTTCTTTCTGCCAAGGGCCATTTGGGTATTTATATTCCCGGGCCATACAGAATTATTAACCTAAAAGTTAGCCTCCTACAGATTTATTGAATTTTGAGTCCTGCCTGCAGTTGCGTTGGCAGGACCAGACCCCATTATTTCATTGCCCTCATCTGGTCCATGAGCCAGATGTTCCCCATCCCTGCGGGAGAGTAGCAAGAACTGAACCAGGGTGACCTGTCCAGATCCTAATGCTGCGGTCCAGGCGAGAGAGCACAGTAGCTTCAACCAGGCTGATGACAGTGAAGGAGGTGTCAGATTTGATTTGTATTTTGATGATGTCATGTGTGTTCACAGTGGTGTGGCCAGAGCTGAGGTTATATTTTGAAGGTGGAGCTGATAGGACAGCAAGGCATCATTGAGAAGCAAGTGGCAGAACCAGGATTTAAATCTCAGTTTGTCTTGATTCTAAAGTCCTACTAATAATTCTTCCAGGCTCTCAACACTAAGCATAAAAACAGAATGGCAGGGCCAGCGCTGTGGTGTAGTAGGTAAAGCTGCCACCTGTGTTGCCAGCATCCCATATGAGCATTGGTTCAAGTCCTGCTGCTCCACTTCCAATCCAGCTCCCTGCTAATGCACCTGGGAAAGCAATAGAATATGGACCAAGTCCTTGGTCCCCTGCCACCCGCATGGGAGACCTGGTTCTTGAAACTTCTTGCTTCTTGCTCTTGGCTTCAGATCAGGCTGGCTCCAGCCATTATGGCCATTTGTGGAGTGAACCACCAGATGCAAGATCTCTGTCTCTCCCTCTGTGTGTAACTCAGCCTTTTAAATAAACAAATACATCTCTCTTTCTTTTTAAAGATTTATTTATTTATTTGAAAAGCCAAGTCACAGAGAGGCAGAGGCAGAGCGAGAGAGAGTCTTCCATCTACTGGTTCAACCCCCAAATGGCTGCAACAGCCAGAGCTGGGCCGATCTGAAGCCAGGAGCTTCTTTCAGGTCTCCCATGCAGGTTCAGGGGTCTAAGGACTTAGGCTATCATCTACTGCTTTCCCAGGCCATAGCAGAGAGCTGGATCAGAAGTGGAGCAGGTGGGACTTGAACTGGTGCCCATATGGGATGCTGGCAATGCAGGCAGTGACTTTACCTGCCATGCCACAGCACCGGTCCCAAATAAATAAATTAAAAAAAAAAACAAACCAAGATTGGAAATGAGAATACACAGCATCTTCAGGTATTAACTGAGTACCTATACAATCGTAGTAAGCCTTGTGGCATTTGACAAAAAACTCTGGACTGGATGGATAGAATGTCAGAGTTCAAACTGCTCCTGTCATAGAATCATCCTCAGCATGGGTCACATGAGTTCTAAGGTAATTTCTAGCTTTAATGTGCAGGGTTTCCATTATATGGCACAGATACAAGGTACTGTGTACAGTACCGCCCACAGTTTTACAAGGGAAGATAGGACTGATAAGCATATGATTAACATGCTGATGATTGCAAGAGTAGGTGAGAGGTGGCTGAACTAGAGGTTATGTTTTTGGTTTCAATGTTATTTGGTTTTAGCATACTACTTTCAAGGAAAAGAGAAAGTGGTCATTTAATTTATAGGATATATTGATTTTTAAAGATTTATTTATTTGAGAGAGAGAGAGAGAAAGAGGAATGCTCCCATTTGCTGGTTCACTCCCTAAATGCCTGCACCTGTGGGGGCTGAAATCAGGAGCCCATAACTCAATTCAGGTGGCAAAACATAATTCCTTGAACCATCACTGCTGCTTCTCAGGGGTCCACATTAGCAGGAAGCTGGAGTCAGGAGCCAGAGGTGGGTATCCAACCCAGAGACTCCAATCTGAGAGACATACGACTCAGTCATCTAAACTGCTAGGTCATATGTATGCCTGCTTGTCTACTTTCCTCTCTCCCCTCCTTCCTTCCCATAGGGGTGCAGGGCCCAAGTACTTGCGCCATCCTTTACTGCACTCCCTGGCCACAGCAGAGAGCTAGCCTGGAAGAGGGGCAACTGGGACAGAATCCGGCGCCCCGACAGGGACTAGAACCCTGTATGCCGGCACCGCAAGGAGGAGGATTAGCCTAGTGAGCCGTGGCGCCGGCCCAGCTTCACTCCTTATCCGGCTTCCTGCTAATGGAAGCTTGGGAGGCATCAGGTGGTGGCTCAAGTATCTGGGTCCCTACCGCTTGCAGGGAGCACAAAAACAGCTATAGGAACCTACAGATGAATAGGGTGGTTCTGTTCCTACAAGGCTATACTTATAATTTACATATAATTTTATATGCAATAATATTATTCTCTATTCAATTTTTTCCCCACCATTGGAAAATGTAAAAGCCATTCTTAGCTTATGCACTGTTCAAATATATGTTGCAGGCTGGGTTTAGCCTCTGGGCTATAGTTTGCCAACCCCTGATCTAGAATTCAGACTCATGCTCTCCATCCAACCTTCTGTAATGACAGAAATGTTCCACATCTGCCACGTGCAGCTAGTGAGTGCTTGAATGTGACCAGCGCAACGGAGGAACTAAAATGGTGGCCCTTTTTCTTTCTTTCCTTTTTTTTTTTTTTTTTGGAAGATTTATTTATTTGAAAGTCACAGTTACAGAAGAGGGGGAGAGACAGAGACAGAGACAGAGATAGAGACAGAGATCTTTCATCTGCTGGTTTATTCCCCAGATTACCACAGCTGCCAGTGCTGGTCTCCTGTGTGAATGGCAGAGGACCAAACACCTGGGTCATCTGCTGCTTTTCTCAGCCATTAGCAGGAAACTGGATCAGAAGTGGAGCAGCCAGGACACGAACTGGTGCCCATATGGGATGCTGGCATCACAGGCAGCAGCTTTACCAGCTGAACCACAATGTTGAACCACCCCTTATTGTTTCTCTAAGGATTAATACATACTGGTTTCCTTGTCTCCAATTTGAGTTCCTCCATTCTATTCTTCACAAAACTAAAGGAATTTTTCTTTTCTTTCTTTCCTTCCTTCCCTTTTCCCCTTCCTTCCTTTCTCTCTTTAAGATTTTATTTACTTATTAATTTAATTTTTAAGATTTATTTATTTGAAAGGCAGTTACAGAAAGAGGGAGAGACAGAGAGAGAGAGGTCTTTCACCTGCTGGTTCACTCCCCAAATGGCCACGACTGCTGGAGCTGCGCTGATCTGAAGCCAGGAGCCAGGAACTTCTTCCGAGTCTCCCACGTGGGTACAGGGGCCCAAGCACCTGGGCCATCTTCCACAGCTTTCCCAGTGCATTAGCAGGGTGTGGGATTGGAAGAGGAGCAGCTGGGACTCAACGGTGCCCATATGTTTTCCGGGTTAACCTACTACGCCATAGTGCTGGCCCCTTATTTACTCATTTAAAAGGCAGAATGAAAGAGAGAGAGAGAGAGAGAGAAGAGACAGAGATATTTCACCCACCAGTTCACCCCTCAAATGCACACAAGGGTCAGAGTTTGTCCAGGTTGAAGCCAGGAGTTTGGAACTCCATCCGGGTCTCCCACGTGGGTGGCAAGAGGCCAAGCACTTGGGCCATCTTCTGCGGCTTTCCTAGGTGCATTAGAGTGGAGCTGGATTGGAAACAGAGCAGCCAGGACTTGAGTCAGCACTCTGATAAGGGATGTCTGAGTCGCAAGTAGTGGCTTAACAAATGTGCCACATGGGTTCCCATCCCCACCCCCCATTTAAAAAAATTGCTTATTTGAAAGGCAGATAGATCACTGCCCCCCCCCCCCGGGATTTTCTAAAATCAAATAGGACACTAGCACTTTCCCAAGGTAACAAATGTGCCACATGGGTTCCCATCCCCACCCCCCATTTAAAAAAATTGCTTATTTGAAAGGCAGATAGATCACTGCCCCCCCCCCCCCGGGATTTTCTAAAATCAAATAGGACACTAGCACTTTCCCAAGGTAACAAATGTGCCACATGGGTTCCCATCCCCACCCCCCATTTAAAAAAATTGCTTATTTGAAAGGCAGATAGATCACTGCCCCCCCCCCCCCCGGGGATTTTCTAAAATCAAATAGGACACTAACACTTTCCCAAGGTAACAGTTCCTGAACAACGTTCGACCTGCTAGTACGCCACATAAATCTTTTCCTTAGGGAATGACAGACACCTGTTTGATAAGTAGTAAGTTCTAGAGAGTAGCACTTCATTGTACTTTGATGTTTTGCACAGTGGCTTGCTGAATGAAGCAATGAAGAAAACCTGGCTTTGGAGATGAAATGCTTCTATTGGAATCCCACTTCCCGTGCATGCCAGCAGTCAGCACAGGCACTTAATTACCTTGAGCCTCACTAGACTTCTGTACTGAATGGGAATGATAACCAAATCACAGAGCTGTCGTGAAGATCGACAGGAGTCTTGCGGAAACCCCTTGCACTTAAGACTATACATGGCTTAGCTGTTGTGATAATAAATACTGAGTTTTGAAATGTCTCTCAAAGCAGTATGATCTGATTTTATCTAACATATATTCTTGTTGTCAAAGCACTCTGCCCAAGGTGACAATAGAGATTTCAGGTCTTAGATGTTCCAGGGAAAGGGGGATGAAAAAGAACAATTTTGGCCTGTTTATTGCAAACACTTTTTTGAATTTATGCATTTTTCCATCTTTGGGTTGGAGACTGTGTTTTCTTCACTTTTGCTTTTCTAAACAAAATAGTTTCAACAATATAAATGGGCAGTTGATTCTTGGGAGTTCAATGACAAGGACATCATATGAACAAGTCAGAAAGAAAGAAAAAGTAGTATTTTGTTATTTTCAAGGATCCACAGGGACTTTTCAAAGGGGACTTTCTCAATGAGTTCTCAGAAATAGTGGGAAGGACATTGTCATCAGATAGGAAAATAAGGTTAGAAACTGCTAGGCGGGAAAAGGTTGGAAAGGAATAATCTAAGCTTTCAGCGGTAGTGATCTTTTTCCTTCCTTAGGCATTTCCCGAACACAGGATTCCTGAGATTAAGTCCACTTCTCATGAGATGACATTGCAATTTAGGGTGAACTGATATCAATACTTCATTAATCAGGCTTGAAGTCAGTGCGACTCCATTGTCTTATGAAATGCAAAAAGGGACAATGTTTATGATCAGCAAGCTTGTTTCTCTGAAGAGAAGATTTATTATTCCTTAATGTTTCCGAAGCACTTATTGGGTCTACTTCAGCACACTTATAATAGTGCATGCAAACATCTACAAAAGTCACACCATTCTCAATATTAGCATTTCTTTCCAGGGACTCACCTTTATTATGTTACAATTACATTTATTTTACTTAAAGTAGTTGGTATATGGCAACCTGGTGACCATTCTTGCTTGACCTTTACAGTATCACGTTTGGAGTTTCTACTAAGTGCTCCTTCAATTCATGCTGAAGACTCGAATGATATTCCTAGGACGGTCAGTATATTTCCTTAACTGCCTAGGATAACCGCTATGGTTTAAAAAGGCTGTGGACCCTGTTTTCATACAGAAGGTTAAATCCTGAGGCACTAAGAGGGTAGAAATTTAATTTAACTATGGTTTGGAGCCTAGTGGGAGGTCCTTAGGTCACGGGGATGGGGGGAGGTGGGGTGAGGGGGTGGGGTGTGTGTCTTCAGAAGGTAGTTCTCAAGAGAGGGTTGGTAAAAAGCCCTGTTGGTCCTTGACTCCCCCTCCTTTCTGTTTCCAAACAGTCTTTGCCAGCACCATCACCAGCTGGGTACCCTGATGGGGTCCAACCAGTGGGTTTGGGTTGATCTTGGACTGTGAACCTCCAAAAACATGAGAAGAAAAAACACCCCAAGCCCCCACACCAACCCTCTTCCCATCATAAGTAGCGTGTTTTCTGTATTTAGTTGTATTAATGAAAAGATGACTAATAATATAGTATTAACATGATTCAATAAGCACCCACTCACTTGGCTGCCTAACACTCCTCTTTGAGCCAGAGGGAAGAGCTAGCTGCTTGTTCAGACCCCCAAATTTCATTGCATCCAGGACACCAAGCCCTACAGCGGGAACTGCATTTTCTTTTCCTCTGAGACCTTAGCGGTCAATTCTCTCAGGTATATTCAAACTACTCTACAGTTTACAGAGGATTTGCTGTGTGGCAGAGGTCTTCAAAGTTTTAATTTAATCGTCTAAGACGAACTTTTTATGTCTTTGATACAGACCTTCCTTCCCAAGAGGAAGAAGATCCTGGGATAGACAAAGACAGGCGTTGGAGAAGATAGAGCCCCTGGTGATGTAAATTGGGCAAACCTAGACACTTCCCGCCGCGGCAAAGGCCCGAGTTGGGAGGGGGATGGAAGCCGCGGACTCCACGTGATCTCACGGGCCCGGGGCTGTGCCGACCCCGCCCCTCCGCTCGCCGCCGCCGGGGGGCGCATGCGCAGCCCGTGTTAGTGATGGAGGAGAGAAGATGGCGGAAGCGGAGTGAGTGACTTGCTGGTGACTGATGTCGTAACCGGCGGGGCGAGTGAGGGTAGCGACACATCTCCCGGGGGGAGAGCTCAGGGCTCTTTCGCGGGTACTGAGGGGAGAGGGAGACCCGAGAGCCACCTTATGGTGGACGAGCCCGCTTGGCCCGTGTCGAGGGGCGGGGGCGAAGTGTGAGGGTTCAGTTACCTTCCAGGCGGGAGAGCCCCTTCCGCCGTCTGGTCCCTGATCGGCAGGGCCCTGCGTGCAGGGTCACCCTTGGGACTCCAGCTGCTGGGGTCTTCCGGGGACCAAGCCCTTGTGGGCCCCGCAGGCGCTGTCATCGCTGCAAGCGGGCCCCGCAGACAGCCTTGCGCGCTCCGCGGAGGCTGGTAGGGCAGGGCGGGCACTGCCAGGCCTTCCTTGCTCTCCGCTCCTTCCCGCCCCAGCGCCACTCCTCTCTCTCCTCGGCTGCGGGAGAACCCGAGGCTGGGGGCTGCGCCCCGGCCTCCCGCGGGAGGCGTGCAGGCGGCGTCCCCGCGCGGGCCTGCTGAGGCTGAAGACAGCCCGAGGAGAGGTCTGCCTTCCCCCGGGCTCTCGCTGCGGCGTCCATGCCTCCCTGGAGGGCCACATTCCGGAGTGGCGGTCCGATGGCCTGGCTAGTTAGCGACTCCGAAACTTACCGGCGCCCGGGTAGGCCTCTGGTGCACCACTCCTGTCCTGTCCATCCTGCCGCCTGTAGTTTGCAGGTGTTAATGTGCATAGACCGTGGAGTTTGCGAGACTGTCCTTTTGTGCCAGGCCTCGACATGCAAAGCGATGGTGTGGCCAGTTCCACTCACCAGGTTTTAGACTTTAGAATTTGGATTCTCTGTGACCATTTTTGGTTAGTAACAGGGTCCGTTTGCCGTGGTGGTTGGCTTGAGGGTATGGTTGAACAGAACACTGTAAAAGCATGGCTTTTTGAGCTGAGTGGTACAGAAGTGGTGGCACTGGCGGTAGTTTGGTAAAAAGTTTGCGTTGTCTACCACTAATTCTGAATGGTGTTGAACACCTACCATGTGTTGCTTTGATCGGATGATTGGAAGGTCACTGGGAAGAAAATACCAGAGGCGCGTGAAAATGTGTGAGCCATTTACTCATCCAAAGAAGTTAGTGAGCGATCAGCTTTGCTTCCACGCTTTTCCTTTCACTTTTCCTCTTATTAAATAGAGGATTTTTTTTAACGTTTGGTTTCTCAGAGCACATAAATGCTGTTTGCATACATGATATAGAACAAAGAGCATTTGTATGTTAAAGTATTCCTGTGGGAATAGTGTATGGATACACAATTAGTGCCGGATTCTTTTTTTTTTTTTTTTTCATGAAATAGTAAGTGTTCCTGTTACATTTCTTGTCAGTGCTGCTAATAATGTGAGCAGTGTCAGATTTCATTTCTCAGAAGAAAAGACCGATAAGAAAAGGCAGATAAAACCAGTCAAATCTCTCTCTGGTACTTTTCTGACCCTTTAAAAACCAGTGCAGCTCTAGTTTCTAACAATATTGAGGACCTTTGATTTGACTTAATATGTTCGAGCTTATTCAGATGCAGATTCTGCAACAGAAGTAAGACTGCATTACTGGAAGGGGAAGATTGGAAAGTCCAGAGAGTCTTGTAGGAGCAGGCATTGTGGCAAAGCTAGCTAAGCCTCTGCTCGGAACACCTGCATCCCACATTGGAGCGCCAGTTCAAGTCTCAGCTTTTCTGCTTCCTGCGAGTATGCCTGGGAAGGCAGCAGGGAATGGCCCAAGTACTTGGGTTCCTGTCAACCTTGTGGGCTGTTGCAGACATTTAGGGAGTGAACCAAATGGAAATCTGTCTCTGTCTTTCAAATAAATAAATCTAACAAAGTCTCGGATAAAAATGTACTTTACTGTCCATACATGAGGAAAGTGACATAATTATGTTTTTAAATTTAGAACAATTTTTTGTGAAAAAGACATTTTGTAAGGAGGTATGAAGTTGTCATCTGATTTTCTGTTTCTCCTAAGTAATCTGCTTATAAATAAAATTCAGTTAACAGAAGTAGTTAAGGACACTGTTGTAGACTAAGTAGAGGAAAAGTCGGTTCAAGTTAAAATTTTTTTTTTATTTAACTGCAAGGGGTGGACAGAGAGAGAAAAAGAGATCTTCCATTCACTGTTTCATTTCCTAAGTTCCTGCAACAGCTGAGGCTGGGCCAGGCCACATTCAAGAGCTGGGAATTCAGTCTGTGTCTGCTTGTGATTGGCAGGGACCCCAGTACTTGAGCCATTACCTGCTGCATCACAGGGTGCACAATAAGAGGAGGCTGGAATTGGGAGCAGAGCTGGGATTTGATCCCAGGCACTTCATTGTGGGTTGTGGGTATAATCAAAAGGTGTCTTAAGTATTGTACCAAATGGCTGCCCCTACAATTTATTAACTTATTTTCTAAGAGAACTTTTTATTTTTTTAAGGATTTATTTTATTTGAGTGAGACATGAGTGAGAATGAGACAGATAGCACTTCCAACTGCTGGTTTATTCCCCAAATGGCTGCAACAGCCAGGGCTGGGTCAGGCTGAAGCCAGGAGCCTGGAACTCCATCTGGGTCTCCCACATAGGTGGCAGACACTGAAGCACCTGATCTATTATCCACTGCTTTTTTGGGTGCATTAGCAGAAAGCTGGGTGGGAAGTGGAGCAGCAAGACAAGAGTGGCACTTTGATATGGGATATCAGGTCCCAGGTGTGGCTTAACCCACTGTGTAACAACGCCTGTCCCAAGAGGTTGTTTTTTTTTTTTTTTTTTTTTGTGACAGGCAGAGTGGACAGAGAGACAGAAAGGTCTTCCTTTTCCATGGTTCACCCCTCAGTGGCCACTGCAGCTGGCCAGGAGCCAGGTGCTTTTCCTGGTCTCCCATGCGGGTGCAGGGCCCAAGCACTTGGGCCATCCTCCACTACACTCTGGGGTCACAGCAGAGAGCTGGCCTGGAAGAGGGGCACCGGGACAGAATCCGGCGCCCCGACAGGGACTAGAACCCGGTGTGCCGGCACCGCAGGCGGAGGATTAGCCTAGTGAGCCGTGGCGCCGGCCCCAAGAGGTCTTTTCAGAAGCAAAATATGTATGGTAACTAAAACTAAGCTGGTTAACACAAGTCCTTAACTTTTTTTTTAAATGGAATTATTTTTAGTTATTTGAAAGAGAGGGAGAGACAGGTCTACCATCTGCTGTTTCACTCCCTAAATGGCCAGGGCTGGACCAGACTGAAGCCAAGAGCCTGGAGCTTCCTCCAGGTCTCCGGTATGGGTGCAGGGGCCCAAGTACTTGGGTCATCCTTTGTTGCCTTTGCAGGCACACTAGTAGGGAGCTGGATAGGAAGTGGAGCAGCTGGGTCATGATCTGGCACAATATGGGATTCCAGCATTGCAGTAGAGGCTTAACCTATTACACCAGAACACTGGCCCTGATATTTTGTTTTAATGTGTAGATAAGAGTGAGTTTATTGTTAGTATGGTCAAAAGAATGTAAAGAAAAGAAATGTTTTAAAGTATTGATATTATTGAAGCCTTTTCTAGGTTGTCAAGTATTCTTTTATCACCTTTTTGGCTTTTTTTTTTTTTTTTTTTTTTTTTAGATTTTGGAAGTTACAGGGGAGAAACAGAGATCTACCATCTGCTAGTTCAGGTCCCAGATGGTCACAATGGCCAGTGCTGGGCCAGGTCAAAGCCAGGAGCTTCTTCTGGGTCTCCCACATGGGTGACAGGGTACTAAGCACTTGGCCCATTAGCAGGGAGTTGGATTGGAAGTGGGGCAGCTAGGACATGAGCCAGTGCCTATATAGGATGCTTGCTACATAGGTGACAGTCCCAACCTTTTTTGGTCTTAAAACCTCCATCTACTTGAATAATACAAAGACAAACTTTAGGCCCGATTTTTATCAGAGTTATATCCTGAGTCATTTGAATTTAATGTGGTAGGTATTAACACTTGGAATGTATGTGAAGTGTATTTCCCTCATCAGTGCTGATGGTGACTATGTGCTAGCTTTGTGTTAGGAGGGCCTTCCTAGAAATCAGTTCTTTGGAATGAATATTCTTCAAGGCACATAAGGTAATGCTTGTATCAATGCAAACCTTTGTGTTATCTGCCAGATTTAAGGACCACAGTACAGCTATGGATAGTGAACCAAACCCTGGTACATCTTCTGTGTCAACAACAACCAATAGCACCACCACCACCACCATCACCACTTCCTCCTCTCGAATGCAGCAGCCGCAGATCTCTGTCTACAGTGGTTCTGACCGACATGCTGTGCAGGTACTTTCAGCTATGAGGATGCTAATGGGTAGACTAAGACTTAACCTGCCATTTCCTTTTTAATAAGCCAAATGCATGTAGTGTTTCATATCTTGAAATATACAGTTAGAAATTTAAAATTTTTGAAACAACCACCAAAGTTATTTACTAATAATACTATTGAGAGGGCTTTGTCAGCCTTTAGATTATTTGTGTGTCAGGAAAGTTATAATTGGAAGGTCTCTGAATGCTGCTGTAGTGTGAAGACACTCAGTCTAAAACCTAGCATATAGAATGGCTCTAGATTTTCCTGGGCTATTTTATGTTTGATCTAAATGTAGATATATTACGAGGTTCATTTAAAGCTCAGGTGGCCTCAGAACCCTAAGCAGGAGGATCTGTTCTGAAGTTTTTAGGGGCAAAGGGTAAAGGGACTATTTAGAAAGAAGTGTTGGGTTTGTTTAGTTGATATAGTTTACTTGATCTTTGTAGTAATGGAGTCTAAAGCAGTACTGTATCGTATTGCATAAAAAGGGCACAGGTGTTTTTGTTGTCAGCAGTAGCAGTGGAGGTTTGGGTGAGAGGCATAATTTTTTTAAAGATATATTAATTTGAAAGAGTTACACACAGAACGAGAGGCAGAGATAGAGACAGGTCTTCCACCTGGTAGTTCACTCCCCAGCTGGCTGCAACGTCCAGAGCTGTGCTGATCTGAAGCCAGGAGCCAGGGCTTCCTCCAGGTCTCCCATGCCAGTGCGGGGACCCAAGAACTTGGGCCATCTTCTGCTGACTTCCCAGACCATACCAGAGAGCTGGATAGGAAGTGGCGCAGCTGGGACTCGAATCAGCGCTCATCTGGGATGCTGGCATTGCAGCTGGCGGCTTTACATGACCCCTTGATTTTTTAATTTTATTATAGAATTAAAAGGACATATATAGGTTTATCTGACCAAAAGAGGCTTATGTAATTCTAAATGACTTAATGCTGAGCTATAGTCCCTGCAACTAGGGGTCAGAAACCACTGATTTTGTGACAGGACTTTGTGGTTCGCATAGCAGTCTATTGGATAGATATTAATGCATGAAAGTAGACTGTAACACAGGGCAGTATTCTTTCTTGATGTTTGAGTAAGGGGATTCATGACATTTTGGTCCAACATGTCATGACTTAGACCCCTAGGATCTAGGATTATGTCTGTATTACTCAATGTTTAAAAAGTCTATGGTTCAGGGGCTGGTGCTGTGGTGCAGCGGGTTAACGCCCTGGCCTGAAGCGCTGGCATCCCATATGGGCGCTCGTTCTAGTCCTGGCTGCTTCTCTTCCGATCTAGCTCTCTGCTATGGCCTGGGAAAGCAGTAGAAGATGGCCCAAGTCCTTGGGCTCCTGCACCCGCATGGAAAACCTGGAAGAAGCTCCTGACTCCTGACTTCGGATCGGCGCAGCTCTGGCTGTTGTGGCCAATTGGGGAATGAACCATCGGATGGAAGACCTCTCTCTCTGCCTCTCCTCTCTGTGTAATTCTGACTTTCAAGTGAATAGATAAATCTTTTTTTTAAAAAAAAGTCTATGGTTTGATGCTGAGGTTGGGATTCTGTGCTGTCTCAGAGTCATAGTGTACTTGTAACTTTGGGTTGTGGTTGCAGAGGACTGGAGTAATCTGGCCTTTGGACAGACGCAGGAGTTTTCTGTGGTCTTATTAGGACACTTGACTTCTACGTTTATGACGTTTCGGGCCCAGGACTTTATTTTAATAGTAAATATAGTAATTAATACTTTCAGAGATTTTTTAAAAGATATTTATTTATTTTCAAAGAGTTGCAGAGAGAGGTTTGTGTTGTGGTATAGCAGGTAAAGCCGCTGCCTGTGGTGCAGGCATCCTATATTGTCACCTGTTCAAGTCCAGGCTGCTGCACTTCTGAACCAGCTCCATGCTAATAGCTTGAGAAAGCAGCAGAAGAAGGCCCAAGTGTTTGGACCCCTGCACCAGCACGGGAGACCTAGAAGAAGCTCCTTGCTTCAGCCTGGTCCAACTCTCAGCCTTGCTGCCATTTGGGGAATAAACCTGTGGATTTACTCTGTCTCTTCCTCTCTCTCTGTAACTCTGCCTTTCAAATCAATAAATAAATCTTTAACGAGAAAAAAATAGAGGGAAGAGAGACCTTCCATCTGCCAGATGGTTACAAAGGTTGGGGCTGGGCTAGGCCAGAGCCATGAGCTTTTGTGGGTCTCCCATGTGTGTGGCAGGGGACCAAACACTTGGACCATCTTCCTCTGCTTTTCCCAGGCCATTAGCAGGGAGCTGCATCGGAAGTAGAGCAGCCAAGACACGAGCAAGCACCCTTATGGGATGCTGGCATTGTGGGCAGTGGCTTTAACTGCTATGCCACAATGCTGACCCCCAGAAATTTTTTAAGAATGGTTTAAAAAATAAAGAATGGTTTTATGTGTTGGAACAATTAAGGTATCTGACATTTAAAAAACATTGCAAAATTATATTGAGTAATTTTCTAAACTTTATAATTTTATATAATTATTATTACTTTTTATTTTTTTAAAGATTTATTTTTATTTATTTGAAAGACAGTTACAGAGAGGTAGAGACAGAGAGAGAGGTCTTCCATCTGTTGGTTCACTCCCCAGATGGCTGCAACGGTTGGAGCTGTGCTGATCCGAAGCCAGGAGCCAGCTTCTTCCAGGTCTCCCATGCGGGTGCAGGGGCCCAAGGACTTGGGCCATCTTCTGCTTTCCCAGGCCATAGCAGAGAGCTGGATTGGAAGTGGAGCAGCTGAGACTAGAACCGGCGCCCATATGGAATTCTGGTGCTTTAGGCCAGGGCATTAACCCACTGCGCCACAGCGCCAGCCCCAATTTTATATAATTATTAACATACCTACTTGTTGTAAGATTTTCAGAATTTATAGAAAAGTACAAACAAGAAGGTAAAAAAATCTCTAATCTAATTCGCCAGTAGTCTTTAGTAGTTTTTTAATGCCTTCCTGAATGTCATTTCAAATACCTTTAAAATGATATCTTATTCTATATGATATTTGGTAACCTGCTTCTGTCACCTAATAATATATATATATTTGAGAATTTTTTGTTAGTAAATATAAATCTCTGTATTGCATAATGTAGCCATTAGCTACATGTGCCTGTTTACACTAAAAATTAAAACTCTGGCTGGCATCTGTCCTAGCAGGTGACATTATATATTGGAGAAATGGTTTGAGTCCCAACTGTTCTGCTTCCAGTACAGCCTCTGGCTAGTGCTCCTGGGAAGGCAGTAAAAGACCCAAATTTGGGCCCCTGCCACCCATGTGGGAGACCCAGGTGGATTTCCTGCCTTCTGGCTTCAGCTTGATCCAGACCTGGCTGTTTCGGCCATTGGGGAGTGAACCCCCTCCCTCTTTTTTCCCTCCTCTCCCCCTCTCTTCCTCTCCAGCCTCGCCTCCCCTCTTTGTCTCTCCTTCTCTCTCTTTTTTTCTTCCTGCCGGTCTGAGTTTCAGATAAGAAAATCGTTTTTAAAGATTTTTTTTTTTTTAATTTATTTGAAATACAGAGTTAGAGGTAGAGCCAGGGAGAGAGAGAAAGGTCTTCCATCCCATGGTTCACTCCCAGATGACTGCAGCGGCTGGAGTTGAGCTGATCTGAAGCCAGGAACCAGGAGTTTCTTCTAGTTTCTTCTTCCCACATGGGCGCAGGAGCCCAAGGACTTGGGCCATCTTCCATTGCTTTCCCAGGCCATAGCAGAGAGCTGGATTGGAAGTGGAGCAGCCAGGACATGAACCGGCACCCATATGGGATGCAGGCAGTGCATGCTGGGGCTTTAGCCAGCTGTGCCACAGTGCTGCCCACCCCCCTTTTTTAAAGTTTTTTTTTTTTTTTTAATTTGAAATACAGAGTTCCAGAGAGAGGTAGAGCCAGAGATAGAAGATAAGTAAATATTTAAAAAAAGTAAAATTAAAAGCTCGGTTTATTAGCTGCACTTGCCACATTTTACATGCTCAGTAGACACGTGGCTAATGGCTAGTTTTTTATTTTTATTTATTTATTTTTATTTTTTTTGACAGGCAGAGTGGACAGTGAGAGAGACAGAGAGAAAGGTCTTCCTTTTGCCATTGGTTCACCCTCCAATGGCCGCCACGGCTGGTGTGCTGTGGCCGGTGCACTGCGCTGATCCGATGGCAGGAGCCAGGTACTTCTCCTGGTCTCCCATGGGGTGCAGGGCCCAAGCACTTGGGCCATCCTCCACTGCACTCCCTGGCCACAGCAGAGAGCTGGCCTGGAAGAGGGGCAACTGGGACAGAATCCGGCGCCCTGACTGGGACTAGAACCCGGTGTGCCGGCGCTGCAAGGCAGAGGATTAGCCTATTGAGCCGCAGCGCCGGCCCTAATGGCTAGTTTTGAACAGCTAGCTGATCTACATAACTCTTATTAGAATGCATGGTAAAAGTATTCATCTCCAAACTGTTATTCAGTAAGGTGGTACCAACCTAACTTGTTTTTGTTGCTTGTTTTTTTAAATATTTATTTATCTGAAAGTCAGAATTAGAGGGAGAAGCAGAGAAAGGGATTCTCCCTCGGTTCACACCCCAAATTATTAAGGTGACCAGGGCTGGGCCAGGCAGAAGCCAGGAACTCCACCCCAGTCTTCCACATAGGTGCAGGAGCCCAAGCACTTGGGTCATCCTCTGCTGCTTTCCCAGGCACATAGCAAGGAGCTGGATTAGAAGTGGAGCAGCCAGAACTCAAGCCGTTGCCCGTATGGGATGCTGGTGCTGCAGACAGCACCCCATTTCCCTTTTTTTCTCTCAACTTAATTTTTTTAAGATGTATTTATTTGAGAGGCGGAGCCACAGACAGAGGGAGAGACAGAGAGGTCTTCCATCTCCTGGGTCACTTCCCAAATGGCTGCAGTGGCTGGAACTGGGCCTATCTGAAGGCAGGAGTGAGGAGCTGCTTCTGGTTCTCCCACGTGGGTGTAGGGGTCCAAACACTTGGCCATCTTCCACTGCCTTCCCAGGACATTAGCAGAGAGCTGAATCTGAAGAGGAGCAGCTGGGACAGGAACTGGCACCCATGTGGGATGCTGGTGTGAAAACAGAGCCTTAACCTGCTACACCACGGCACTGGCCCTCCTTCTCTCCCCCAGCTTATATTCTTACTACCACTATTGGGGTGTTTCTTTTCCCCAGTAAATAGTAGTAGTGTTTAAAATTTGTCCATCTGAAAGAGAATAGTATTTTGTTTTAATTTGTAAGTTTTTAACTGCTAGTGAGATTGAAGGTTTTTTTCCAAATGCTTATTTGGCCCCTTTTTTGTGAATTTTCTGTACTGGGTAATGAAGTTGGGAAAAAAGTGGATCCTGGTGGTATATAGCTAGGAGAGAAATATATTAATACACTTGATGACTTTGAGTATTGTAGTAGTAAAGTGTTTTTTTTTTTTTTTTTGGACAGGCAGACATAGAGAGTTATAGACAGTGAGAGACTGACAGAGAGAAAGGTCTTCCTTCTGTTGGTTCACTCCCCTAATGGCTGCCACGGCCGGCGCTGCGCCGATCCGAAGCTAGGAGCCGGGTACTTCCTCCCGGTCTCCCATGTGGGTGCAGGGGCCCAAGCACTTGGGCCATCCTCTGCTGCCCTCCCGGGCCACAGCAGAGAGCTGGACTGGAAGAGGAGCAACTGGGACTAGTACCCAGCGCCCCAATCGGGACTAGAACCTGGGGTCCTGGCGCCGCAGGCAGAGGATTAGCCAAGTGAGCCATGGCGCCAGCCGAAGTAGTAAAGTTTTAAACTATGCCTTTTATGAACTCCAAATCCCATTAAGTTGGCAGGTACCAATGCTGTCTTACAGGTTAAAATGATCAGTTTAAGTTTAGAACTGATGATAAAGATAGGATTAACTGTCAAAGGGATCACATAAATAAGTACAAGTGTCTGCTAATAATGATTGATAGAATTAAAATGGAGAGATCCAACATGGGAAGACACACAGCAGACTCATAGAATGACAAATGCCCTAAACAGCAGTCTGGCCTCAGAATCAGCCCTTAGGGTATTTGGATCTGGCTAAAAAGCCCATGAGAGCATTTCAGGCATGGAAAGCCAAGACATTATGACAAAAGATGACCTAAATGAAAGATCTTTGTGAATGAGATACTGGTGGAAAGGAGGAGCCATCAAAGAAAGAGGTACCTTTCTCTGAAGGGAGGAGAGAACTTCTACTTTGATTATGGCCTTATCTAAATAATGTTGGAGTTTGTGAACTCAAGAGGCTTCCATAGCCTTGGCAGCTCATGACAAGAGCCTTGAGTGATTACTGACGTCATACATAAGAGTGTCAATTTTTTTTTATTTCTAAACACTAACTCCTTTTATAGACTGATACAGTTTTTTTTCTGAATATTACATGTGCATCTATTATTTATTTATTTATTTATTTATTTTGATAGGCAGAGTTGAGTTAGAGAGACAAAAGAGAAAGCCATGATGCCGGCCCATGTGCATCTTTAAAGGGAATTAATGTAGAGTAGGTACTCTGTAAAGAACACTAATTTCATTATATACTACTCATTATTGTACAGAAGCATTCCCATTTTCACAGTGCCTATTTAAAATGAGAGTTGAAGTGAATGATATGCTGGTTGATTTGTATTCAGTATTTTGAACTTATGCATATCTTTCATGTGTAAGCCATGGTGGCATTGAAAACTTTTTATAAAGCCTCTTGGTGATGTGCATTGCTAACATGTAACTCTAGACTTTGAAGAATGCCAGTTGTTAACAACAGGAGTCACTGTGCACTTGCTCCCCATGTAGGACCTCTGTCCTTAATGTGTTGTATTATGAGAATTAACAGTAAAACTGGTCTTCAAACAGTACTTTATACTTTGCGTGTCTGTGTATGTATGCAAACTGTTGAAACTTTGCTTAGTATAGAGTTGATCTTATGTATATAAAGATAATTAAAAATGAATCTTAATGAAGAATGGGATGAGAGAGGGAGTAGGAGGTGGGATGGTTTGGGGGTGGAAGGGCAGGTATGGGGGGAAGAACCACTATAATCCAAAAGTTGAACTTAGGGTATTTATTAGATAAAAGCTTTCTATAAAAAATAAATTTGCTGTTTAAAAATACTTTCAACGTAAGATTAAGGTAAAAGTGAAATTTATGTTTGACGTTGCTTCAATTGACTTACCACAGGTAATCCAGCAGGCATTGCACCGCCCCTCCAGCTCGGCTGCACAGTACCTTCAGCAGATGTACGCAGCTCAGCAGCAGCACCTGATGCTGCACACCGCAGCCCTTCAGCAGCAGCACCTGAGCAGCTCCCAGCTGCAGAGCCTTGCTGCTGTTCAGGTGAGACGGAAATAAACTCAGAATTTTTTGGGACCAGAATTTGCATTATCTGCAGATAATAATTTAAAATAAAAATGTGGAGTATTATTTCAGAGTTCTCAAATGTCCTATGATTATTTTTCCCAAAGGAAATATGTTACTAGGCTGTCACAGAAAAGTTAATTGAGAAAACATAAATGGTTATGGTTACTTTGTTGGTAGTCTTTGTCTCACTGATTTTCATCTAAATTGGAGACATGCTATGCAAGTGACAGTTTTGTCTCTCAAATTCTAGGTGTAACAGTGAATATTTTGGGTTATGTGAATTATATTTTAACCAAAAATAAATTCTTTTATTATGCAAGTAATTTACACTTGTTTAAAAAAATCAAACTAGTGTTATTCCTTTCCACACCTACAACTGTGTCGCACTCTTCACAGTTGGCCACTGTAACAATTTAATGTTTATCCCTCCAGCGGCCAGTACCACGGCTCAATAGGCTAATCCTCCGCCTGCGGCGCCGGCACACCGGGTTCTAGTCCCGGTCGGGGTGCCTGATTCTGTCCCAGTTGCTCCTCTTCCAGTTCAGCTCTCTGCTGTGGCCTGGGAGCGCAGTGGAGGATAGCCCAAGTGCTTGGGCCCTGCACCCCATGGGAGACCAGGAGAGGCACCTGGCTCCTGCCGGATCAGCGTGAGCGCTGCGGCCATCGGAGGGTGAACCAATGGCAAAAGGAAGACCTTTCTCCCTGTCTCTTTCTCACTGTCCACTCTGCCTGTCAAAACAAAAAACAAACAAAAAAATGTTTATCCCTCCAGAAATATTTTGTGTAAAAATGTGTATGTACACTTTTGTGAAATCAAATCATTCCAATTGATAACATGATTTTATGGTTACGTGCTTTTTTTTTTTTTTTTTTTTTTTTTTAAGATGTATTTACTTATTTGAAAGACAGAGTTACAGAGAGGCAGAGGCAGAAGCAGAGAGGGAGGGAGGGAGGGAGAGAGAGGTCTGCTGGTTTACTCCCCAGATGGATGCAATGGCTGTTGCTGTGCTGATCCGAAGCCTGGAGCTTCTTCTGGGTCTCAAATGCAGGTGCAGGGGCCCAAGGATTTGGGCCATCTTCTAATGCTTTCCCAGGCCATAGCAGAGAGCTGGATCAGAAGTGGAGCAGCCAGGACTTGAACTGGTGCCCATATGGGATGCCGGCACTGCAGGTGGCGCATTACTTGCCATGCCACGGCACCAGCCCCATGTTTATGTTTTAAAAAGTTTTCAATTATTGTACTATTTAAACAAAATTCTGTTTGAGATTTAATCTTTTTTTTTTTTTTTTAAGACTTATTTATTTGAAAGGTGGAGATACAGAGAGGCAGAGGCAGAGAGAGACCTTCTATATTCTGGTTCACTCCCCAAATGGCCGCAATATCCAGAGCTGAGCTGATCTGAAGCCAGGAGCTTCTTCTGGGTCTCCCACATGGATGCAGGGGCCCAAGCACTTGGGCCGTCTTCCACCACTTTCCCAGGCCATAGCAGAGAGCTGGAACAGAAGTGGAACTGCTGGATCTCAAACTAGCACTCATATAGGATGCCGGCACTGCAGGTGGCAGCTATTTTTTTTTTTTTTTAAGATTTATTTTATTTATTTGAAAGACAGAGTTAGAGAGAGAGGTAGAACCAGAGAGAGAGAGAGAGAGAGGTCTTCCATTCGCTGGTTCACTCCACAGATGACCGCAATAGCCAGAGCTGAGCTGATCTGAAGCCAGGAGCAAGGAGCTTCTTCTAGGTCTTCCACGCGGGTACAGGGGCCCAAGGACTTGGGCCATCTTCTACTGCTTTCTCAGGCCACAACAGAGGGCAGAATCAGAAGTGGAGCAGCTGGGACTTGAACTGGTGTCCATATGGGATGCCGGCACTGCAGGCTTGGGTCTTAACCCACTGTACCACAGCACCGGCCCCACAGGTAGCAGCTTTATCCAATATGGCATAGCTCTGGCCCTGAGATTTATTTTTTTTTCTTTCTTAAAGATTTATTTTATTTATTTGAAAGAGTTACAGAGAGAGGTAGACAGAGAGAGAGGTCTTCCATCTGCTGATTCACTCCCCAGATGGCTGCAGTGGCCAGAGCCATGCCGATCTGAAGTCAGTAGCTTCCTCCAAGTCTCCCATGTGGGTGCAGGGGCCCAAGGACTTGGACCATCTTCTGCTATCCCAGGCCATAGCAGAGAGCTGGATTGGAAGAGGAGCAACCGGGACTAGAACTGGCACCTATATGGGATGTGGGCGCTTTAGGCCAGGGCGTTAACCCGCTGCCAGCCCTGAGACTTACTGGTTTTTTTTTTTTTTTGACAGGCAGAGTATACAGTGAGAGAGAGAGAGAGAGAGGTCTTCCTTTACTGTTGGTTCACCCTCCAATGGCCGCCACGGCCTGCGCACTGTGGCTGGCGCACCGTGCTGATCCGATGGCAGGAGCCAGGTACTTCTCCTGGTCTCCCATGGGGTGCAGGGCCCAAGCACTTGGGCCATCCTCCACTGCACTCCTGGGCCACAGCAGAGAGCTGGCCTGGAAGAGGGGCAACTGGGAAAGAATCCGGCGCCCTGACCGGGACTAGAACCCGGTATGCCAGCGCTGCAGGCGGAGGATTAGCCTATTGGGCCGCGGCACCGGCCAGAGATTTATTCTTTTTTTTTTTTTTTTTTTTTTAACAGGCAGAGTTGACACTGAGAGAGAGAGAGACAGGAGACAGAGAGAAAGGTCTTCCTTTTGCTGTTGGTTCACTCTCCAGTGGCCGCTGCGGCCGGCGCACCGCGCTGATCTGAAGGCAGGAGCCAGGTACTTATCCTGGTCTCCCATGAGGTGCAGGGCCCAAGGACTTGGGCTATCCTCCACTGCACTCCCTGGCCATAGCAGAGAGCTGGCCTGGAAGAGGGGCAACTGGGACAGAATCTGGCGCCCCGACTGGGACTAGAACCTGGTGTGCCGGCGCCGCAAGGCGGAGAATTAGCCTAGTGAGCTGCGGCGCCGGCCCCTGAGATTTATTCTTAAATCTCCTCACCAGAGGAGAATCTCAGTTGATGACAGAGCCTTGTAAAGTAAAACTGACAATGAGTGCTGCAAATAAAATAAAATTAGCCATTTGGATCCTTTGTTTTTTTTTTTAATGTATTTCTCTCTTTTTTAAGATTTATATATTTTTGAAAGAGTTACACAGAAAGTAAAGAACAGGCAGAGAGAGAGATAAAATGGGAGAGAGGTCTTCCATCCATTGGTTCACTCCCCAGATGGCCACAACGGCCAGACTGTGCCAATCCAAAGCCAGGAGCTTCTTGGTCTCCCATGCGAGTACAGGGGCCCCAGCAGTTGGGCCATCCTCTACTGTTTTTGCAGGCCACAGCAGAGAGCTGGACTGGAAGAGGAGCAGCCAGGACTTGAACTGGCTCCGCAGGCAGAGACTTAGCCCGCTACGCCACAGCGCTGGCCCTCAATTTACTTTTAAGACATTTCATCTCACAGTAGTGAATATAAAGAAAACCTGTTATCAATTTTATTGTCCAGTAATAGGAAACTGTCTACCTAAGTTATGTTGCAGCTTACAGGGAAAGCAGCTTTTTAAAACACAGTAGGACTGGCACCGTGTAGTAGTAGATTAAGCCTCTGCTGGTGGTACTGGCATCCGATATGGGTGCTGGTTCATGTCCCAGCTGCTCTACTTCCAATCCAGCTCCCTGCTAATGGCTGGGAAAAGCAGTGGAAGGTGGCCCAAGTGCTTGGGCCCCTGCACCCATGTGAGAGCCCCAGAAGAAGCTCCTGGCTCCTGGCTTCGGATCGGCCCAGCTCCAGCTGTTGTGGCCATTTGGGTAGTGAACCAGCAGATGGAAGACCTCTCTGCAATTCTGCCTCTCAAATAAATAGCTAATTCTTTAAAGGAAAAAAAAAAGTACAGTAACCTGCTTCTTCTCATACTGCCACTAAAATAATGGTAAAATCAAGTGATTCCCTGAACTAGAATGAATAAGCCAATGTAATTTGTGACGCCGGAAGACAATAGAAAACCAAGTCAAGGACTTGAGCCATCCTCAACTGCTTTTCCAGGTCATAGCAGAGAGCTGGATTGGAAGTGGAGCAGCCGGGATCTGAACCAGCGCCCATATGGGATGCTGGCTGCAGGCTGCAGCTTTACCCACTATGCTACAGCGCCGGACCCCTTGTTTTCACCATTTAGCTTTTTCTTTTCTTTTTAATAATCTGGGCAAATCTTAAGGCTTGTTGACTGTAAAATGAGTTACTTCATAAGTACACTTTTCAGCTTTTATGGTTATGATTTTATGTTATGTTGGTACCCGAAAGTTTTTAGTTTCAGGTTTTTATAGACATATTATAAAGGTCTTATTATTTTAGGCAAGTTTATCCAGTGGAAGACCATCTACATCCCCCACAGGAAGTGTCACACAGCAGTCAAGTATGTCCCAGACATCTGTAAGTACCCTAGATTTTTTTCCTCTAGATTTAAAAATTTTAATTTCTGTTTTCTGAAAGTAAACTCTTGCTTTTTATGAAGCTGTTACCATATATTTGTTGCATGCTAATAAAATAACAACTACCAAGAAATAATGATAATGTTAAGAATTGAGAATTAATGTTAAAGCTCTGAAAATCTGAGACTTAAAAATGTTTAGCAACATTTCTAGCCTCTACCCACTAGCTACCAGTAGGCTGTAACCCTTCTCTCTCTAATGTGAGAACCGAAATTCCTTCTCGGGGGCCAAATTACCCCCTGCTGAGAACCATGCAGTTACACTTATAATGTCTTTTCTGGATATTTTTTCCTTGTTCAGCCAAAGTGATAATACTTCGATGCTTGGTAAAGTTGAATCCAATAGGACATATTTTGTAGGTAATTAAGGATTTGAAGATAAACTGTTTATTTAGCTAAGAGTATGGTTTTTGCTAAAGATATGCTGTCCAGCACCTAGTTAATTTTCTGGCTGTTGTGACATTTTTAATTAAAAGTGTTCTTTTTTTAGTGTGAAAATTACTTATGACTTGAAGATGTTAGACTAGAAAAAGGAAGAATTTATGTAATCTAACTCTTATATATCCTATGTTATGGTTATTGACATCAGATGCCTTTAATTTATACAATGATAGTTAAGGAAAGGCATGATAAACATTTTGTGAACTAGTTCAATTATAGGTAAGTTTTTTTTTTTTTTAAATTAGTTTATTTGAAAGGCAGAATTACAAAGAGGGGAAATGAGAGATCTTCCTTTTGCTGGTTAACTTCCCAAGTGGCCTCAGGAGCCAGGCCAAAGCCAGGAGCCAAGAAGCTCATCCAGGTCTCCCACATGGGTGGCAGGGTCCCAAATACTTCTGCCGTCTTCCACTGCTTTTCCTAGGCCATTAGCATGGAACTGGATATGAAGTGGAGCAGCTAGGACATGAACTGGTGCCCATATGGGATGCTGGTGTTGCAGGTGGCGACTACCTGCAGTGGCACAGTGCCGACTCCTATGGGCAAAATTTTTTTATTATGCAATATCCTGAAATAATATTGGAGTATATATGTATAGATAGGTGTGTAGATGTGTTTTTGAGTTTTTTCTCTCATTTCCTTAGAATAATTTCTGTTACAATTTTGTGTATGTGACATTCACAGAAATTACAGTTCCAATGATTTTACTTATTTTTATGACATTGTTAATGCTACATGTCATACACGAGGCTGCATTGCCATAATCTGTGACTAATGAGGGGAAAAGAAATAAGTAGGGAGAGCATATGACCAATTATTTAAAAAAGGAAGCATATATCACATTTGCTTTATTCGTTCCCCTTAAGTGTCAGTACAGCAGTACAAGTTAAAATGCCCAAGGTAGCTTAGTAAATTTAGGTCAGTATCTAAAAAGGATAGAGCATGGTCACAGATATCTGTAGATGGTGATCACAGTGAGCGATCTGCTGGCAGTTCCAGTAGTTTTCAGAGTTGGGGTTACTTTGATGTAAATTTCCAGGTAACAGTGAAGCCGTGAGGAAGAGTCTAGCCTCTGGAGCAGAAAGGATTACAAAGTGGGCTGTCAGGTGTGGGGAGCAACTCGGACTAGACTAAGTTACTGGAATTAAGACTTATTCTATGCATCTGCTCTCCCACAATATGGCGCTGGGAGAGGAGTAAACAACTTCTACATAGCTGCCTCTCGCCAGTTTGACTGATGAGCTGCAGGAGCTGATCTTGCTCCTGATTGGAGGAGAGCAGCATGCTCGGCATGTGGGTAGCAGAGTTGGGATTGGTAGAAGAGGACTTTAAAGGAGGAGAGAGACAACATGCACCAGGAACATCCGGATAACATCTGAGCAGCCCCCAAGAGAGCCAGCCGGCAGTGTGCTGCTCCCCCGTGGAAGTGGGGAAAGTGGCAGGGGGAGCCGCCCCTCCACGGAGGTGGAGGGATCAGCAGCCAACCCAGGAAGGACCAGCAGCAAACCCGGGAAGGGCCGAGCAGACAAAAGAACAGCGCAGGGTTTAGTGTCGTTCCTCCGCGAGAGGGGGAGCGACAGTCAGGTAACCAGCTGAACATTTTGGGGTTTAGAGTAGGAGTGGGCTTCTTATGAGGAAAGTGGTATATTATTAAAAACTGAGTTGAAAGTCTACTTATACAGCCTGGGGAGACTATGGATGAGGTTTTGGGGAGAAGACGTTAATTGAATGTACAGGTAACTAGCCTCCTCTTTATTCTCCTAATTAGAACAGGATGACTGACTCTATAGACTTTTTCTTTAAAATTTATTTATTTGAAAGAGAGAGAGAGGCAGGGTGGGGGGAGGGAGGGAGGGAGGGAGGGAGGGAGGTCGGTCTTCCATCTGCTGGTTCACTCCCCAACTGGCTGCAATGGCTGGAGCTGCGCCGATCTGGAGCCAGGAGCTTCCTCCAGGTCTTCCCACGTGGGTACAGGGGCCCAAGGACGTGGGCCATCTTCTGCTGCTTTCCCAGGCCATAGCAGAGGGCTGGATGGGAAGTGGAGCAGCCAGGACTCGGGCCTCGAACCGGCACCCATATGGGATGCTGGCACAGCACTGGCTCTTCTATGGACTATTAGTAGTGAGATTGGTGGTTTTGGTTGTTGGGCTCTAGAACTAATTAGAACTAAGCATTTAGGTTGATGTCTTCAGGACTTCAACTGAATGGGGCTAAGATTTTATCAAATTTGATTTGCTAAAGTGAAGTGTAAACTGATGAAAGACTTTTGTGCCCCCTCCCACCCACACATAAAAAAACCCAAGAAGCAAAATTTAAAAAAACAACAAAATGGGAGAAGATATATTTGTACCATGTATGTAAAGTGACATACATTTCTAAAATAACAGACTTTTTTATTGGTAAGATAAACAATGAGAATTCATGAAGGACTTTATTTCTTTATAATTTTTGTTTAAAAAATTAATTTCATTTTCTTTGAAGAGGCTGGGGGGAGGGAGAGAGAGAGATTGAGGTTGAGTATCTTCCCACTCCTGGCTTATTCTCCAAATGCCTGCAACATTGAGAGCTGGTCCAGACCAAGATCAGGAGCCCAGAATTCCATCTGGGTCTCCCTTGGGGGTGGCAGCAACCCAGCTATTTGAGCCTTCACCTACTGTCTCCTATCAAGAGGAGCTGGAATTGGGAGTGGAGCTAGGTTTTGAACCCAGGCATTCCAATATGGAGTGTGGGTATCCCAAGCAGTGTCTTAGCTGCTAGCCCAAATGTCCATTCTTCCACCCTTTTCTTGATGAATTTGATGGCCCGTTTGGCTTTAGAGATCTTGAGAAGCTTTATGGCACACTACTTGTGGGCAAAGCCACACACCTTTAAAAAAACAAAAAAAATTTTTTTTGACAGGCAGAGTTAGAGACAGAAAGGTCTTCCTTCCATTGCTTCACCCCCCAAATGGCCGCTACAGCCTGCGCTGTGCCAATCGAAGCCAGGAGCCAGGAGCCAGGAGCCAGGTGCTTCTTCCTGGCCTCCCATGCGGGTGCAGGGCCCAAGCACTTGAGCCATCCTCCACAGCCTTCCTGGGCTGCAGCAGAGAGCTGGACTGGAAGAGGAGCAACCGGGACTAGAACCCAGTGCCCATATGGGATGCTGGCATCACAGGTGGAGGATTAAACAAGTGAGCCACGGCACCGGCCCAAAACAAAAAAGAAAGACTAATCCTGGCCTCTGGTTCACTTCCCATATGCTACACTGCAGGGGTTGGGCCCGGGCTGGAACTGGGAACCAGGAATTCAACCCAGGATTCTCTTGTGTGAGTGACAGGAACCAAATCTCTTGAGCCATCACCATTGCCTTCCAGGGTCTGCATATCCACACACCTTTTGGACCATGTTCTGCACTGACTCTCTATGCTTGATGAAGAAATTTCCTCTTCCACAAAGCTTTCTTCGTACCCATGGTGGCTGCTGAGCCTCATCCTGCTCACATTCTTAGTTACTCTATGGCTCTCCACTGTGGGTAGCCCAGAGGCATGACTACTGTTCTTCAGTGATAGCTGTGGTGGAACTTTTGGGATCGTCTTATGGTTTTTATATGTAACATCCAAGATTTTTAGTTGCACTTAGTAGGAAGGAAAGGAAAAAATTCTATTTCTGGGAGGAAAAGTCATCATTTAGCTTATTTTTAAAAAGTTACATATTTATGCAGGTAGAAAATCTGTAATATTCAGTTATCTCTGAGGAAGGAAGTTTAAGAGCTTTACTTTGTATTGCCTAAATAAAACATGCATTTCAAGTAGTACAAATGTATAGAGTAAATGTGACTATCCCCTCTTAGTCCCCATTTACCCTAAGTTATTTGTGAAGCTTTCCTATCTTATTTCTATGTGTAAATGTCAGTAGATAGGCTTATAGTTAATTTTGTTTGTTTCTGTGTAAGTCAAGTGGCATCATAGCTGGGCATTTTTAACTAGAAAGGATTCTATTGCTGGAACCTACAATTTTAAGTCTCTAAATGACTCAAGAGCTGCTCGTAACTATTTCCTTATTGCTTTTTTGGCCCTAGAATCTATATTAATCCCAGATGTTTTGACTTTAATTTGCTATTTTGTCATGAAGGGAAAATATATTTTTGATAGCTTTATAATTATGATACTAGACACAATGAGCTTTTGAAGGTCAGTTTATTCACTGACTAGTTCATTTTTCAAAAGATTTATTGAGTATTTATTATATGCCAAACAATTCTAGGTACTGGAGATACAATAAAACCACAAACAAAAATTGACCTCATGGAGCTAAGGATAAGCAGAAAGTAAGCAAATGTGTAATAGGTCAGGTAAGTAAGTGCTATAAAAAAAACAAAGCAAGGAAGGGGAATGGTGTCGAGGAATTTTCTGTTTTGATTAGTGTAGTCAGGGGCAGTCTTGCTACTGAAGGTGGATTTTGCAGGTGGTTCAGGGAGGTAGACATGTTCAAGTAACAGAAAGGAGGGCAGTGTAGCTGGAGTGGAATGAGAGAGGGAGTATGGCTTAGGGAGGACATGAGAGAGGTGTTTGTAATCTAATCATGAGGAGATTATAAAACCTTTGCGTTTACTGTGCATGAGTTGGGATACTGTTGGACAGTTATTTCTAAAGAAAAGTGACATGATCTCATATTGGCCTTAATTTTATAATGACAGAATTATGGAGCCCGCTGAAGTGGTTCTTGTAATAATTGAAGTGATTACACTGGCAGCTTGGATTATGATGTTGATGGTAGAATTGGTGAAAAATGGTTAACTAGATTCTGAATACTTTTTTTTTCTTGAGCATTTTATTATAGAAAAATGAATATAGATACACCTTGAAAGTAGTGCTAATAGGACATGCTGGTAGATTAGTAAAAGATTTGAGGAAAGCTAAGGAATCAGGAAGGACTCTAGGGCATGTGTTGTCATTTTCTCTCTGTTGCTTTGCCTTTCAAAGAGACGACAATAAACAAATGAACTTCTTTTTTTTTTTTTTTTTAAAGATTGGGGCCAGCACTGTGGTGTAGCAGGTAAAGTCGCCACGTGCAGCACCAGCATCCTGTATGGGCACCGGTTCAAGTCCTGGCTGCTCCACTTCTGATCCAGCTCTCTGCTATGGCCTGGGAAAACAGTAGAAGATGGCCCAAGTCCTTGGGCCCCTGCATCTGCTTGGGAGACCTGGAAAAAGCTCCTGGCTTCAGATTGGCCCAGCTCCAGCTTTTGCGGCCATTTGGAGAGTGAATCAGCGGATGGAAGACTTTTCTCTCTCTGCCTCTCTTTCTCTCTCTGTGTAACTCTTTCAAATAAGTAAATTTTTTTTTAAAAGGATTAATTTATTTGAAAGAGAAAGAGGGTGAGACTGAGAAGAAGGACGTTGTGCTTAAGGTTAAATGAGGCCATCAGGATGGAGCCCTAATCTGATAGAACTAATATCCTTCAAAAAGAGAAAGAAACTAGCAGTCTGTCTTTCATGTAAGCATATAGTGAGAAGGTGGCAAGCCAAGAAGAGAGCCCTCATGAGAAACTGAATTTTGCTAGTACTTTCACTCTGAACTTCCCAGCTTCTAGAACTGGGGGATATACATGTCTATTATTTAACTCATGCAGTTTGTGGTGTTTTGTTACAGTAGTCACAGCAGACTAAGACAGATGGCCCTGGGCCTTATCTTAAGCTTTGGCCAGCAAGAGCAGTTATGTAATATACTTGAATCTAGAGTTTGAAGAAGACAGCTTCTTGTTTGTTTTAAAGATTTATTTATTTATTTATTCAAAAGGTAGAGTTACAGAGAGGCATGAGCAGAGAGAACAAGAGAGATCTTCCTTCTGCTGGTTCACTCCCTAAATGGCCAAAACGGCTGGAGCTGGGCCAATCTGAAGCCAGGAGCCAAGAGATTCTTCTGGGTCTCCCATGTTGGTGCAGGGGCTGAAGGTCTTGGGCCATTTTCCGCTGCTTTCCCAAGCCATAGCAGAGAGCTGGATCGGAAAGTGGAGCAGCTGAGGCTCAAACTGGCACCCATAAGGGATGATGGCACTGCAGGTGGGCAGCTTTACTCACTGCACCACAGCCCTGGCCCCAGAAGACAGCTTTTGAAGAAAGAGTGATTCTATTCAGAAAAAAAGTTTGAGAACCATTGGTTCGGATGTTCAGTAGTTTCTGTGTATTATAAAAGTGTGCCTGTCACATACTAGGCATGTAATAAATACTTATTGAAAGACACTGGCACTGTGGCTTTCTTGGTTAATCCTCCGCCTGCCCCGCCAGCATCCTATAGGGGCGCCGGTTCTAGTCCTGGCTACTCCTCTTCCAGTCCAGCTCTCTGCTGTGGCCTGGGAAGGCAGTGGAGGATAGCCCAAGAGCTTGGGCCCCTGCACCCACATGGGAGACCGGGAGGAGGCTCCTGGCTCCTGGCTTCAGATCAGCACAGTTCTGGCCTTAGGGCCATTTGGAGGTTGAACCAACGGACGGAAGACTTTTCTCTCTGTCTCTCTCTCTCACTGTCTATAACTCTACCTGTCAAAAATAAATGAATAAAAAGACAAATGGTAAGATTTATAGCTATCAACTAGTATATATAATGCATAACATCAAAGTTAATTTCTGATTATTGCAGAAGTGGATTATCTGCAATCCAGACAATCATTTTAGAATGTATTCTGACAACCTGAAATTGGGCTATAGGGAAAGATTTAATACTGACCTCAGTGATGTGATTCTTTAGTTGCTACTTATGGGCAGGCAGCCAGTTATCAAGTTTATCAGTGTCTTCATTGTGCTAGTTGACTGGAGAGTACACATGAGTGAGTCAGACACTTCCCTCAGGGATGGTAATATTTGTTTGAACAACCGTGCTTAGGTAGATCAAATAATAAGTAACGTAACTATATAATCAAATGATAGATGCTGCAGGAGTTACAGAAAAGAGATTTTTGGGGATTGTAGTAGTTAGGTAAGACTTGTATGGGACAAGTTTACTTTTTCTACTTTTGAGGAAATACAAAGGCTTTTTTTTTTTTTTTTTTTTTTTGAGAGGCAGAGTTAGAGACAGAAAAGAGGTCTTCCTTCTGCTGATTCACTCCTCAAGTGGCTACAGGGCCGATCTGAAGCCAGGAGCTTCTTCTGGGTCTCCCACGTGGGTGCAGGGGTCCAAGAACTTGAGCCATCTTCTGCTTTCCCAGGCCACCAGCAGGGCTGGATCAGAAGTGGAGCAGTCTGGATTCCAGCTGGTGTCCATATGGGATGCAGGCACTGCAGGCAGAGGCTTATCTTGTGTCGTAGCGCTGGCCTCAATACAAGGGGATTTCAAAAAGTTTGTGGAAAAATGGAATTAACAGAGAAGTTTAAATCCATGCATAGTTTTTTCATAATATGCAGTTCCCATAAACATTTTTTTCTTTTTTAGATTTATTTTATTTACTTTAAAGGCAGAGTTAGAGGGAAGGAGGAGGGAGAGGAGGCAGAGTCTCTTCTCGTTCCTCCACGTGAGTGCAGGGGCCCAAGCACTTGGTCCATCCTACTGCTTTTCTACTTACTACATCCTACTTACTTGATCCATGCTACTGCTTTCCCAGAGCATTAGCAGTGAGTTAGATTGGAAGTGGAGCAGCTGAGACTTGAACTGGCATCCATATGGGATACCGGCGCCACAGATGGAGGCTTAACCTACTATACCACAGTGCTGGTCCCTACTTTGTTTTGTTTTAACTTTTTAAAAGAAGATTTGTTTATTTGACAGGCAGAATTACAGAGGGAGAGACAGAAATCTTCCATCTACTGGTTTGCCTTGCAATGGCCAGAGCTGGGCCAGTTTTAAGCCAAGAACCTGGAACTCCATATGAATGTCCCTTCTGGGTGTCAGGGGCCAAAGTACTTGGGCTGTCTTCTGCTGCTCCTCCAGGTGCATCAGCAGAAAGTTGAGGTGGATCAGAAGTAGAGTAGTCAGGACTCAAACCCATGTTCACATGGGATGATGGTGTTCCAGGTGGTGGCTTAACCTGCTGTACCACAACACTGGACCTCTTCTTTAATTTTATTTTTTTTTTAAGATATTTTATTTATTTATTTGAAAGGGTTACATAGAGAAGGAGAGGCAGAGAGAGAGGTAGGTCGGTTGGTCGGTCGGTCTGTCTTCCACCCGATGGTTCACTCCCCAATTGGCCACAACAAGCCAGTGCTGCGCCGATCCAAAGCAAGGAGCCAGGAGCTTCCTCCGGGTCTTTCCATGTACAAGGGCCCAGGGACTTGGGCCATCTTCCACTGTTTTCCCAGGCCACAGCAGAGAGCTGGATTGGAAGTGGAGCAGCTGGGACTCGAATCGGTGCCCATATGGGATGCTGGCATTGTAGGTGGAGGCTTTTCCTGCTACGCCATAGCACTGGCCCCCCTCTTCTTTATTTTTTACAGGCACATTATACTTTGAAGGTAATGGGGTTGCCATTAGTGTACTCAGTTTTTAGAAGAGGATAGTGAGGGTTGCATAAGATGATCCATTCACAGGTAGCACTCTGATGTGGGCAGTCAATGCACTAATTTCCAATTCAAGTTATTGTCTCCCACAGAGGCAGAAACACTAAGTGGAGATTTGTATTGTGTGCAGATAGTAGCAGGATTTATTTAACAGTGAAGGAATAAACACACATTCATGTGTGAGTGTGGGCTGCCCTGCATAGAGAAATACCCATCATGAGTGGATCAAAGAGTTGGCCGCAAATGAGAAAGAAAAATTGGAAACGATACCTCTGAGAGTGGGAGAAGTCCATCCTAGATCATTCGATGGTGGAAAGAGTCCCGTGAACTTTTTAAAGACACCTCATAGGTGAAGTTTTCAGATAAGAGGGCTCATGGTTGCTCATGTTCTTGCAACAGCAGAGCTCAGTTTCAGAGGTTCATTACTGGGTGGGATTCTGTGTTACTTTCCCACACGAGTAGAGATAATATGTGCCAAAAATTGATTAATTGGGTGTCTTTTTGGTGTTACGCACGGTGTTAAGTGCCAAAGGATTCAAAGTGAACAAATATTTTAAGTATGTGGAGGAGTAAATACTCAAGCAATAGTATAAGCATTTTGTTTTGCTAGAGTATCTTTTTTTTAAGATTTATTTATTTATTTGAAAGAGTTACACAGAGAGCGAAGGCGAGGCAGAGAGAGAGGTCTTCTATTCTCTGGTTGATTCCCCAGATGGTCACAATGGCTGGAGCTGCGCCGATTCAAAGCCAGGAGCCAGGAGCTTCTTCTGGGTCTCCCACGCCAGTGCAGGGGCCCAAGGGCTTGGGCCTTCCTCTGCTGCTGTCCCAGGCCATAGCAGAGAGCTGGATCAGAAGTGGAGTAGCTGGGACTCGAACTGGTGCTTAAATGGGATGCTGGCACTGCAGGCAGTGGCTTTACCCACTACGCCACAGAGATGGCCCCTATGGTATGTTCTAATAACTTTCTTTTAAAGCATTCATGGAAGGGGCCAGTGCTGTGGCATAGTGGGTTAAGTCACCACCTGTAATGCCAGCATCCCATATGGGCTCCAGTTTGTGCCCTGCTGTTCCATTTCCAATCCAGCGCCCTACTAATGCACCTGGAAAAATCAGCAGATGGCCCAAATGTTGGGGCCTCTGCCACCCACATGGAGACCCAGATGAAGCTCCTGGCTTCAACCTGGTCCAGTCTAAGCTGTTGTTGCCATTTGGGGAGTGAACCAGCAGATAGAAGATCTCTCTCCATCTCTGTCTTTGTTTCTGTCTGTAATGTTTTTAAATAAATAAATCTTTAATAAAATAAAGGATACATGGTAGATAATCACTGAATTTGTGTGCCAGAACATTCCCTCCCTGTCTCTTTTTTATAATTATTTTTATGTGAATGTTGTATTGAAGATAATTTTTCTTGGGAAACGTGAAAGCAAGGAACTATGCTTTCAAAATTTTAGTTATTATTGAAGAAAAGGCTGATGTTAATATCATTACTTTTCTGAGGCAACTGCCAGTTCTTTTTCTCTATATCTTTTAGATTTGCTAATTCTTTAGTTTTTGTGGAGTTTTATGAGGATGTTTCTAGATGTTTCTGAGTAGGACATGTATTGGGCTGTCAGTGTGAAAAATAGATGTTTAATGTTTATGTGTATGAGACTAAAAAATTTATGAGAAATTTATTTTTCTGTTCTCTTTTCTGGAGCTGTTTGGTTGAATGTTGGTTTTTCTGGATTGAGTCTTTACCTTTTGAGAGAGAGAGAGAGAGAGAGAGAGATTGATTCATTTTCCATCATGCTCAAACAGCCAGTTGGGCCAGGATGAAGTCAGGAGCCAAGAACACCATCCTGGTCTGTCACATGGATGGCAGGCCTGAGTACTTGCTTCATCATCTGCTGCCTTTCCAGGCACATTAGTAGGAAGCTTGTTCAGAAGCAGAGTAGCCAGGGCTTGAATTAGGGCAGTTGGATATGCAAGCAGCAGCTTAACCTCCCATGTCACTATGCTGACCCCAATGAGTTTCTCTTAAAATCCATACTAGGCTGCTTATATTTAAGAATGATTGATTATATGGATTAATCAAGGTGGATTTCCTCCACTACTATGATGGTAGACCTTTCTCCTCAGAAAGATTGATTGGAATTTCTGTGTTTGCATGTGATGATGATGTTTGCTGTATCTTTGCAGGAAATATCTTTGGCCTATAAATAGTTGAAGGTGTGGGTTAGGGAGTTGGCCGTAAGACTGGAGTGACAGTTTTAGAGTAAGGAAGGTTTTACTTCCTTCTTTCTGTTTTCTCCATCAGTATGGTCATGTGTTGATTGGGTTTGTAATGAATAATCTTGATTCAGTTGGTGACCACCTCTCTTTGTTTTGATACTGACTACCCTTTTATTTCCTGAAATTTTTGGGGAAAATATTGAAATACATAGACAAATGGAAGGATTATACAATGAGTCCTCATATACCCTTGATATAGTTATAAATTTTATTGTTTACCTTATTCACTCAGTTGCTCTCTATATATGTAAATTTCCTGACCACTTGAAAATAAATTGTAGACGTGACAGTACTTGAGGCCCAAGTACATTAGCCTGAGGGGATTCTCCTTCATACCCACCATACCATGATAAAACTCAAGAAATTTAACTTTGATATAAGATCTAGGGTGGGTTTGGTGCTGTTGCACAGCAGATTAAAGCCAAAGCCTGCAGTGCCAGTATCTCATATGGGTGCCGGTTCGAGTCCCAGCTGCTCCACTTATGATCCAGTTCCCTGCTAATATGCCTGGGAAAGCAGTGGAGTATGGCCTAAGTGCTTTGGCTCCTGTACCCACTCCTGGTTCATTGCTTCTGCCTGGCTCAGCCCCAGTCATTGCGGCCATTTGGGGAGTGAACCAGCAGATGGAAGATATCTCTGTGTCTGTAACTCTGCCTTTCAAATTAGTAAATAAATCTTAAAAAAAAAAAAAAAAAAAAAGATTGAGGATATGGTCCAAATTCACATTCCCTTAGCAGTCCTCCAAGTACCATTTATAGCTCTTTTTTCCTCTCATGCAGGACTTAATTAAGGTCACTTACTGCATTTAGATATTCAGTCCCTTTTTTCTTTAATGTTAAAAAAATGGCTCCCTGACTTTTTTTTCTTTTTTCTTGCTTGACCTTTGAAGAACTCAGGTCACCTATCTTATGGAATGTTCTACAGTCCAGACTTGTCTGCTTTTTGTCTTTTTTGTTACTGTTGTAACTGCTGCTTCATTGAATTTTAGTAAGAGGGAGAGGCAAATGGTATGCTCAGGCCATCTGTATTTTTTTGATTTTTATGGTTATATAATGTTCCATCTTTTCCCTATTTTCATCTTTCTGGTGGTTTTAATTTTTCCTTTACTTTTTGCTATTATACATAAACTTGCATGGAATATTCTGTTACATATCTTTATGAGGACAATTCCAAAATATTTGCCTAAAATGGAATTAAAAGAGTAGTTCATTTTGATGCAAAATTTTTTTAAAATTCATGCAGAATTTTTTTTTAAAGATTTATTTTATTTGAAAGGCAGAGTGAAGCAGAGTGAAGGAAAGAGGTCTTCCATCTGCTGGTTCCTTCCCCAAATGGCTTCGATGGCTGAGGTCATGCCCAGTGGATACCAGGAGCCAGGAACTCCATCTGGGTCTCCCACCTGAGTGGCAGGGGTCTGAATACTTGGACCATTTTCTGCTGCTTTCCCAGGTGAATTAGCAGGGAGCTCGATCAGAGCTGGGCAGCTGGGATTCTAACTGGTTCTCCTATATGGGATCCGGTGTCCTAGGTGACAGCTTAACCCTCTGTATTGTAAAACCAGACCATGACCTCATTATAGAGAGACAGAGAGAAAGGTCTTCCTTCTGTTGGTCCACCTCACAAATGGCCGCCATAGCTGGCACACTGCGCCAATCCAAAGCCATGTGCCAGGTGCTTCTCCTGGTCTCCCGTGTGGGTGCAGGCACTCAAGCATTTGGGCCATCCTCCACTGCACTCCCTGGCCACAGAGAGAGCTGGACTGGAAGAGGAGCAACCGGGACAGAACCTGCGCCCCAACCGGGACTAGAACCTGGGGTGCCGGCGTCGCAGGTGGAGGATTAGCCTAGTGAGCCGTGGCACCGGCACCTTTTTTTGTAATATGTGTTTTCCATGAATATTTTGAACTTTTCATACATTATTTCCTTTTGAAAAATTTCCCTTGTACTACACTTACTGGACTGATGAGACTTTTAGGTCAAGGATCTGAAAAATCATCAATTATCTCTAAAAATGTTTAAATCAGCTGAATCAGTTATGACTTCCTGATAAAAATGTACAGGAGTACTTCTAACAAAGTTCTAATTCTAAAAACAATACCCTGGATATTTGTATGATTACGAGTGACTTTGTTCTTGTAAACTTATTTAACAAGAAAATGTAAAAAAAAAAGTGTTAGGGCTTCTTTAGCTCCCTTTCCTCTTCAGTGCTCTGTCTCCTCTGTTTGTTGTGTACCCTTGCTGATCTTTTCCTGGGCTGGCGTTGGGGCATGGCAGGTTAAGCTCCCACCTGTGACACCATCATTCCAAATGGGCACTGGTTTGAGTCACAGCTGCTTGACTTCTGATCCAGCTCCCTGCTAATACATCTGGGAAAGCATTGGAAGATAGCTGAAGTTCTTGGGACCCTGCCATCTATGTGGGAGACCTAGATGGAATTCCCAGCTCCTGGCTTCAACCTGGCCCAGCCTGGGCTGTTGTGGCCATTTGGGGAGTGAACTAGCAGTTGGAAGATACTTCTCTCATTCCACCTCCCTCCTCTGCCCCCTGCATCAACTCTTTTAAATAAATAAAAAAACTTAAAGTGTTAGGGTCCCTTTAGCCCCCTTTCCTCATCTGTCTCCTGTGTTTGCTGTATATCTTTTCTAGATCTTTTTGTATGTTTTTTGGACATAAATGTCAAACAAGTGTGTATATATGTTTTTTCTTTTTACATATTATGAACACAGAGATTCTGCATTTTGTTTTTCTCACTTAACAGTATGTTTTGAGATCTATGTTAGCAATCAGAGATCAGTCTCACGCTGCTGTGTGGTATTGCCCAGTGTGGATGGACTTTATTTTATATATGTATCCTTGTTGCAAGACATTTGAGTTGTTTCTAATAGTTTAAGTAACTTTTCTTTCCAGGATATCAAAATCTGAAAGTATTGAGAGACTGAAAGGTCTGTGAGGTTGCTGGTTTTTTTTGTCTTAATTTTACATGGTTTTATGAGTGTTGTAGAAAGAGGAAGTAATGTTTTCCGTCATGTGATAGCATTTCATTTGATTTCTTCATTAAAAACATGTAATCTATAAAAAGAAAATCACTCTTGGATACAAATTATTATTACTGTTTTTAAGATTTATTTATTTATTTGAAAGAGTTATAGAGAGAGAGAAGGAGAGATTTTCCATTTGTTGGTTCACTCCCAAAATGGCTGCAACTGCCAGGGTTGGGCCAAGTGGAAGCCAGGAGCTTTGTCTGGGTTTCCCTTTTAAGTGCAGGGACCCAAGCACTTGCAAACTTGGGCCATCTTCCGTTGATTTCCCAGGCATGTTAGCAGGGAGCTGGATCGGAAGTGAACAGCTGAAACTCACATGGTGCCCATATGGGATGTTCATGTTGTGGTTGGTGGCTTAACCAATTTTTATGCAGCGTTTTGTGTGTAAAGATATTTGAATTACTTACAGGTTCCCAATGAAAAAGATTTATAAGCTGCTTTAAAGTAATGAGTAAATCAGTAAACATTAAAAAGAAAATAGCATTTCTTCCTCGATTCTAATGTTAATACCTACCAAGAAGAGGTAGAAACTTTAAGAAAGGAAATATAAATCATCCCAAATTTCACTCCAAGTAGGCAATATATACTTATTTTTATTTTTTTTTTATTTTTTGACAGGCAGAGTGGACAGTGAGAGAGAGAGAGAGAGAGAAAGGTCTTCCTTTGCCGTTGGTTCACCCTCCAATGGCCGCCGCGGCTGGCGCGCTGCGGCCGTCGCACTGCGCTGATCCGATGGCAGGAGCCAGGTACTTATCCTGGTCTCCCATGGGGTGCAGGGCCCAAGCATTTGGGCCATACTCCACTGCACTCCCTGGCCACAGCAGAGAGCTGGCCTGGAAGAGGGGCAACCGGGACAGAATCTGACGCCCCGACTGGGACTAGAACCTGGTGTGCCGGCGCCGCAAGGCGGAGGATTAGCCTAGTGAGCCGGGTGCTGGTGCAATATATACTTTAAACCCATTAGGTCTCAAGTTTTCAATTCTGCAAGCACTCAGTGACATAATAGTTATTTTGAAGTTACTATTAAGTGATATACTTATTGCAGATTTTAAGTGTGTATAGGACAATGGAACATAGTATATATAG
The DNA here is from genome assembly GCF_964237555.1 of Oryctolagus cuniculus. Lineage (NCBI taxonomy): Eukaryota > Metazoa > Chordata > Mammalia > Lagomorpha > Leporidae > Oryctolagus > Oryctolagus cuniculus. The sequence goes on from NC_091435.1 coordinate 110,131,585, forward strand.
CATTTCTTTGACTGTTCTCACAAATACTGGATTGTATGTTTCTTTATGTAATACATATACACACAGACATTTGTATGTAATATGTAAGTGGAATTATACTTTCCATAGTATTCTGTAGTTTTTTTCCACAGTGGTCATAAAATTCTTTGACATTGAATATACATATATATCATGCTCTTAATGTCTGTGAAGTATTTCTGTTTATAAAATATAACTGATTGATTCTGACCAGTCAAATGGTAGAGGTGGTTCTCCAGTGGGCTTTATCTCTAGGGAATTCTCTGGGCCAGAAATTTTGTGGAATCACCTATTATAGCACCAAAAGGTGGTTGAGGATTTAATGACTTTCTGGTGGAGTTCATTTTCTCTGGAATTCTCTAGAATTCATGGCAATGTGGGGAGAGTATGGGAATAGGGCTCAGAGTGTGAGTTCTTTTGTGGGATATGAGGCTTGAGATATGAATTCACAGAATTTGCCAGGCTCTAAGTGAAGAGAATTAGGAGTGTTGGGGTGCAATTGAGAAAATAATGGAAACTGTGAAGGGCAGCAGAGCAAAGAAAAGACCAGAGCCTTACCAGTTATGGAAAGGAAGGGACTTTGTGTTTTGTTTTTTTTTTTTTAATAAGGCTAGTTAGGGAGGTAGATCTCTCGCAGAGCTGGCTACTGATCTTTTGGCCTTCATGGATTGAATGTTTATTTGTAGATAGCTGCCTAAAATGTTACTTTCATCTCACAACCTAGACGGAGTAGAATACCAGGTGGTCAGGATGTACCTCCAACTATTTAGTTCTCTTACTTCCTCTTTTCTTTTTTTAAAAAAATGAGAAGCATTCTGTTTGTACTTTGTGTTCTGCTTCCTTAAAAAGCACTCCAGGCATTTAGCCAATCATTTTAAAAGAATATTATGCTTTTTAAAAAAGATTTTATTTATTTATTTGAGAGGTAGAGTTACAGACAGAGGGAGAAACAGAAAGGTCTTCCCCTCCACTGGTTCATTCCTCAAATGGCTGCAACAGCCGGAGCTGGGCCAGCCCAAAGCTAGGAGCTTCTTCTGGGTCTCCCACGTGAGTGCAGGGGCCCAAACACTTAGGCCATCTTCTTCAGCTTTCCCAAGGCCATAGCAGAGAGCTGGATTCGGAAGAGGAGCAGCTAGGACATGAATATGGGATACAGACGTGGCAGGTGGAGGCTTAGCCTACTATGGCACAGCCCTGGCCTCTCTTATGCTTTTCTTTAAAGAGTATATAGTTAGCCTTGTTTAAAGAATGTCTTTATTCTTTGTTTATTTTTGTTACTTTTTTGAAGATTTATTTATTTGAAAGGCAGAGTTACGGGGGTAGGGAGGGAGACATAGATGTTCAATTAGCTAGTTCACTCCCCAGATGGCCGCAGTGGCTAGGGCTGGGTCAGGGGGAAACCAGGAGCTTCATGCAGATCTCCCACATGGGTAACAGGGGCCCAGGCACTTGGACTATCTTCTGCTTTTCCCAGGTCATTAACAGGGAGCTGGATTGGAAGTGGAGCAGCCAGGACACTAACCAGAGCCCATATGGGTTGGCAGCTTTACCTGCTATGCTACAATTCAGATCTTCTTTCTTTATTTTTGAAATGATTTATTTATTTGAAAAGCAGAGTTAGAGAGAGAGGGAGAAAGAGATTGATCTTCCATCCATTGGGTCAGGCTGGAGCCAGTGGCCTGGAACTCTGTCAAAGTCTTTCGTGTGGGTGGCAGGGGCCCAAGTACCTGGGCCACCTTCCACTGCTTTCCCAGATGCATTAGCAGGAAGCTGGATGGGAAGTGGAGTGGCCAGGACTGGAACTGGCACTCATGTGGGATGGTGGCTTTGGCCCAGCCCGCTGTGCCACAAAAACAGCCCCAGATTCTTTATTTATTTTTTTTTTTGAAAAAAGAATCAACAACTGCTACTACTACTACTAATTAGGAAGATACTGGGATATAAAAAAAGATACCCTGACTCCCAAAATATGTGTCAGAAAACCTGGGCCCAGTTCTACTCTGCTGTGGTTTAATCTTTGGAACAAAACTTTATTCAAAATATCTAGAGAGGCTGGCGCCGTGGCTTAATAGGCTAATCCTCCACCTGCGGCGCCGGCACCCAGGGTTCTAGTCCCGGTTGCCCCTCTTCCAGGCCAGCTCTCTGCTGTGGCCAGGGAGTGCAGTGGAGGATGGCCCAAGTGCTTGGGTCCTGCACCTGCATGGGAGACCAGGAGAAGCACCTGGCTCCTGGGTTCGGATCAGCGCGGTGCGTAGGCCGCAGCACGCCGGCTGCAGTAACCATTAGAGGGTGAACCAACAGTAAAGGAAGACCTTTCTCTCTGTCTCTCTCTCTCACTGTCCACTCTGCCTGTCAAAAAATAAAAAAATAAAATAAAATAAAAACTATCTAGAGAGTAGAACAGAAAAGGAGTAAATTTGGGGGTGGGGATTGTGCTTGTTTATAATTCATTATATAGCACTTTTTAAAAATAAAGATTTATTTATTTATTTATTTGAAAGGCAGAGTTACAGAGAGGCAGAGAGAGAGAGGGAGAGATCTTCTATCCACTGGTTCACTCCCCAAATGGCCGCTACAGCCAGAGTTGAGCTGATGCAAAGTCAGAAGCCAGGTGCTGCTTCTGGGTTTCCCACGCAGTTGTAGGGGCCCAAGGAATTGGGTGGGCCATCTTCTGCTTTCCCAGGCCATAGCAGAGAGCTGGATTGGAATTGGAGCAGCTGGGACTTGAACCAGCGTCCATATGGGATGCCGGCACTGCAGGCGGCAGTTTTACCTGCTACACAACAGTGCCTGCCCCAGCACTTTTTTTTTTTTTTAAAGATTTATTTATTTATTTGAAATTCACAGTTAGCGGGAGAGAGAGAGATCGAGATCTTCTGTCTTCTATCTGGTTCATTCCCCAAACGGCCACAACGACTAGGATAGGGCCAGGCTGAAGCAAAGAGCTTCATTCAGGTTTCCTGCATGGGTGCAGGGTCCCAAGCACTTAGGCCATCCTCCACTGCTCTGCTTTCCCAGGCACATTAGCTGGGAGCTGGATCAGAAGTGGAGCAGCCATGATTCGAACTGTTTCTCATACAGGATGCCAGTGTTGCAGGCAGTGGCTTTATCCATTATGCCACAATGCTGGCCCAATAAAGCACCTGAAAAGTAGAGATGAAGTAGTATCACTCCATGCTCTCTGCAGTTTTATTCTGCTTTGATAGATGCTGTTTCAAAATTGTTTTTTGTTCCCTATCTCTCTGTTAATGAACTTAAATACTATGTGAAAAGCTAGAATATGTACCTTAAAATAATATGGTATTCGTTAACTTAAACTTTTGTTGAATGAAAGCAGCTTCATAGACGTTGGATATGTGAAGATGGGTAACATATGATCCCCACCCGTACAGAAATAATTGTTTAAAAGAGTGAGATATATGAAGAGTGAAATATGTAGGAGAGTGAGAAATATATGTTCCAATTATGTATATGGTCAATAGCAATTGGACAAAAAGGAGGGGCTATTCAGTTCTGTTTTGTGATGTAGAGATGCCTAAAAAAGCTCATCATGGCAGATGACTTTTAAGAAGGAGTTGTTTGCTTTGTAGGTGGGGATGGGCTGGGACAGAGTGGAGGCTGTGGAGAGACTGCTCAGGTCAGTTAGGAGCATCATTACCAGTGCCAGAGAGGCCTGGATCATCATGACATCACAGATGGCTTTCACTGGGTAATATGATGTGTGTGGAGTTGTTGTTCTAGAAACGTAGTCAGAGGAGGTAGAACTTTATTCAAAAGATTCATAGATGGGTAATTAATAAAGTCAGGAAAAGATTATTTGGCAAATAGGGAGTGACAAGATTCTAGGAAGGGGCATTACTTTGCAGCTGTTAAAGTAATCTACCTCAAACTGACATGGGCCTTCACTCTCCAAATGTTTAAAGATCGAAATGGAACTTGGAAGAATAAAAGATGTAAAAACAGTGAAACACTTGAATGATTTTGTTTGTGTTTGGTGAAGGAGAGGGAAGAATCAGGCTGGTTCTCCCTGGGCTTTAAAAGATGCTAGTGCTGTTTGAAGAGATGCTAGGTTGGAAGGAATAATAATTAATTTGAATGTGTTAAGTTGGTAAGAGACATCCAGAGGCCGGAGCCGTGGCTCACTTGGCTGGTCCTCTGCCTGCGGCGCCAGCACCCCATGTTCTAGTCCCGGTTGCTCCTCTTCCAGTCCAGCTCTCCGCTGTGGCCCGGGAGGGCAGCAGAGGATGGCCCAGGTCCTTGGGTCCCTGTACCCACATGGGAGACTGGGAAGGAAGTACCTGACTCCTGGCTTCGAATCAGTGCAGCGCCAGCCGTAGTGGCCATTAGGGGAGTGAACCAATGGAAAGAAGACCTTTCTCTCTGTCTCTCTCTCACTATTTATAACTCTCTCTCACTGTCTAACTCTGCCTGGCAAAAGAAAAAAAAAAAAAAAAAAAAAGAGAGACATCCAGAAAGATGATGTGTTCTTATAGGTATTTGGCTCTGGAGCTTCAGGTAAGGGTGTATGGTCAAGAATTGAGAGTCATCGGATTGAAATGTTAAATTTCTCTGCTAATTTCTAAATTGTTACTCTAATTTCTTAAAGTCCTCAGAGCTTCCTTAAAACAGCTATTTTAAATTTTTGTCTGGTTATTTGTACACTTCTGTCTCTTTTTTAGGATCAGTCACTAACATCCATTGTTTGGTGACATCATATTTCCCTGATTATTCTTGATGCTTTGGCTGTGTATCTTTCTTTATGTATTAAAGAAGTGAGTGCTTATTCTGGTCCTTGTAGTCTAAGTCTGGCTTTGGAAACATCCATGGACAGCAGTCCCTAAGCCGATGACTGCAGCAGCTATTGTAGAACTACGGGGTGCCCTAAACCCAGGGCTGCTACAAGCTGCCACAGGCCTGCATGGAATCCTGTGTCTTCTGAGGCTGGCCCAGTACTGTACTGGAATCCTTGGTCAGTGAGGTTGGTGCAGCACAGGGTCACTCTAAACCCAAAGCCCCAAAGGTCTGCCTGCTATTGATATTTGTCTGAAGCCCAAGGCTGCCGCAGTTGGCCAGCGGCGATACGGGCTGGTACTCAAATCTGTCTGACAGGGGCTACAGTTTCTGTCTGATTCTGGCAGTGGTAGGGAACAATAAGGCCTGCAAAATTATTTACTCTGGCAACTACACGCAGGACTCGAAATTCAATAAATCTGTAGCAGGCCAATTTGGAAGTTGGTAATTTTGTATGGCCTGTGAATGATTTATAAATAACCAAATGGCACTTGCAGAAAAAAGATTCCCTGCTGCTGCAAGAAGGTCAGTTTGCAGATACTGGCCTGTATTTAGGGGCTGTTAAGATTTTGCCCAGTGCTGGTTTTTACTGTGGTGGGCCTAGTGTTGGGGCCAAAGATAAAGTTCTCTCTCTCTCTTTTTTTTAAATATTTATTTTATTTATTTGAAAGAGTTAGAGAGGGAGGTAGAGCCAGAGAGAGAAAGAGAGAGAGAGTGCAAGCAAGCAAGAGTGGTCTTCCATCCACTGGCTCACTGTCAAAATGGCCGCAGCAGCCAGAGCTGAGCTGATCCAAAGCCAGGAGCCAAGAGCTTCCTCCAGGTCTCCCACACGGGTGCAGGGGCCCAAAGACTTCAGCCATCTTCTGCTTTCCCAGGCCACAGCAGAGAGCTGGATTGGAAGAGGAGCAGCTGAGACTCGAACAGGCACCCATATGGGATGCCGGCGCTGCAGGCCGGGGCTTTAACCCTTTATGCTGTAACGCCGGCCCCTATGATACTATACTTACTTTGCTCCCTTTCCCCTGAGCAGATGATAGCTCTCTGTTGTGCTATCTTGTTTTGGAGAAGGGGTGATGGAGGTGAAGTAAAACTGTCCTTCAATTAGCTATCCTTGTGGCACAATGAATTGAGCCACTGCTTGCATTGTAGGCATCCTGTATTGGAGCACCAGTTAGAGTCCCTGCTGCTCAGCTTGATCTAGATCCCTGCTTTTGCACCTGGGGAAGGCATAGAAAGATGATCCAAGTACTTGGGCCATTGCCAGCCAAGTAGAAGACCAGAATCGAATTCTGGGCTCCTGACTTCAGCCTGGCCCAGTCCTCATCATGGCCATCTTGGGAGTGAACCAGTGAGTGGAATATCAATCTGTCTTCTCTGTCTGTGTCTCTCTATCTCTGTCTCTTCCTCCCTCTTTGTTGCTCTGCCTTTCAAATAAAGGAAGTCCTTTGAAAAAACTGTCCATCTTACCCTCTTCAACGTGTCTCTTCTTGTTGTGCTGTGTTTTCTTAGTTCTTGTGCAGGTAATTCTGTATGGGTAGTTGTTCAGTTTGTTTCTTTGGGGATGATTACTGAAAAGTCTTATTCTGTCATTTTGCTCTACCCTCCTCTAGCGTGGATTATGGAACCATGCATGGAGTATAAATTTGGATTTTATATCCTTATGTGGCATAGCCTGATATTTTAATTCTCAGAGGTCTCTCCCATTCCTTTCCAGTGGGAGCAAGCAAATGGTGGCTTGCTGCTGCTCAGAGTATATGGGTAGAAAATTTCCAGCTTTCTTCTTTCCTCATGTTGATGTCCCCTTTTCAGACTTTTTGCCCTCAAAATAGGGGCTTTAATTTCAGCTTTCTCTCGAAATAGGCTGAGTTGGATGTTCTGTGTCTGGAGTCCCAGTAACCCCTTTGGACTGGTATCAGCCAGAGCTTATCTCTGGCTTTGAGTTCCTTTTTTCTGGCTCCTGGGCATTCTCTCCATCTTCCCCTTTGTGTGTTCAGCTATATATTCTGATTTTTCAAATTGATCTGGCATTTCAGTGAGTGTATTTGGGCATATGGATATATTAGTACAGTCTACCTTATTGCTTGAATCAGAACTAATAAATTATTTTTTTTTAAGATTTTTTATTTATTTATTTGACAGAGTTACAGACAGTGAAAGGGGGTGACAGAGAGAAAGGTCTTCCTTCCATTGGCTCACCCCCCAAATGGCCGCTACGGCCGGAGCTACGCCGATCGAAAGCCAGGAGCCGGGTGCTTCTTCCTGGTCTCCCACGCGGGTGCAGGCGCCCAAGCTCTTGGGTCATCCTCCACTGGCTTCCTGGGCCACAGCAGAGAGCTGGACTGGAAGAGAAGCAACCGGGACTAGAACCCGGCGCCCATATAGGATGCCGGTGCCGCAGGCGGAAGATTAACCAAGTGAGCCACGGCGCCGGCCCTCTTGGTTTATTTTCTACAAAAAGTATTTTAGGTCAGATTATATTCCTTTCTTTTTGAAAATATTACCTGTTTTTAAAATGGATGATACATGCACCTGGTCTGAAACTGGAAAGATAAAAAAGGGTATACATTTCTCCCTTTGCCCTACCTACCCTATCCCAATTTCCATTCACAGATACAACCAGTTAGTTACCAATTTCTCATGTATTCTAGCCATCTATTAGGGACATTTAAAATTATTTATTTATTTATTTTTATTTGAAAGCCAGAGTCAGAGAGAGAGAGAGAGAGCGAGCGAGCGAGCGAGCGCGAGCTCTCTTCCATTTGCTGGTTGCTTCCAAAATGACCAGAATGGCCAGGGCTGGGCCAGGCTGAAGCCAGGAGGTTCTTCTAGGTCTTCCACATGGGTGCAGGGGCTCAAGCACTTGGGCCATCCTCTGCTGCTTTCCCAGGCAGTTAAGGAGCTGATTGGAAGTGGAGCAGCCAGGACTTGAACTGGCACCTACATGAGATGTTGGCACTGCACACAGCAGCTTAACCTGCTACACCACAGTGCCAGCCCCTCGTGGATACTCTTTAAGAATTGTACCGATTATTAACCGATGCATGCTATTTTTTGCACATGCACAAATAATTGCCCAAAGAAGTGAGGGAATCTGTCAGATAAAGACCTCTCTTTTGAGTTCCTTAGCCAGTTTATACCAGATTTACTAACAGCAGATTTGTAAAATTCACTAATGTGAAGACAAGAAATGGAAGCCTAAGACTTAATATGTTTTCTTTCTTAGATCAACCTTTCTACTTCTCCTACACCTGCACAGTTAATAAGCCGTTCCCAGGCTTCCAGTTCTACCAGCGGCAGTATTACCCAACAGACAATGTTACTAGGGAGTACCTCCCCTACTCTAACGGCAAGCCAAGCTCAAATGTATCTCCGAGCTCAAATGGTAAGAAAGGAGCTACCATGTTTTTCCTGTGTTTAAGGACCAAAATATTTCTTGATTTGATGCAATAAGAGACAATTTTAAATATTTAGTAAATATTTAACAATTTATGTATGGATGTGCTTAGCTCTGTACCTTTATATATTGAAAAACTCTACTTTGACTCCAGAAGTTTTCTTGGTATAAAATAGTAATTATCAACATTGGGAAATTGCCAACAGAGTTTCTGTAAAATGAGTGATTATTTTTAATGTCAAATTTTGTCAATATCAGAATTATTTTTTCACATTTTAACATCTTTTCAATTGGGGTGCATTTTACAACTGATACCATCCTACAGTTATAGTTGATACTTATTGTGGTATGTAAAATAATTATATATTTTTTGACATCTTAGATTTGGTGAAATAGAAATGTTAAAAAGTTGGTTGTTTAGTATGTAGAATATGTCCTGGGATCTTCGGAAGTTGGAAATGGAGTTCCTGATAATTTACACGTGATTCTTGGCTTTAGTTATTTTCATCTCAAAATCTGTAAGGTTATTTGCTTTCTTTCTTTCTTTTCTTTATTTTTGTTTATTTGAAAGAGTTACAGAGAGAGGTAGATACAGAGAGAGAAATCTCCATCCGCTGGTTCATTCCCCAAATGGCCACAACGGCCGGAGCTGAGCGATCTGAAGCCAGGAGCCAGGAGCCAGGAGCTTCTTCTGGGTGTCCCACGTAGGTGCAGAGACCCAAGAGTTTGGGCCATTTTCCACTGCTTTCCCAGGCCATAGCAGAGAGCTGGAATTGGAAGTGGAACAGCTGGGACTTGAACTGGTGCCCATATGGGGTGCTGTCACTATAGGCAGAGGATTAACCTAATGTACCACAGCACCAGCCCCTGTTTTTCCTATGTTTGGATACCTACTGATTTCTTAATTGTTGAGCTTTAAGGAATATAAAAATTGACATTTATTTTACTTGCTTTCTTTACAGGAAGCTATACAAGTCTTTGGCCCTAATAAATATTATATTCTTATTTGTTCAGTGAATTGAATATATATCTGGATCCTCAGTTCTCCACCTAAAATTAGAAAGTTTATAGTTGTGCTTTTAATAGGAAATAATGACATGACCCATCTTTTATTCACTGATTAATTATTCAATATACATTATTGTACTCTTGACTTATTTTTCCCTGTGATCTTACTTAACTAATAATATGTCTTAAAATTAGTTTGAACCATTGGAATTGTTGCTGTGTGATCCTTTTTAACTTCTTAAATCACCAGTTTCATGAGTTAAGCTAAATGAAATATTCTTTTTTAAGTTAGTACTTTCAGGCATTTTGCAATGGAAATTACCTTTTTGTGAAAGTTAAACTTTTTTATTAAATTTACTTAACTTTAGTAAAATACCAAAGAAATGAAGTTTAAAAAATCCCTTAATTGATTGTTGTAATTTAAATAGCAATGAGGAATTGACTAACTCTTGATACAGTTTTGAAATATAATTTTTATTTGTTCTTTGAAACAATTGCCATAATTCTCTAAGTTGAATTAGATATTCTGAGTAGATTATATCATCTAGAAAATAATGCTGTTTGTATTAATATTTTTTAAAAATTTGAAAAAATGGTGATGAGTGAATACATACTTTTTTATGTGAAACTTTTTGCAGGCTCTTTGGTTGAATTTTGGCATACTATAGCATATAAAGGTACACATATACATACAGCATATATATATATATATGTGTGTGTGTGTGTGTGAGAGAGAGAGAAAATTTCCTTAGAATTAGTTTTAAAATGAAGAGGAACCTAGGTTTGTCCTACAGATCCTTGTTGTGGAGTGAGATATTAGAGTTTTCCTTGTGGTAGAGGACTGAACAGAGTTCTTGGTGTTTCTTTTCATGTTTCTAACTAAATTTAATTTGTGTCCCAAAATAATAACTGTAATTGTCTTGTAACTTCCTATTTTTGGCTTCTGCCATAGTAGTTTTGAACTGGGAAAAATTTAAGTGTAATAGCTTATTTGGGACAAAATTTTGTCTGAGAATTTTTTTTTATCACCAAAATATACTTTGTTTTTTTAGAGCACTGGTTATTTTTCTACTCGTCAGAATCATGAGCTGTTTCAAAATGTTTATTATTTTTTTTGAGTTCTCTATTATCAGAAACTTCTTTTTGTCATGTACAGCCTTTTGCTTAGGAGACAGTCCTAAACTGCATTGTCTTTCTGTCACAAATTTCAGTCTTTCTTGCCTGCTCTACATTGTGTGTGGGACATGTTCTTCTGTCTTAGGGTATTTTTTTGGTTTTCTGTCTGTACAGCTGATTTTCACACCCGCTACCACTGTGGCTGCTGTACAGTCTGACATTCCTGTTGTCTCGTCGTCATCGTCATCTTCCTGTCAGTCTGCAGCTACTCAGGTGAGCTTGTCTAGCTTCACATTGTGATACTGAAGGACTGGATCTTTATGTTAAAGATAAACATTGCATTTGTGTTGAAGTTACTGATGGTTTCAGTGCTCTTTGTCATGTATTTCAGATTTAAATTTAGTAAAATACAATTAAAACTTCAAGAAAATGTTTTTGTTCTGTAGAAATTATATCATTAAGCAGAAATTTAGGTTACTTGACATCAACCAGTGTTAGTGGATTTTTGCTAATGACATTGTGTATTTAGTTTTATTGTAAAGTAGATTTACTTCTCTAATGATATGAGATTTAAATTACTTTGCAGTCAGGTAAAAAGTCAAATGGGTTTTAATTTTAAAAATTGAGAATATTTTAAATTTAAAAAACTGAATAGACTATTACTTTATTTGGTACTGTGGAAAAAAAATTAACCTTAAGTTTTTTTGGCATGCCATTCAGAAGAGTATACTAGAGGTAGAATGTAGACCTAAAGCAAAAATCAAAAATAAAAAACTCCTAGAAGAAAATTTGGAAGACTATCTTTGCTACTCTGGGACAGATAAAACTTTCTCAGAGCAGAAAAACACTAACTATGAGAGAAAATTGTGACAAATTGGATTTTATGAAAATTAAAAATTATTTTTCAAAGACAAAGAGGCAAGTCACAGAGAAATGTTTAATTCCATGTATCTGTGAAAGAAAATGCCATTAAGAAGATCTGAAGAAATTCGATTAAAAATGGGCAAAAGATTTGAACATACTTCATAGAAGACAATATACAAAAGGCCTATACACATATGAAAGAATGTTCAACATTATTAATCATTACTGAAATGCAAGTCACAACCACAGTGAGTATCATCACATGCTCACTGTCATGCCTGAAATGAAAACTGATAATATATCATGTACTGGTAAGAGTGGAGCAACTAGATTCTCTTACATTGCTGGTGAGAGAGTGAAATGGTACAAACACTTTGGAAAACAATGTGACAATTCCTTAAAGTTAAATATATTCTTAACATGTGATCCAGCAGTTCTCATAGATGTTTACCCTGAGAAGATGTGAAAACATAGCATCCACATAATGGCATGCAAACAAACCTTCATAGCAGCTCCATACAGAAGAGCCCCAGAATGGAAACAACTAAATATCCTTTAACTGCTAAGTGGGTAAACAAATTGTGATATATTCATAGCATAGAATACTACTCAGGGTACATCTCAGAAACATTATGTTTGGAAAAAGAAGCTAGACACCAGAGAATACATATTTTATCATTATTTGAAATTTTAGAACAGGCAACACCAGGTATACTGGAAAAAAAATTATATTAATGGTACCTGGGGCAGAAGGTGGGAGAGATTGGTTGGGAAGAGGCATGAGTGAATTTGTAGATTGATGGAAATGTTCTGTACCTTGATTGGGGTGGCAGTTGTATAGTGTGTACGTATGTCAAGAGTCATTGCACCCATTCATTCATGTTATAAGTTACATTCCAGTTAGTTTGGCAAATATGAATTTGAGTAAAGTTTAAATTGAAATGAATGAACAAAATATTACTTGTATGATACTGTTTTTGGTAATTTTCATAGTAAATGTTTTAAGGGTTCATATGGCAGAAATGGATAAATACTTAGTATCATTCTGGTTTCTTAATCCATCTTGTAAAAAGAAACAAAATGAGATAGAATATTCTTATTTTTCATAGAATTTTTGTATAATTTTATTTAATCATAGTTAATTTACATGCATTAATATGTAATGATAGTGGTCATACTGAACTCAGATTCTCTGTGATCTTCCACAACTTTGTTGGACCATTCTTTCCATGTTTAAAAAATGAGACCTTTGTCTTTGTTAACTTTAGGATTACAGTTCTGAACTTCTATGATGTCTGTAGAATTAATTTGTTGAAGTAATAATCTTTCTGTTCCCTTTTGTTTTGACTTTATAAAATCTCATAGAACTTGACCATAACCAACTTTCAGAATATTTTTTTTTTTTTTTGGACAGGCAGAGTGGACAGTGAGAGAGAGAGACAGAGAGAAAGGTCTTCCTTTGCCGTTGGTTCACCCTCCAATGGCCGCCACAGCCAGCGCGCTGCGACCGGCGCACCGCGCTGATCCGATGGCAGGAGTCAGGAGCCAGGTGCTTTTCCTGGTCTCCCATGGGGTGCAGGGCCCAAGCACCTGGGCCGTCCTCCACTGCACTCCCTGGCCACAGCAGAGGGCTGGCCTGGAAGAGGGGCAACCGGGACAGAATCCGGCGCCCCGACCGGGACTAGAACCCGGTGTGCCGGCGCCGCTAGGCGGAGGATTAGCCTAGTGAGCCGCGGCGCCGGCCAGAATATTTGTTTTATTTTTGCATTTGTTTGATTTTTTTACAGCAAAGATTTAATTTACAATATGCATACAATAAAACAAAATAAATTGAAAATATTTAAGAACAAAAGCAGAAATAAAAACTGAGAATATGACATGGAGCTAGGAGTGAGGTTGCCACTCAGATTACATGCATGAAGTCCCATATGGACTTATGTTCAACTCCCACTTTAGTCCTTATTTTATGGCCTTAGACAAATTACCAAACATCTGTAATACTCATTCATACTTGTAGGGTACATTGAAGGATGAATAATAGGAATGTTAATTACTTTTTTGTAAATTAAGAAATAGGAAGACATGAGTTGAAATTATACTTCAGCAATAGTTGCCTGCCTTGTCACTTGCCAGCTGATTGATTTTGGGGAAGGTCACAGTACATCACAGTGTTTGTGACAGACTTTGGAGCCAGACTCTGTGGCTTTAAATATTTGCCCAACCACTTTCTTATTATATATCTTTAATCTGCCACTTCATTTTCAATATTAAATAAACATTTAAATAATTAGAATACTTCATAGGGTTGTGAGGATTCAATGTGTTAATAAACGTAGAACAGACAGTGTTGATAGATAGCACTCACTGAATGGTACTGTTATCCTTGTTAAGATCAGGTTTTTTTACTGTAAACTGGAAGTAGTAGCTCAGAGTTGTTAGAAGGAGTAAATGAGACAATAATTATAAAGCACTTGGCAAAGTACCTGCCACATAATAAGATATCACATGCTCCTGATTACTATTTTTATTCTACAATTTATGAATCTGAGTCACAAAGTCTGTTTTTAGCTTTCAAGTATCTCATAGTGAAAGAGAAACACAACCACTTAACAGTTTCCAAAGTAAAACCAGTTGCTTAGGAAAATACAGTAATTTCTGACATACTCTCTAGAGCATAATTTATTTTGTGGGTTTCTGTAAAGAAAACATATTACATCTTTAAAGCATCATTCATGTGAGCACAAAGTAATTTATAAAAGTGGTCTTCAGCGTTCAGTTTGGTTGTGTGGCTGTGTGTGATGATCTGACTTAATTCAAGGATGGACTTCTCAGAAGTAGGGAATGGGTTGACCCTTAAGAATTCTTTTTATGAAAGTTACTTTTTTTTGCTGTGCTTGGTAAATTGCAGTGAAAGTGTAGGACTGTTAGATTTGGAAAATTTGTTTCATTTTATATTTACAGTTTAAAAAAATTTTTAAGTACTTATAATTGAGAAATACCGATTTGGAGTTTCAGTACCTTTTAAGCTATAAAAATCAGTATAACTTAATTTTTAAGATTTATTTATTTATTTGAAAGTCAGAGTTATAGAGAGGCAGAGGCTGAGAGAAAGAGAAGTCTTCCATCCGATGATTCACTCCCCAGATGGCTGCAGTGGCTGGAGCTGCGCCCATCTGAAGCCAGGAGCCAGGAGTTTCTTCTGGGTCTCCTACGGGGGTACAGGGGTCTAAGCACGTAGGCCATCCTCTGCTCCTTTCCCAGATCATACCAGAGAGCTGGATCAGAAGTGGAGCAGCCAGGACTTGAACTGACACCCTTTGGGATGCTGGAACTTCAGGCGGCAGGCAGCCTTACCCGCTGCGCCATAGCACCAGCCCTATAACTTAATTTTTAAACATTTTTTATGGCATACTGCAAAAAAGAAATTTGGAACACTTTACTGTTATCTAATTTACCTCTTTATTTTTTTAAATGTTTATTTGTCTATTTCCTCTACTTGAAAGGTAGAGCAATAGAGCGAGGGAGGGACAGAGAGATCTTCCATTCACTGGTTCACTCCTCAGTTGCCTGTGACAGCTGAATCTGGACCAGGCCAAAGCCAGGAGCCAAGGAACTCCATTCAGGTCTCCCATGGGGGTGTCTAGACCTAAGCACTTGAGCCATCATTGTCTATCTCTTGGAATGCTTTAGCAAGAAGCTGGATTTTAAGCAGAGAAGTGGGACTCAAACTGGCACTGTGATATGAGATGTGTGCCTCCCAAGCAGCGACTTAACTTGCTGCCACAATGCCTGGCCCTATTTACTGTTGTAAATGCTTTTCTTCTCATCACCACACCAAGAAACAAAACAAAATAGATTTTCAGAAAGCTACGATAGGACAAAGAGTATTTTATAGGAAAGGGGGCTGGCCTTGTGATATAATGGGTCAAGCCACCTGCAGAGCTGGCATCCCATTTGGGCACTGGTTTGAGTCCTTACTGTTTCACTTCCAATCCAGTTCCCTCCTTTGCACCTGGGGAAGCAGTAGAGGATGGCCCAAATGCTTCAGCCTCTACCCATGTGGGAGACCCGAAAGAAGTTCCTAGCTCCTGTTGTAGCCTTCTGGGGAGTGAACCAGAGGATGGAAGACCTCTGTCTCTCTGTCTCTCTCTCCCTCTGCCTTTCAAATAAATTAAATCATAAAGTAAGAAATTTCATCAAGGTTATCCAGATAATGCTGTTAGAATTGAGAAAAAGAAAATATGACATTCCTTTTTAGTTTCTTCAAAGAAGGAATACTATGATAATTTACATGGAGTTTCTTAGATTGAAGTTAAATAATTGGTGTGAGAGTATTTTGGCAAGGAGAGCCCATTTAAAAAATTAAGGTGTGAAGTTAGCAAAAATACCTTATAGTTTGATCATAAGAGATTTGGATGAAAATGAAAGGTGGACATTAGAGTGTCCTAATATTCATTATATAGGAAAAGATGGGTTCTCTCTCTTCAAAAGTAAAATTCTATAAAATAACTCTGAATATGCAGTCTTTCAATTTTAAAAAGTAAAATTTTAGTTTATGTATTTGAAAAGCAGACAGACAGAAACAGAAAGATCCTCTATCTACTGATTTACTCCCCAGAAGCCTGCAACAGCCAGAGCTGTTCAAGGCCTAAGCCAGGAGCCAGGAACTCATTTGGGGTCTCCCAGGTGGGTGACAGGGACGCACGTACTTGGGTCATCATTGATTCTTCCTCCCATGGAAGCTAGAATCAGAAGTAGATCCAGGACTCGAACCTAGATACTGCAGTATGTAATAAGAGTGTCCCAAGTGGCATCTTGGCTGGCGCTGGGGCTCACTTGGCTAATCCTCCGTCTGCGTCGCTGGCACCCCGGGTTCTAGTCCTGGTTGGGGCACCAGATTCTGTCCCGGTTGCTCCTCTTCCAGTCCAGCTCTCTGCTGTGGCCCGGGAGTGCAGTGGAGGATGGCCCAGGTGCTTGGGCCCTGCACCCGCATGGGAGACTGGGGGGAGGCACCTGGCTCCTGGCTTCGGATTGGTGCAGCGGCCATTTAGGGGGGTGAACCAACATAAGGAAGACCTTTCTCTCTGTCTCTCTCTCTCTCTGTCTAACTCTGGCTGTCAAAAAAAAAAAAAAAAAAAAAAAGCATCTTAAACACTGAACCAAATACTTGCCCTGTTAATATGTCATCTCTTAACAGCTAATTAACTTTATAATATGTTTTGGTGGTACAGTTTACATATTTGGAATTTATTTAAATCATGCCAATATTTAAACTAAGATGACCATAAATGTAGCAGTATTCTAGAATTTAAATATTCATATGTTAGGAGTGTGAAACCTTTTTTCTGCCAAGGGCCCAATTGGATATTTACAGCCTCATTCACGGGCCATACAAAATTATCAGCTTAAAAATTAACCTTTTGTAGATTTATTCAATTTTGAGTCCCTCTTGCAGTTGTCTTGGCATAGGACCAGACAGAATGATTTTGTGGGTCTTACATAGCCTGCCAGCCTGACGTTCCACACCACTGATTAAAAAAAAAAAAGTATATACACACATATACACACACAGATTTTCTTTCAGAATGCAAGAAAACAACCAGAAAATTAATAGGAAAATAGATTATTCTATAGAAATGGATATATAAGTTTTTTAGAGTTCATTTAAAAAAATATTTATTTGAAAGTGGAGGGGGTAGTAGGGGGAGGGAAGGAAGAGAGGTAGAGATATCTATCCATTGGTTTACTCCCCAGATGGCCCCAACAGAAGGGGCTGGGCTAGACTAGAGTCAGGAGCCTGGAACTCCATCCTGGTCTATCACATGGGTGGCAGGGGCCAAAGTAGTTGGGCCGTCTTCTGCTGCTTTCCTAGGTGTACTAGCAGGAAGATGAATTGAAAGTAGAGCTGCCCAGACTGGAATCTGTTGATGTAATGCTGACATCACAAGCAGCCACTTAACCTGCTGAGCCAGTGCCAGCCGCATATGCTTTTTATTTGAAGAAACACTTTTAAGTTAGGTTATTATTCACCCTTTGGTTTTTATTATTATGTGGTGTACTTTACAGATCATTTGTGACAAATGCTAAATTTTGTATTGTCTTTATCTCGCTTCCTGGGAGATTTCATGTATTTCCATGAGATATTTGTTTAGATGTTTGGAATAAATATGAATAGATTTTAATGTTAGCCTAAGAAAAGCATAAATATATCTAAGGACCTAGGGAAAAAGAAAGTAGTCGTGTAATTTATATATATGTGTGTATATATATTTCAAAATCAGATACAGGAGAGTATCTCAGAGCTGTGAAGTTCCTGTTATGTTTGCAACTCTGAACCTCAGGGAGTACAAAGAATATTAGAAAGGGAAACCTACTTGTGAGTATCTCAGTATCTCACAGACAAGTGCATTAGTACTTCTAAAAGCTAGATATTTGTTAGTGCTGTAGGCCAGTAAGACCCAAATTCTATGGGAAAACTGTTCTAAATGGGAGGGAGAAATTATTTTCTACCTCAATCTTTGGGAATGTTTCTTGGGGAGGGTGAAGGGGGTTTTATTGGACTTGGAAGAATGGGTTGGGTTTCAGGAGACAGCTTTGAAAAATGATGGCATTTAGGCAAGAGCTTGAGTAAGGGCCCACCTGAAGGAAGTTCTGTTGTGCTTGGAGAATGGTGAACAGAAAAGTTTGACTAGAGTGGTAGCCCTGTGGGCTGAAAGAGTACAAATTGAAGCTCAACTTCTTCAGAAGTTGCTTTCCCAGGCCATATCAGAGAGCGGAATCAAAAGTGGAGCAGCCGGGACTCAAACTGGCGTCCATATGGGATGCTGACACTGCAGGCAGCAGCTTTACTTGCTACACCACAGTGCTGGCCTCTATTATTTTTTATTTTTGTGTTAAACTTTGATAATACAGTATTTATTAATCCATTTATATTTACATTGATATGAAAGATTGAGAAAAATCAGAAAAGACTTTATTTTTTAAGGATGTGTTTATTTATTTGAAAGTTAGTGTTTATAGAGAGAGGAGAGACAGAGAGATCTTCCATCTTCTGGTTTCACTTTGCAGAGGGCTGCAATAGCCGGGGGTTGGCCAGGCCAAAGCCAAGAGTCAGGAGCTTCTTCCAAGTCTTTCACGTGGATGCCTGGGACCAAGCAATTGGGCCATCCTCTGCTGCTCTCCCAGGCCATTAGCAGGGACTTGGATCAGAAGTGGAGCAGCCAGGACCTGAACTGGTGCCTATGTGGGATTCCAGCAATGCAGATGGTGGCTTAACACTGCACCAACAGTGCTGGCCCTGAAGACCTTGTTTTATGTGGTCTCATTTAGAAAATTCTTTGATTACCTTAGAATTAGTTAAAACTTCAAATAGCCTGATGTGAACATTTACTTAGGACCTGCTGTTCGCTGAACATTTGGCACTTTGACAGAGAAAGTATTTGCCTTTGAGTATCAGTTAATGATGTATGGTTGCAGAGTCAGAATACATATGAAACTGAAGAGCACTTACAAGGCAGTGATGTGATACATTGCATATCACTTTGAAAACTCTTTCACTTCAGTTTTCCTTCCTGGGTCAGTGATAGCATAAATGTATTTGGTGCATTCATTCTAGATAGGCAAGAAATGAAGCCCCTTTTGGAGAGGCATTTTCTACCTTGCTGTTTAGCAATCTAAATGTCAGGTGAGAGTAATTGGGACAATTCTTGCTACTGTTTAGACTGGTAGTATGTTTAGAATAGTTCTCAGTATATAGATAGGAGCCATCACAAAAAGCCATTTCAGGACCATGCACAGTCTTTTCAGTTTGTGAGATCTAGTTCTCAACAGCAATGAGTGTTAAGTAACAACATCAGTAAAGCTTAAGGAATTTACAAAGGAATTTTCTGAAAATGCCTTTCTTAATCAGCACAGTGGGTAGGTGATTGAATTAATTTTCTTAAAAAATTGGTGTCCCCTTATCTCTACCATTAGGATTGACCACTTTTAAATGAAGAATGTTAGAGTAATTTCCTCGTTTTCATAATTCATTTTCTATCACATTCTGTTTTCATTTAGTTCTTCATAATTGGTTCTTCCTATTTTCCCTTCCTCCTCCCTTTCCTTCCTTTTGTTTTTCTTGCTATCTTTTAAAAAATTTGCCACTTAATACTTAAGATTATTTAGAATAACTCTCTTTTTGGATTAATCAGTTGTTACAAAGTTCTTGGTGCTCCATGAATGAAGAGCATATCATAAATGTGTTGTCATTATTGTTATACTGGTAATGATTATCACATTAATTAACATCAAGTATTTTCATGCTTATTTTCTGTTATGTGCTTCTTAGGTTCAGAATTTAACATTACGAAGCCAGAAGTTGGGTGTATTATCTAGCTCACAGAATGGTCCACCAAAAAGTACTAGTCAATCCCAGTCATTGACTATTTGTCATAATAAAACAACAGTGACCAGTTCTAAAATCAGCCAACGAGATCCTTCTCCAGAAAGTAATAAGAAAGGAGAGAGCCCAAGTCTGGAATCACGAAGCACAGCTGTCACTCGGACATCAAGTATTCACCAGTTAATAGCACCAGGTGGGATAAAACTTTTGTTGAAAATAGTTTAATTGTTCAGAACAAAATATGTGCACTAATTGAACAAGAATGACATACATTTTTTAAAAAGATTTATTTATTTAAAAGAGTAACACAGAAAGAGATCTTCCATTTGTTTGTTCATTCCCCAAAAGTGACTGTATAGCCAGATTGAGGCCAAGCCAAAGTCAGGAGCTTGGAATTCCATCCTGGTCTCTAATATAAGTAGCAAGGTCTCAGGTACTTGGGCCATTCTCTGCTGCATTAGCAGACAGCTGGATTGAAAGCAGGGCAGCTGGGACTTAAACCTATACTCTAGTACAGGATGCTTGTAAAAAAAAAACAAAACAGCTGTGGCTTAACCTGCTGTGCTACAGTGTCAGCCTGGACAGTTAATACTTTTTAAAATGTGAATTAATAACTTCACAAAAGGTCATCTCAGTATGTAGCTTGAAAATAGAAAAATTTAAAAACTCATTAGCTAAAACAAATTGTAATAATGAAATAGGTGTCTTTTGTTAATTAACATTTGATTAAAATCTTCATTGTGCACTGTTCTCTCCTTACATTGATAAAGCCTTTTAGCTTTAAGAAAAGACTTGCCTATACTTAATTTGATTTAGTGGAATAAATTTAAGAGTCTTAAAAAGCAAATATATTCTTTTGTTTAAAGTTATCAGTGGTGAGAGGAATTTGTCTCTTTATGACAATAAGGATTATTCATTAATATTTTCCTTACCATGATTTTTTTTTTTCATCTCTGATTTCATCTGAGAGAGAGATGGCAGGGTAATGCCCAGGTGGTTTTTCTTCTCATCAAGCTTTGCAGCCCGCCTGGTGTTCCCTCTTTTATTTATTTATGTGTTTGTTTATTTAAGATTTATTTATTTGAGAGGCAAAGTTAGGGACAGAGAGAAGTCTTGAATCAGCTGGATCACTCCCCAAATGACTGCAGTGGCTGCAATGGCTGGAGCCCAGAGCTGCTTCTGGGTCTCCCATGCAGGTGTAGTGCCCTAAGCAGTTGTGACATCTTCCACTGCTTTCCAAGGCCATTAGCAAGGGAGCTGGATCGGACGTGGAGCAGCCGGGACACGAACCAACACCCATATGGGATGCCAGCACCAGAGGCAGAGGGTTAACCTACTATACCACAGCACTGACCCTGTTCCCTCTTCTTTCTACAAATAACCTTGCTGTGTAGCTCCAGCTGAAAATGTTGAGGCCATTCACTATGAGCTTCCTTCCTGTCTCTCTTCATTCCAGAATTTCCCAGAATTCAGTTTTCTTCACTTCTTCAAGTCAGCACCATTTGCTTATGTCATTGAACCCATCTTTTTAAACTACTCCTGGTCTTCTTTTGTAGTTGCAGCATCTTTTGTCCTCTCAGACTGGATCTTTTCTTTAGCTTCTCAAGCATAATGAGATGCCCCCATTCTTAGTATCTCTATATGTTGCTGTACTAGCATAATTATAGTTTATTGAGTGTGATGAGCTGGGCTAAACACTGCACATATGCTCTGTAAAATAAAAATCTTCCTTTGTTCTGGCATCCTTATCAGGTAAACATCTTTCTGACTTTTTTAAGCTCTACTTTTTGAAGATTTGCTTTACTTTTTTTTAAAAAAATTTTATTTTTGACAGAGTGGACAGTGAGAGAGACAGAGAGAAAGGTCTTCCTTTTCCATTGGTTCACCCACAATGGCTGCTGCAGCCGGTGCACTGTGGCCGGCGCACCGTGCTGATCCGAAGCCAGGAGCCAGGTGTTTCTCCTGGTCTCCCATGCGGGTGCAGGGCCCAAGGCCTTGGGCCATCCTGCATTGGCTTCCTGGGCCACAGCAGAGAGCTGGAAGGAAGAGGAGTGACCGGGACAGAATCTGGCACCCCAACCAGGACTAGAACCTGGAGTGCTGTCGCCGCAGGCGGAGAATTAGCCTATGAACCCTGGCGCTGGCCTGAATATTTATTTTACATAACTGAAGTCTGCTGTTTTCCACCTAAACCTATTTCTCTTTTTATGCTTCCTCTACATTAATATTGCCAATAATCTTGGCATCTTCTGATTCCTATACTTAGAAATTTCTCCTCATTTTGAGCCTCTGTAGCATTTTATGCTCCTTTATGGTTCCTTTTCTTCTGTAGTTGTTGTTTTTAAAAGATTTGTTTACTTGAAAGGCAGTTACAGAAAGAGGGCGAGAGAGAAAGCTTCCATCTGCTGGCTTACTGCTCATGTGGCCGCTGGGGCTGGGGCTGGGGCTGGGGCTGGACCTGGACCTGGTTGAAGTCTGGAGCCTGGAACTCCATTCTGGTCTCCCACCTGTTTGGCAGAGGTTCAAGTACTTAGCTGTCCTCCACTGCCTTCCCAGGCACACTAGGGAGCTGGGTTTGAAGTAGAGTAGCCAGTGTCCACATGGGATGCTGGCATCACAGGTGGTTTGCTTAGCCTACTCTGCCACAAAGCTGACCCCTCTGTGGTTGTTTATATGCTTACTGATCTTAGGTTCTCTACTCAAACACTGTGCTCCTTGAGAGTAGGATCGTATGATTGATGCTTTTGTTTGTGTCAGGCACTATTTTATCACTTTAACTTTATTAACTCTTCAATCCTTTTTCAGAGTCACCTTTTTTTTCCTGTATCTTGATAACACTAAGTAGTTGTAACTTATATGAGCTTACTTAGAAGTGGGCAGTATATATTTGAAGGATTAATACCTCATTTATAAACCTTTGGATTTTGGAAATTATAGCACAGTCTTTCCCATTAGTGTTACTTAAGTGGCACTCAGAATTGTCAAATCTGAATTGTAAGTAAGTACTACAGGCTTTAATAAAACATACAAATTGGCCGGCGTCGCAGCTCACTAGGCTAATCCTCTGCCTGCGGCACCGGCACCCCGGGTTCTAGTCCCGGTTGGGGTGCCAGATTCTGTCCCGGTTGCTCCTCTTCCAGTTCAGCTCTCTTCTGTGGCCTGGGAAGCCAGTGGAGGATGGCCCAAGTGTTTGGGCCCTGCACCCGCAAGGGAGAGCAGGAGGAAGCACCTGGCTCCTGGCTTCGGATCGGCGCAGTGCGCCAGCCGCAATGCACCAGCCATAGCGGCCACTTGGGGGGTGAACCAACAGTAAAGGAAGACCTTTCTCTCTCTCTCTCATTGTCTAACTCTGCCTGTCAAAAATAAAAAATAAAAAATTTTAAAAAATAAAATTTAAAAAATAAAACATACAAATTAATAAACCCATTCATAGTACATGAGATGTGACTTTCTTTATACATATCTGTGTGCCAGGCTCCACTCCTTCTGTCACTTGATAACTGGATTTTTGCACTGCTCTCTGCAGAATATACTCAGCCTCACACCATTATCTGGGCAGAATTGATGGTGTGGAGCCAAATGACTACTTGGAATGATTGCTCAGGGATAATTTCTATTGATTCCTATAAATTTGGTTTTTAAATATTTATTTATTTGAAAGGCAGAGTTACAGAGAGGCAGAGAGAGAGGTCTTCCATCTGCTGATTCACTCCCCAAATGGCTGCGCTGGAGCTGGGTTGATCTGAAGCCAGGAGCCAGAAGCTTCTTCTGGGTCTCCCACATGGGTGCAGGGGCCTAAGGACTTGGGCCTTCTTCTACTGTTTCCCAGGCCACAGCAGAGAGCTGGATTGGAAGTGGAGCAGCTGATTTTCAAACCGGCACCAATATTGGATGTTTGCACTGAAGGCAGCAGCTTTACCCGACCCACTATGCCATAGCACTGACCCCAATTCCTGTAATTTTTATAGATAATAAAGAAGGGTAGATTAATTTCCTTCCAAAGAGAATGCTGCCTTCAGAGAAAGATGAGAACTCTTTCAGCTTTAGTTTAAGCAGGAGATCTACTTTTGGATTTTCAGTCTCGCTTAACTTCTAGTACCTGCTTCCAGGTTGCTACATATTTTTCCCTCTTTTCTCAATAGTGTGATATCATCCTTATAGTTTGCTTTCCTCTGGTGGCCAGTGTTTTATGTAATTGTGGAGGAGGCCAGTAAATCAAAACCACCAGAGTCTCAGGTCAGTTTCAGTTCCACATTCAGGTCTTAAATTTTCCATAGTGTTGTTGATTAGAAACAAAACCATGTGGCATACCCTATACCAATTAACCTTTATACTACCAAACTTGTAGGTTTGTAAGTTTGTTCAGGCTCCATACTGCAGTTATTCAGAGCCATTAATATCTTCTATGAGGAAACAGCTATGTTTTTTCTCCTTTTATTGGCAGGAAGTTAATCTGAAGCTACATATTTTGACATATTCTAAAATTTGTAATTTGTCCCTTTCCTTAATTGGGAAAACTTTCTGTGTTTATCATTTTATATGTAAAAAACTACTGATATTCTAATGTAGTGTAGTTTGATGATTATTATAATGGAGATGATTATTGTTTCCTTACATGTATTTTTTAAAGTGGTAAAAGAATGAGTTCTCTTTATCATTTCTTCTTGAAATAGAATTTCTACTTAATGATAATTCTAATTTTTTTTTCTTTTATTTGAAAAGCAGAGCAATACAGAGCTGAGGGAAGAGACTGACCTTGTTCATTAGGAGAGAGTGATTAATCGATTGATTGATTTTCCATTGGCTATTTCACTCCCCAAATGGCTAGGCTGGACCAGGGCAAAACTAGGTCTACCATGTGGGTGGAAGGAGCTCGAGTCCTTGAACCATCTTCTGCTGCCTTCCCAGATACATTAGCAGGAAGCTGGATTGGAAATGATGCAGCCGAGACTCAGAACTGGTGCTCATATGGGATGTTGGCATTGCAGATGGTGGCTTAACCTGCTGTGTCACAACACTGACCACATTAATTCTATTTTCAGTACATAAAATAGAATTTTAATCAAATGTCTGAAAATCATAAACTGTAGTAGAACTGAATTTTTAATAGCAATTTTTAGCTCCTTTATGAACCTTTTCTAATTGCTTTTGCAGACATTATTCAATGTATAGTGAGAAGATCCTGTATTAGCCTCCTCTGGCTGCCGTGATAAAATTATCATAGACTAGGTGGCTGGAAACCCCAAGTTCAAAGTCTGGAAGTATTCAGTTTCTGTTGAGGGTTCTTTCTGACTTGAAGATGGCCAGTTTCTTGCTAGGTCCTCATGTGACCTTTCCTTTAGTGCACAGTTTTGGAGGGGAAGCTCTCTGATAGCTCATCTTATAAAGGTACATGAATCCTGTCATGTGAGGGCCTTTATTCTTATAATTTCATTTAACCATTGTTATTTTCTTTATTTTTTCTTTTTTTAAGAATTATTTTATTTATTTGAAACACAGGCCAGAGAGAGAGAGAGATTTTCCATTCCTCTGGTTCACTCTCCAATGACCGCAGAAATGACCAGAGTTGAGCCGATCAGGAGGCAGGAGCCTCCTCCAGGTTTCCCACACAGGTGCAGGGGCCCAACAAGTTGGGTCATCTTCTACTGCTTTCCCAGGCCACAGCAGAGAGCTGGATCAGAAGAGGAGCATCTGGGACTCAAACTAGCGCTCATATGGGATGTCGGCACTGCAGGCTGATGCTTTAACCCACTGTGTCACAGTGCCAGCCCCCTCTTTTATTTTCTTAGAGACCCCATCTCCTCCCACAGTCTCACTGGGGTTAAGGCTTCAACATAATGAATTTTAGAAAGAACATTCAGTGCTTAGCAGGGCCCTAGACTTAATTTGGAATATGAGTTTTAGATCCAGTGATTTCAGTTTCTTCATTTGTAATATGTTGTAACTATTGAATGAAAAAATATGTTATTGTAAATAATAGAATATGTATATGTGAGAGATATTAATCATTAATCTTCCAAATATAAGGCCACTCTGACAATAATGAAATGTTTATTAAGATTAGAAAAGTTAACTATGGCCGGTGCTGCGGCTCACTAGGCTAATCCTCCACCTAGCGGCGCCGGCACACCGGGTTCTAGTCCCGGTTGGAGTGCTGGATTCTTTCCCGGTTGCCCCTCTTCCAGGCCAGCTCTCTGCTGTGGCCTGGGAGTGCAGTGGAGGATGGCCCAAGTGCTTGGGCCCTGCACCCCATGGGAGACCAGGAGAGGCACCTGGCTCCTGCCTTCGGATTGCGGTGCGCCGGCCTCAGCGCGCCAGCCGTGGCGGCCATTGGAGGGTGAACCAACGGCAAAAAGGAAGACCTTTCTCTCTGTCTCTCTCTCTCACTGTCCACTCTGCCTGTCAAAAAAAAAAAAAAAAAAATTAACTAGAGCACTAGGGCTTTTCTTATACTGAGACATCAAATATCTTTATAATATTAAAAAAAAGAGGGGCCAGCATTGAGACATAGCGGGTAAAGC
Source organism: Oryctolagus cuniculus (assembly GCF_964237555.1). Taxonomy (NCBI): domain Eukaryota; kingdom Metazoa; phylum Chordata; class Mammalia; order Lagomorpha; family Leporidae; genus Oryctolagus; species Oryctolagus cuniculus. Next base: position 110,157,680 of record NC_091435.1, read on the forward strand.
TGCAGCCTACTATGCCAGCATCCCATATGGGTGCTAGTTCAAGTCCCAGCTACTTCACTTCTGATCTAGCTCCCTGCCAATGTGCCCAGGAAAGCAGCAGAACGTGGCCTAAGTGCTTGGGCCCCTGCACCTAAGTGGGACACCTGGAAGAAGTTCCTGGCTTCTGGCTTTCCCCTGGCCCAGCCCTGGTTGTTGCAGCCATTTGGGGAGTGAACCAGCAGATGGAAAACCTGTCTCTCCCTCTCTCTGTAACTCTTTCACATAAACAAATCTTTTAAAAATATTGATTCCCCTTAGTTGTGGATTTTTTTAAATCTATTTTTATCTACTTGGAAGGCACATGACACAGAGAGAGTGTGCACACGAACTAGCTTCCATCTCATGGTTCACTCCCCCAGAGAGAGAGAGAAAGAGAGGGAGGGAGGGAGGAAGATATCTTCCATCTCATGGTTCATTCCCTGAATGCCCACAACAGCCAGGAAATCAGAACTCCATTAAGGCCTCCCACATGGGTGGCAGGGACTTATCTCCTCGATGCATTAGCAGGAAGCTTAATCAGAAATGGAGTAGCCATTGTTCCAGTCAACACTCTGATGCAGAGTGCAGGTGTCCTAAATGGCTGCGTAAATTGTGCCACAGTTCCCAGTCTCCTTCATAATTATTCTGCAATGTATGTGCCTGTCAGTTGGGTTAATATAAAACATGTAAACTTTGATCCAAGAAAAAAATAAATTCAGGTGAAAAGGCAGACTATTCTGTGAATTATCAGCTCATAAGATTTCTTACTGCTAGAGCTTGGAAATAATTGTTATTATAATGTGGTTATAATATCCATAGCACTTCAAGAATAAGGTAAATTTAAATAGCTTCTTAACATTTTAAAAAATTTAATTATATAAAGGGAACAGATTGTATATACTTCATATATACTGTTTTGAGAATATAATGATACTTTCTGCTTCCCCTTTCTCCTACCTTTTTTCCTCTTTCCTTTATTTTTCTTTTAATTTTTGTGATGGTATATTTTCAATTTATTTTATAGTCACAAGCTTAATAAGTGATAACTGTTTATTGGGAGTCTGAGAAGAGAGGGGAGAGAGAGAGACCAAGTGAGCAAAAGAATGAATGTGTTCCCAGCTGCCTACAACATCTGGGGCTGGGCCAGGCCAAAGCCAGGCACTGGAACCCAGTACAGGTCTCCCACATGGCTGGTAGGGACCCAATTACCTGAGCTCTCACTTATTGTCTCCCAGGTTATGCAGTAGCAGCAAGCTGGAATCAGAAGTGGAGCCAGGATTCAAACCTTGGCATTCTACTATTTGTTGTAAATTCCCAACCTGGTGTCTGAACTGCAAGACCAAATGCCTGCCCTGATAACTTTATTTTAAAAATTCAAGGGGCCGGTGCTGTGGCGCAGCGGGTTAACACCCTGGCCTGAAGTGCCGGCATCCCATATGGGTACCAGTCCTAGTCCCGGTTGCTCCTTTTCCAATCCAGCTCTCTGCTATGGCCTGGAATAGCAGTGGAAGATGGCCCAAGTCCTTGGGCCCCTGCACCCATGTGGGAGACCCGAAGGAAGCTCCTGGCCCCTGGCTCTGGATCAGAGCAGCTCTGGCTGTTGCAGCCATCTGGGGAGTGAACCATCGGATGGAAGACATCTCTCTCTCTCTCTCTCTCTCTCTCTGCCTCTGCCTCTGACTCTGCCTCTCCTCTCTCTGTAACTCTTTCAAATAAATAAAATAAATATTTTTTTTTTAAATTGGGGGCCGGCACCTTGGCTCTCTTGGTTAATCTTCCGCCTGCGGCGCTGGCATCCCATATGGGCGCTGGGTTCTAGTCCCGGTTGTTCCTCTTCCAGTCCAGCTCTCTGCTGTGGCCTGGGAGGGCAGTGGAGAATGACCCAGGTGCTTGGGCCCCTGCACCTGCGTGGGAGACCAGGAGGAAGCACCTGGCTACTGGCTTTGGATCGGTGCAATGCCGGCCGTGGTAGTCATTTGGGGGTGTGAACCAACAGAAGGAAGATATCTCTCTCTCTCTCTCTCTCTCTCTCTCTGTAACTCCACCTGCCAATTAAATAAAAAAAAAAATTGAATTCAAGTGAGCCTTTGCTGTTATGCTTGCAAAAAGTCTTATTTCCTTATGTGTAAGAATAGGATAAAAATACCTACCTACTCCACGGTACAAATCAGAGACTTGTGAAAGCACTTGACCCTTGGAGGAAAGGCACTCTTTAGAAATCCAAGATTTTGTTAATTTACGTTTTTGAATAGTTTATAATAAAAGCTATAAACACATTTATAAAGGGCTGACAAACTTAAAAGTCTTGTTAAGTTTGCAGTGCTAGTTTAGGTACTATGAAAATTATTTTGTTAGATGATATTTTAGGCTTAATTACCTTTTTTCTTTTTATGGTTAGTAGATACATGTTGAACCTTCTAAATGCTGTTTCATCAGACGTTAGTTTCTTTAAATCAACATTTCAAATAATAACCAAATGCAAAAATAGTAAGAAAAAATTACTGGAAACATTTATAATATTGATGTCATAAATGTGTTTAAATATAAAAATAAGTTCAAGGTTCTATATACAGTGTTTATCTTTTTTTTTTTTTTTTAATTTATTTGACAGAGTTATAGACAGAGAGAGAGAGAGACAGAGAGAAAGGTCTTCCTTCTGTTGGTTCACTCCCCAAGTGGCCGCTACGGCCGAAGCTACACCGATCCGAAGCCAGGAGCCAGGTGCTTCCTCCTGGTCTCCCATGCAGGTGTAGGGGCCCAAGCACCTGGGCCATTCTCCACTGCCCTCCCGGGCCACAGCAGAGAGCTGGACTGGAAGAGGAGCAGCCGAGACCAGAACCTGGTGCCGGTCCCCTACAGTGTTTATCTTAATATTCTGAAATTAAGAAAAAAAAATTGTGGCCTGTCTTTAGATCTGTTTCTATTAGAAAAAAAATGTGTCCTGTTAAGGTCTGTATAGTTTTTACATGATGTTAATGTTCAGGCATTATTTCAGTTTTTCTTCTAGTCAACCTAATTTCTGTTCCTACTTGCATAAGGAGAGATTTCTTTTTTTTTTTTTTTAAGATTTATTTATTTACTTGAAAGTCATAGTTACAGAGAGAGAGAAGGAGAGGCAGAGAGAGAGAGAGAGAGAGAGAGAGAGAGAGAAGTATCCATCTGCTGGTTCACTTCCCAGATGACCACAATGGCCAGAGCTGCACCAGTCCGAAGCCAGGAGCTTCTTCCTGGTCTCCCACGCAGGTGGAGGGGCCCAAGGACTTAGGCCATCCTCTACTGCTTTCCCAGGCCATGGCAGAGAGCTGGATCACAAGTAGAGCAGCTGGGACTCAAACTGGCGCCCATATGGGATGCCAGCACTGCAGGCAGTGGCTTTACCCGCTACACCACAGCACTGGCTCCACTTAAGGAGGGATTTCTCCAGCATCTCCCATTGTGTGAACATATGTACCAATACTCATATGCAGACGAGTTATAAAATTGGGTGTGCTACTTACACTCATTTTTTCATATGTTTATTCCTGTTATAAGTGGCTCCTCTGTAAAGAAAATTCTGATACTATCACTTAGAAAGTGCTATGTGTGTAATATATCTATATCTATTTATCTATATCTATATCTATATCTATCTATATATATATTTTGGCTGAGGGAAAGGAGTAAACAAAATCCTTTATCTAGATTGCATGAGATTCTAATTACCTTATTCCACAAGCAAATCTGCAAGAGTTGGAGGCCTCTAAGCTTTAGCCCTTCGTTTTAGTGAAGATTTAACTGTGGTACAAGATTCACACATTGTTTTTGCTTCATTGAATTAGATTTTTATACAAAACACTTCCCAGGATTAAAATAATATGGACTCTATGTCAAGTCAAATGTAGACACTCATATGGGAAGCCTTATGAGTAATCTCCTTGACTATTAGTTGGAAGCATGTTTAGGCACAAATTAAAAAGGATATTTATGCACTGTATATATATTTCTCTGATATTGAAGTTATTCTTTATATACTGTACTTGTTCTATTATACTTTTTTCTACCCTGAAGAATTTCAAATGGATAAATGTTGCTGAAACTTAATGCAGCTATTCTGATGACCTATTATGTTTAGTAAGAATGAATCTTGTATAGGTTCAGATTTATGAATAGAATGTTTTAGGCAATTTTCTTTTGACATTTATCACAGTACAGCTCATTTAAATTTTTGTAATTTTCCTAGGAAAAACTCATTCAATTTCAAATCATTCTTGTCTAGAAGATTTGTAATAGAATTCTGGTGATTATGTCCTTCTGCTGTGAAAACTTTGTTCCTTTAGATTTGTTTAAAAATGTCTTTGATACATTAGAAATCAATACTAATTATAATTTTTTTTCTCTCACAGCTTCATATTCTCCAATTCAGCCTCATTCTCTAATAAAACATCAACAGATTCCTCTTCATTCACCACCTCCCAAGGTTTCGCATCATCAGCTGATATTACAACAGCAACAACAGCAAATTCAGCCAATCACTCTTCAGAGTCCAACGCAAGACCCACCCCCATCCCAACACTGTATACCACTCCAAAACCATGGCCTTCCTCCAGCTCCCAGTAATGCCCAGTCACAGCATTGTTCACCAATTCAGAGTCATCCTTCTCCTTTAACAGTGTCTCCTAGTCAGTCACAGTCAGCACAGCAGTCTGTGGTGGTGTCTCCCCCACCACCTCATTCACCAAGTCAGTCTCCTACTATAATTATTCACCCACAAGCACTTATTCAACCACACCCTCTTGTGTCATCAGCTCTCCAGTCAGGGCCAAATTTGCAACAGTCCTCTGCTAATCAGGTACAACCTACAGCACAGTTGAATCTTCCATCCCATCTTCCACTTCCAGCTTCCCCTGTTGTACACATTGGCCCAGTTCAGCAGTCTGCCTTGGTCTCCCCGGGTCAGCAGATTGTGTCTCCAACATCACACCAGCAATATTCAACCCTGCAGTCATCTCCAATCCCAATTGCAACCCCTCCACAGATGTCAACATCTCCTCCAGCTCAGATTCCACCACTGCCTTTGCAGTCTATGCAGTCTTTACAAGTGCAGCCTGAAATTCTGTCCCAGGGCCAGGTGTTAGTGCAGAATGCTTTGGTGTCAGAAGAGGAGCTTCCAGCTGCAGAAGCTTTGGTCCAGTTGCCATTTCAGACTCTTCCTCCTCCACAGACTGTTGCGGTAAACCTACAAGTACAGCCACCAGCACCTGTTGATCCACCAGTGGTAAGCCCTTGGAAGCTCTTTGACTTTCTTGCTGAACTGAAAGTAAAAACTGTTTTCTCCTATGCTCTGTTATGTTGCTAAATCTAAATGCCTATGAATTTTAAAAGCTTGAAATTTCTATGTCAGTATTCTGACAAACATGCTATACGGACACACACAAAAAATGCCATTTGTTGTAGTATGGTTGCATGCTTGATAATTTGTGATGGTTATTAACATCCCTCGTTAATTTTATTACTATTTAAACAAATCCATCTGCTATCTTTACAGAGTTGATTTTTTTTCCCCAAGGGAATGCATTTGAACCAGTGTCATCTGCACAAAGTTTTTTCTCTTAAGGTGATTATCCTTCATAGATCCCTTCTGTTGGCTTGTATGTTTTTAAAGGTATGGTTTATTTAGCTGACCTTTTTGGTTGTATGCATTCTGAAGTCCTGGGCCTTGAGGGGATTTTATCTCAAGGTGGAGGAGGTATGCTTGTATATTTTTCATAAGGTTGTGTTTGGTCATTAAAATTTTACTAAAATTTTTGTTCTAGGCAAGAGTCCAGATTTGCAAAAAACATTAATTGTAGACCATTGGAATTATTAAGCTTCTGATTTTTAAATTTTTATTAAGTCTGAAGGAAAATATATACTTAAAATATTGCTTGTTAAAAAAGCTCAAAAATCTCAGTGGATGAATTAAATTCTAAGAATGAAAAAAAATCCACTGATAGAAGTTTTGAGTAATTAGGTTTGTGGTGAAATAAACCTCTGTGTTGCCTAGAAAGGAAAATTATCTTTCTCTAAAAGATTTTTAAAAATTTACAAAGTAATTTATAAAAGTTTAAATGACATCTCAATGTTTAGTCAGAATCATCAAATTCATAATTAATTTCTAACTGAGAAGAATTTTCCTAGTGGGAAATTTTGTATCAAACCTCATTGAAGAGATTCATTCTATCACTTTTAAAGGCTCAGAGAGAATGGGGGCTTCAAAGTCTGCTCTTTAACATGAAACATTTGTTCTCAGGATGCAAATTTATAGATATTCTTATCATTCTATATGATCTTAATTGGCATAAAGAGATTGAGTTTCACTTGTATTCAAAGCAACTTGACAAAAAAGAACGACAAACATCTAGAGATAAGTTTGTTACCCAGTGGATTTTTGAAGCTTTTACAGTGGCTACTTTAACAAAACCACAGACTTAGGAAGCATATAGTGCCTTTAAATAAACCATATTTGATTTCAATTTATTTTCTCACTTTCTAGTTTGGTGATTTGTATTTTTTCCTCGATTTTTATTTATTTTCGTTTTATTTGAAAGAGAGAGACCAAGACCAAGAGAAAGAGAGATCTTCATCTACTGATTCACTCTAAATAACAGCAGCAGCCAGGGCTGATCCGGTTGAAGCCAGGAGCCCATAACCCAATCTAGGTCTTCCACCTGATTAGCAGGGACTTAAGTACTGGCCTGCTGCCTCTTGTGGGTGTGCATTAGCAGGCAGCTGAATTAGAAGCAGAGGAGCTGGGACTTGAGTTAGGCACTTTGATACAGGATAAGAGCATCTGATGCAGCATTTTAACTGCTGCATCAAATGGCCAGCTCAGCAATTTGGCTTTTAACAAGTGAAAATTAAAATTTCTCCATGTTATATTTTTCGTATTTTTTAGTTATGGGAAACTTTTGAGTTGCATATTTAAGATAAAAATATAAAAAATAACACTTTAGAAATAAACTAAATTCAGGCTAAAAATACTTAAGTTTCTGTTTTGTTGTTTTCTGCCATCATTGTTTTTAAAATTTTACAAAAATTATCTCATACTTGGAAGATTTTTTCACCATAAAATGATTCACTTGCTCTGCTATCACTGACATGGTTCCTATGCTTGCTTTTGATGTTTCCTTATTACCTTTTTTTGAGTAATATAGCTTTGTTTATTAAATTGTTATAATTTTCTTTTACTTTAAACAAAATGTATTTTTTTGATCTATATGCAGTTCTTCACAAATTACACATTTCTGATTGTTTCAAATACTTTAGTGTAAGGAGAAATATTTAAGAGATGAGAAACTTGGAACAACAGGGTGAATTGTCAAAATGAAATCAATTTTTTTTAAAGATCTATTTATTTTTTACTTGAGAGTCAGAGTTACACAGAGAGAGGAGAGGCAGAGAGAGAGAGAGAGGTCTTCCATCCGCCGGCCAACTCCCCAGAAGGCCACAACGGCTGGAACTGCACCGATCCGAAGCCAGGAGCTTCCTGCAGGTCTCCCACGTGGGTGCAGGGACCCAAGGACTTGGGCCATCTTCTACTGCTTTCCCAGCTATAGCAGAGAGCTGGATTGGAAGTGGAACAGCCGGGACTAGCACCAGTGCCCATATGGGATGCCGGCACCTCAGGCCAGGGTGTTAACCCGCTGCGCCACAACGCTGGCCCCGAAATCAATGTTTTTAAAAAGATGTAAAGGGAAGTTTTTTTTTGACATGGATATAAATATGTTATGTTGAAGGTAGATAATTTAGAACTAATAAGCAAGTGTTCCTCAGAAGGGAGACAGATGGGAATAATGAACTTTATTGAGGTAAGTTTGGCAGTCTTTGTTATTTTTGGAAGAGAAACAGAAATTGTGATGTGCAGTTTCTAATGATCTAGTGAGCAGAACCTCCACTTTTCTTTTTACAGTATTTTAGTTGCTGCATTTACTTTTTGTCTGCTGATTGTGCCAGATACCTGTGACAGATTTGTTTTTGCCTATTTCTTTTTCTTAGTTTGCCTTTACACTGAATTAAATATATATAGTTAGCTTTTGCTATAAAGAATGAATAGCATTTACAGTATTCCTTGATGGATTATTTAAAAATATTCTGTTTCATGTTTTTCTCCATCCTTTAAAGATCACTATTTATTTTTTTTAGAGATTTTATTTATTTATTCAACAGGTAGAGTTACAGACAGTGAGAGACAGGGAGAAAGGTCTTCCTTCTGTTAGTTCACTCCCCAAATGGCCAGCATGGCCGGCACTGCACCGATCGGAAGCCAGAAGCCAGGTGTTTCCTCCTGGTCTCCCACAAGGGTGCAGGGGCCCAAGCACTTGGGCCATCCTCCACTGCCCTCCCAGGCCACAGCAGAGAGCTGGACTGGAAGAGGAGCAACTGGGACTAGAACCCGGCCCCCACAATTTTTTTTTTAAAGATTTATTTATTTTATTTGAAAGGCAGAGTTACAGAATGAGGAAGAGAAAGGGAGAGAGAGAGATCATCCATCCTCTGGTTCCCTCCCCAAATGGCCTTATTGGCTGGGGCTGGGCCAGGTTGAAGCCAGGAGCTTCATCAAGATCTCCTACATGGATGCAGGGGCCCAAGCACTTGGGCCATCCTCTGCTGCTTTCCCAGGCACATTAGCCAGTAGCTGGATTGGGAGTAGAGCAGCCAGGAATTGAACCAGCACCCATTTGGGATGCTCAGGCTGCAGGCAGCAGTTTAAAATGCTGCCCAGCCCCAAAACTCATTATTATTATTATTTTCTTTTTTTGACAGGCAGAGTGGACAGTGAGAGAGAGAGACAGAGAGAAAGGTCTTCCTTTGCCGTTGGTTCACCCTCCAATGGCCGCCGCGGCCGGCGCGCTGCGGCCGGCGCACCGCGCTGATCCGATGGCAGGAGCCAGGAGCCAGGTGCTTTTCCTGGTCTCCCATGGGGTGCAGGGCCCAAGCACCTGGGCCATCCTCCACTGCACTCCCTGGCCACAGCAGAGAGCTGGCCTGGAAGAGGGGCAACCGGGACAGAATCCGGCGCCCCGGCTGGGACTAGAACTCGGTGTGTCGGCGCCGCTAGGCGGAAGATTAGCCTAGTGAGCCGCAGCGCCGGCCCAAAACTCTATTTTTTAAAATAAAGCAGAGCTCTGTACATAATAAACTTTGATTCCTTTAAAGATACTATAGCAGATGTTTGAATAGCATTCACATTAAACATTTTAGTCTTTTAAGAAAAGATATTCTTTGGGAAAAAAGTAATATCTATTAAAGGAATGTAGATAAAATTGCACTGGCTGATGAAACTAAACTTGCCTAATATTGAATTAACATCCCCACCACTAGGGCAGATTAATCATGGCTACAACAGTTGTGTCTGAGAACTAGAAAACTAGAAGTTTGTTGTTGTTGTTGTTAACCCCATTTTGGCAGATGATTTTCTCTATATTAGACATTATCATCATTTTTTAGATTATAATTTTCAAGAACAGGTGCTAGCCAGTTGTCATTGTTGCACTGTACAATAATGGATGACTGTTTTCATGTCTGAAATACAGACATGAGGCAAAGGATGTCTCTTGGTAAATCAGGTTTCCTGATGCAAGAGTAGTCAGCAAATGTTACCAATTTAGCAGATTTGTATCAACAGTTCTGGATAATACATATGAAGTCATCAGTAACAGAATTTTTAACTTTTAAAAAAGGCAAGGCCGGCACCAGGGCTCACTAGGCTAATCCTCCGCCTTGCGGCACCGGCACACTGGGTTCTAGTCCCAGTCAGGGCGCCGGATTCTGTCCCGGTTGCCCCTCTTCCAGGCCAGCTCTCTGCTGTGGCCCGGGAGTGTAGTGGAGGATGGCCCAAGTGCTTGGGCCCTGCACCCCATGGGAGACCAGGATAAGTACCTGGTTCCTGCCATCGGATCAGCGCGGTGCGCCGGCCGCAGCAGCCATTGGAGGGTGAACCAATGGCAAAAGGAAGACCTTTCTCTCTGTCTCTCTCTCTCACTGTCCACTCTGCCTGTCAAAAAATAAATAAATAAATAAATAAATAAAAATAAAAAAGGCAAAAAAGATGATGTTTTTCTTAGTAGAGGCTTGGAAAGATTTTTATTTTTTAAATTATTGCTTATTGTTAGGTATTCCTTTATGGATGAAACTTCTTGGTTCCTTTCATAACTTAAGACTCATGCAGGTTTCATAAATCTTAATCATTTTTATGTTTAATTTTACATACTTCAAATCATCAGTTTTCTTTAGTAGTTTAATTTAAAATAATACAAATTAAATGTTAAAGTTTTTGTGAATGCTATTTAAAGTAGTTTTTTTGCTTCACAAATTAGAGTATCAATCATTTTGGCTAAGTAACCATAAAAAAGCTCAAGGTCTCATAATTTAAGTAATATCCTTTGCACATAAAAGAAGAGAGGTAAACTATTTTTACTTCATTTTTAGTAACTTATTGTCTTTCATAAATAATAAATTATGACAAAATAACTGTCAGTCTCTAGAAGTACATTTTGAAATTTAAGCCTTATGTTTAATGAAACACAAGTAAGAATTTAGTTATTTATAGCTATATAACTCTGAGTCCATCTTCCTTCTTAAGTATCATTTTTATAATTAATAATGTGGTGTCAATGTAAAGCTTAAGAACTTTTCCACATATATGTTGAACAGTATTAAATAACTAAAATCAGCATGTTATTAATGACTTAGAAGTGTTTTAAGGAAAGGCATTTTCTGTTTATGATATTAACATATGATTTAATTAGATTCTTGAGTAAGAACAGAAAATATAATTGCTTATTTTTTGTAGATACTTTAATGTTACTCTTCATAGTTTAATATTTAATTCACATAATAACAATAAAGAACAGCCTGTGGTATAGTCCTCCCTGACAGTACATTTACTGATATATTGTGCCATTTTAGAAATTTATTTAGTGAGCCTATAAGAGATATTAGTATATTCTGATCTCCGACAATTAAAAATTAATAGCAGTATATTTCCTGAAATAGTTGTTTGATTATATAAAATTAAAACTCTTTTTTGAATATCCAGACTTGACCCACATCTTTTTGGTAACTAGCAATTTTTGGTCTGTGTAACTGACCCACAGCTTACTTTCAGTGAAATATGATCAAGTTTTATGGAAATCTTGATTTGAGTGATTTCAAAGCTTTCCTTTTAACCTGTCAGAATAGTTAATTTGCCTTGTTTTGAAATTTAACATATTTAGAATTTAACTTTTAAAATAAAGTTGGGATACTTCATTAAATGTAGTTCTGGAAACATCTTAAGGCAGTATGGTTTGTCATTTCAGGTTTATCAGGTAGAAGATGTGTGTGAAGAAGAAATGCCAGAGGAGGCAGATGAATGTGTACGAATGGACAGGACCCCACCACCACCCACTTTGTCTCCAGCGGCTATAACTGTCGGGAGAGGAGAAGATCTAACTTCAGAACACCCTTTGTTAGGTGAGGAAATACCAAAAATTAAGGGATTTTTTTTCTTTGTTAATGTTAGTAATGAGAAAAGTTAATTTTTTTCATTATAGGTGGCGTTATTAAACTGTTACTATAGTTTCTTGCAGTAAAAAGGTAGATTAGATTTTGAGGTTTTTTTTTTTTCTGATGAAGAAATTAGTTAATTACAGACTAGATGATAATTATTTGCTTTCCTTGAAATTTCTTTAATAGTAAGGAAGTTTATAGTTTCAAAATTGTTTAATACCATCCAAATGAAAAACATACCATTTCAGTCTTCTAATATTTAGTGGTTTGTAACAATGTGTTTCATGTGCCTATTTAGACTCATATGTTGATCTGTTTCTAGCTTAAAAATGAGAATAAATCAAAATTATAAATTTTTAGAAAGTATAAGTTATACTTTCTAAAATGTTATAATACATTCTAAATAGTATTTGATATTTTACACAATTGATTGTGTTCTGACTGAATAAATGGTTTTTTAAGTATTTTTGAACACCTAACATTGCTTAAATTGTTTTATTAATACTTACAAGAGACATGATTAAAAAAATTTTTTTGCACTTAAGCTTTTAAATTTTTATTCACTACTTCAGTGCTACTGCCTTGTTCAGATAAATCTCCTGTATATTCCTCCTCACAGTTTCAAAGTTACTGTGACCCCCTAAGTCTTTTACTAAAACAGCAGTCTACTGATAGTCTAATGTCTGGGTCCTAAAACACATGTATTCCACAATAATTTTTAAGATTTAGTTTTTATTTAAATTTATTTTTAAATTTATTTGAAAGGCAGAGAGATTTTTTTAAAAAGATTTATTTATTATTTATTTGAAAATCAGAGTTACACAGAGAAAGAAGGAGAGGCAGAGAGAGAGGGAGAGAGGTCTTCCATCTGCTGGTTCACTCCCCAATTGGTTGCAATGGCCAGAGCTGCGCCAATCTGAAGCCAGGAGCCAGGAGCTTCCTCCAGGTCTTCCCACATGGGTGCAGGGGCCCAAGGACTTAGGCCATCTTCTACAGCTTTCCCAGGCCATAGCAGAGAGTTAAATTGGAAGTGGAGCAGCCGGGTCTTGAACCAGCTGGCACTGCAGGCAGCAGCTTTACCCACTGCACCACAGCGCTGGCCCCAAGAGATATCTTCTATCTGCTGGTTCATTCCTCAGTGCCTACAACAGCTGGGATTGGTCAGGCCAAAGCCAAGAGCTAGGAACTTCATCCAAGTCTCCCATGTGGGTAGCAGGGACCCAAGTACTTGAGCCATCATCTGCTATCCCCCAGGATACGCATTGGCAGGAAACTGAAATTGGAAAGAGAGCTGGGACTCGAACCCAGGCACTCTGATATGGAATATAGGCACCCCAAGTGGTGTCTTCACTGCTGAGCCAAATACTTGCCTTGAATATTTTATTTAGATAGGGATTGACAGACAACAGTTCTATATTCAAACCTTTTTCACTAACTTTTTATTTTATTTCTTAAAATATTATTTATTTATTATTTTTAAAAAATTTATTTGAAAGGCATCTGCTGGTTCACTCGCCATATGGTCACAAAGATCTGGGCTGGGTCAGGCCAAATCCAGAAGCCAGGAGGTTCATCTGGGTGTGCCACATGGGTGACAGGGGCCTAAACACTGGGCTGTCTTTCACTGCTTTTCCCAGGCAGTTAGCAGGGAGCTGGGTGGGAAGTGGAGCAGCTGGGACTCCATCCGGTGTCCATATGAAATACCAGTATTGCAGGCCATGGCTTTACCTGATGTGCCACAATGCTGGCCCTACTACTGCCTATTTTTATATGCCCAGCTAAGGATCTTTATAAATTTTTGATTGATTGAACGAAAATCTAAAATACAAGAGTAATAGTTCACACCATGTGAAAATTACATGAAATTTGAATCTCATTGTCAATAAATACCAGTAAAGTTCTGTGGAATACATCAATGCTTGTTTATTCAGATATTATCTATGGCTGATTTTGTGCTAATAGCCACAAAATTCAGTAGTTGCAGAGACCATCCATGGCCCTTTACTGAAAGTTTGCAAACTGTTTTTTATTTTTTTAATTTTTTTTTTAAAGATTTATTTTATTTATTTGAAAGACAGAGTTACAGAGAGAGGTAGAGACAGAGAGAGATCTTCCATCCAATGGTTCACTCCCCAGGTGGCTGCAACGGCTGTAGCTGAGCCAATCTGAAGTCAGGAGCCAGGAGCTTCTTCTGGGTCTCCCACGCAGGTGCAGGAGCCCAAGGATTTGGGCCATTTTCAGCTGCTTTCCCAGGCCATAGCAGAGAGCTGGATCAGAAGAGGAGCAGCCAGGACTAGAACTGGCACCCACATGGGATGCCGGCGCTTAAGGCCAGGGTTTTGTGCCCCAGAGAACCCTTTTTTAAATAATGCTTATCTGGGCATGGGCTGTGGTGCAGTAGGTTAATCTTCCACCTGCGGTGCCAGCATCCCATATGAGCTAGTCCTGGCTGCTCCTCTTCCAATCCAGCTCTCTGCTATGGTATGGGAGGGCAGTAGAGGATGGCCCAAGTCCTTGGGTCCCTGCACTTGCATGGGAGACTGAGAAGTAGTACCCGGCTCCTGGCTTCGGATTGGCACAGCTCAGGCTGTTGTGGCCATCTGGGGAGTGAACCAACGGAAGAAAGACTTTTCTCTCTGTCTTTCCCTCTCACTGTCTGTAACTCTACCTCTCAAATAAATAAATGAAATCTTTAAAAAAAATAAATAATGCTAATCTTGGTTCAGGCATTGTTTTATGCAGTTTGTACTACTGAATATCTCATGGCCCTCATTATCATTAATTTTCAGTTAAGTGCTACTGTAATAGGCAAGGAAGCAACAAACTGCAGTGTGATACTGATCTTGTCTGCTACCAGGACAACCCTCTTCTGCTGCTCCTCCGCACGCGGAGGAGCCGCACCGGACCGGGCGCTTGTTGTTTCCCTTTTTTTTACAAGTCCTTTCTATAGTAAAGTAAGAATAAGTAAACAGCAAACTCCCAAAGCAAGAATGAGTAGAGAGAAATGAGAAAGAACGAAGTAACGAACTTCCCCGCGAACTCTCCAACGCACTCTCCAACCAACCCACGCCACCATGCCGTCTCTCTCCTCCTATATAGTCCTCCTCCGCCAATCCCAACTCGGCTGCCCACACGCCGAGCACGCCGCTCTCCTCCAATCAGGAGCAAGTCCTACAGTTTATTGGCTGAACTGGAGGCAGCTGTGTAGAAACTGTTTTCTTCTCTCCCAGCGCCATATTGTGGGAGAGCAGATGCATAGAATAAGTCTTAATTCCAGTAACTTAGTCTAGTCCGAGTTGCTCCCCACACTCTTCCTTCCTCTTCTTTCTTTCTCTTCTTCCTCTTCCTCTTCCTCTTCCTCTCTCCCTCCCTCCCTCCCTCCCTCCCTGCCTTGCCCGCTTGCTCTCAATTCTCCTTCTCTCCCTCCGTCCTTCCCCTTCTCTGACTTTCTGTCCCTCTCTCTCCCCTCACTTCCTCTGCCTTTCAAATAAATAATTAAAAACTTAATAATAAGAACATATACTGGGGGCTAGTGCTGTGGCATAGTAGGTTAATCATCTGCATGCAACTCCAGCATCCCATTTGGGTGCTGGTTCTAGTCCCGGCTGCTCCTCTTCTTACTCAGCTCTCTGCTGTGGCTGGGAAAGCAGTATAAGATGGCCCAAGTGCTTGGGCCCCTGCCCCAATATGGGAGACCCGGAAGAAGCTCCTGGCTTCAGACTGGCCCAGCTCTGGCCATTTGGGGAGTGAACCAGCTGATGAAAGAACTTTGTGTCTCTCCTTCTCTCTTTCTGTAATTCTACCTCTCAAATGAATAAATAAATCTTAATATATATATATATATATTTATACATATATATATAAAGCAATATTTTCCATATAAACCAAATTATACTTATTGTAGTATCTTAGTCCATTTTGTGCTGGTATAACAAAATACCACAGATAGAATAATTTATAATAGACTGCTTGTAAGGATTACTGTGTTCCAGTACTTAAAACAGTGAGCATGTTACCTGGCATGAGTGCTCGGCAAGTATAATTATCTTTATGCACGTGCTCTTTATTTTGTTAGACATAGCTCTCTCTACTCAACTGCTACTCCTAGATAGCGGACGGTTCGGCCTTTCTACTCTAGAACAGGCAGTAAAGGGTTGGTGCAACCAAATGGGTAAAAATCTATCACAGGCTGTCATTTCTGTCTTATTGTGGTCCTCAGAGTTTGAAGGGAGAGAATCATCATGATTCAGCCCAACATTTTGTACTTGACCAGTAGTGTGTGTGCCTCAGAATTAATATATGTAGAGCCCTGAAGAATTTAAAAAAAATACCAGATGAACAAAGAACATTTGTGTGAGTCTTATGCTTGAAGTTAAGGGTAATGACCTTTGCAGTTCATTGGTATTTCAACTTACTTTGTGAATTTTGTGATTTCTTTTCATTTTTAAAGTATCCTTCCCCAACCCTTGTCCTGCCCAAACTATTTGGAATGTATAAGTAGGAACATAGGGGATTTAATATCTATAAAGTTTAAAATTGAAATAAAAAGACATTTTAGTAATTATACGTAAATTGATATTCTAAAACACTTTCATGTCTTGAGCCAGTTTTTTTTTTAAACAGTTTTATTTATTTGAAAGACATGTGGGAGGAGGGAGGGAGAGAGGAGGAGCTCTTCTATCTGCTAGTTCACTCCCAAAATGGCCTCAAAAGCTGAGGCCAAGCTGAAGTCAGGCACCTAGTCTGCAGCTGCATCTCCCACATAAATGGCAGCATCTGCTGCTTTCCCAGGCATATTTATGGGAAATTGGATAGGAAGCAGAGCAGCGGGACTCAACTGGGGCTGTAACGTGGGATGTAGGTGTCCTGTGCTGCCATTTAACCTCCTGTACTGCAGCACCAGCCCTATTGTGGCAGTTTTTGAAACAAAGGTTTCAGTGATGTATGTTGAGCAAATTGCCTTCTGTAAAGTAGGGATGATAGTTTATACCTCTAAAGGTTATTGTGTAGATTAAATTACTAGGACAGTTTTTGAAAACACTTGATATTAACTAAAGGGTTTATACTTGAATTCTCTTTCATATTTGCTGGACAAAATACTGGAGGTCAAAAAAATAACTTTTTTCCCCCCAGAGCAAGTGGAATTACCTGCTGTGGCATCTGTCAGTGCTTCAGTAATTAAATCTCCATCGGATCCCTCTCATGTTTCTGTGCCTCCACCTCCGCTCTTACTTCCGGCTGCTACCACAAGGAGTAACAGTACATCTATGCCCAGTGGCATTCCAAATGTGGAAAATAAACCTCCACAGGCTATAGTTAAGCCACAGATCTTGACCCATGTTATTGAAGGCTTTGTGATTCAGGAGGGATTGGAGCCATTTCCAGTAAGTAGCATGCATATTTGTGTTTAAAAAAAATTGCTCATGTAACATTAATTTTAAATTGTCTTTTATGGTTCTCCTATAAGAAACCTTGTAATTTTATTTAGTTGTCAGTTTTTATCTTGAATTCTATATCCATTACATATTTCCAAATACACTTCTGGAATTTTATGATAACTATGTAGATTTACAGGAGAAAAGAACAGAAAAAAATTTCAGGTTATAGGAGCATCATCAGTAAAATTCTAACCATGTTTTAGAGAAAGGTGGTTGGAAGCTTAGTCCAATGAAAGGACTAAAATGATATCTAAAGTGTATAATTTTTTAAAATACTGCCTTGTATGTGATACACTGTCAGCTTTAACATGATATGCAGAAAATATTAACTTCTCCATATTCTAATATATTTAAAGTCAGCTAATTGATGATTTATAATGAGCATTACTCCTAAATTTCAGCCTTCAGTCATATTTAAAAAATGCTTTTAAATGTTCACCTCAAAATGGAAGTGCTCTGTCACTACAAATCTTAACATTTCAGACTAGGTTGTACATAACTTAAATGCCAACATCTAAAGATGTATATTTATTTTATTTATTTGAAAGAGCAACAGAACAGGAGGGTGAGACAGAGACACATATATACACAGAAAAAAGAGATCTTTTACTTGCTGGCTTACACTCCATGTGGCTACAATAGCCAAGGCAGGGCCAAGCCAAAGCCAGAAGCCAGGAATTCCATTCAGGTCTTCCATGTGAGCAGTAGGGACCAGAGTACTTTGGCCATCTTCCAGTACCTTCCCAGGTGCATTAACAGGAAGTTGGGTCAGTAGTGACATTTTTTCTTAGACAACAAATCAAAGACAAATACATATAAAACATAAAATACTTCTGAAGGCTTTTGAGTCACCTGGATTTTCAGTTTCATAGGTGAAAATCTTGTATTTTAATAGTTGGTTACCCAATTAGTTGCCTTCATGTTCGGTTTGCTGTGTGTTCAACCTGAATCTCCTAGAAGAATTCTTATACAGTGGATGGAGGAACAGTCGTTTCTCCCTACTCAAAGTAGGATGTGTAACTAGAAGTATTTGAATCCTGGCTCTGCCGCATGCTGTCTAACATTTATCAACTCTTTCAACCTTTCTGATCTTCATTTTGCTCATTAGACTGGTTAGGGTTGTTGTGAGAATTAAATGCATAAATTACTCTGTAGTTCTTGGCACTTACTAACAGATTATAAAAGTAATTCTTATGCTTTTTTCTTTTGAGATTTATTGATTTATTTGAAAAACAGAATTATAGATAGAGGGGGAAACAGAGAGATCTTCATCTGCTGGTTCACTCCCAAAATGGCCTCAATGGCCAGAGCTGGGCTGGTCTGAAGCCAGCAGCCAGGAGCTTCTTCTGGGTCGTCCATGTAGCTGCTGGAGCCCAAGGACTTGGGCCATCCCTCTGCTGCTTTCCAAGGCCATTAGCAGGGAGCTGGTTCAGAAGTGGAGCAGCCAGGACACGAACCACTGCCTGTATGGTATGCCGGCATCACAGGTGGCAGGTTTACCCGATATGCCACAACACTGGCCCCCTTAGGAAACACGTGAAGCAGTTACATAATACTCTACTTTATGGAACATCAGAATTTGAACATTTATTTTTCCATTCCATTATTAGTACATTGGAAAATATTTTGAAAGTTTATCTAATCTGCTTTATGGAAAAACTTTCATATTGTACATTGTACTCATTTTTTCACTTTTTCAGTAGTTCTGAAAGGAATATCCTTGTATATAAATTGTCTACATTTTAAATAATTTTCTTAGCATAAATTCCTAGATTTAGAATTATTGTAGGGGCCAGCACTGTGGCATAATTGCTAAAGCCACTGCCTGTACTGCTGGCATCCCATATGGGTGCCAGTTCAAGACCTGGCTGCTCCAATTTGAATCCAGCTCTCTGCTATGACCTGGGGAAGCAGTAGAAGATAGACCAAGTCTTTGGGCCCTTGTACTCAAGTGGGACACCCAGAAGAAGCTCCTGGCTCCTGCCTTTGGATCGGCTTAGCTTTGGCCATTGCAGCCATTTGGGAAGTGAACCAGCAGATGGAAGACTTTCTCTCTCTCTGCCTCTGCCTCTGCCTCTGCCTCTCTGTAACTCTGACTTTCAAGTAAATAAATAAATCTTTTTTTAAAATAGAATTATTGTATCACATTACATATATATTCATAGAGTTCTTGATATATATTGCCAAATTATTTTCCAGAAAGGTTTACATTTATTCATCCATCAGACATGTGCCCGTTGCCTGTTACCATCTTTTTTTTTTTTTTTTTTTAATTTATTTATTTGAAAGAATTACACAGAGAGGTAGAGACAGAGATCTTCTGCCTGCTGGTTCACTTCCCAAATGGCCTCAACTGCCAGAGCTGAGCTGATCAGAAGCCAGGAGCCAGGAGTTTTGTCCGGGTGTCCCATGTGAGTGCAGAGGCCCAAGGACTCTGGCCATCCTCCACTGTTTTCCCAGGTGCATTAACAGAGAGCTGGATTGGAAGTGGAGCAGCTGGGACTCAAACCAAAGCCCATATAGGATGCTGGCACTGCAAGCCAGGGCTTTAACCTGCTGTGCCACAGCTCTGGCCCTGTTACCATCTTTTTCTAGGGGTAATTGCCATAAACCTTACTTGAAGTATATAAAATATCTATTTGAAATAAGCAAAGAAAAAATTGTCATAGTGTTATTGACTTTAAAAGTTCAATCATACTCTAAAGTTAAATGGAGAAATTTCCAGTAAGCTATTATTCCTCATGTGTAGCAGATATTGACAATTTAACCGGCATTCTTGAGGACTAAGATGTTCTAGTCATCCTTTTTTCAGATTAGCTAAGGGCTCACTACCACATCAGTAAACGTTTTTGTTCAGAATTATTTATGCTAGAAATCTTTCTAAAATAAGTAATACTATAACAACCAAGTATCCTGAGCATTAGTTAAGCTTGTTGTTATTAACATTTGAAGATTTTTCATTTCTTTTTTTTTTTTTTTTTTTTTAAGATTTATTTATTTGAGCTGGCGCTGCGGCTCACTAGGCTATAATCCTCTGCCTGTGGCGCCGGCACACCGGGTTCTAGTCCCGGTCAGGGCGCCGGATTCTGTACCGGTTGCCCCTATTCCAGGCCAGCTCTCTGCTGTGGCCAGGGAGTGCAGTGGAGGATGGCCCAAGTCCTTGGGCCCTGCACCCGCATGGGAGACCAGGAGAAACACCTGGCTCCTGGCTTTGGATAAGTGTGGTGCACTGGATGCAGCGCGCCGGCCACGGCGGCCATTGGAGGGTGAACCAACAGCAAAGGAAGACCTTTCTCTCTCTCTCTCACTGTCCACTCTGCCTGTCAAAAAATTTAAAAAAAAAGATTTATTTATTTGAAAGAGTTACACAGGGAGAGAAGGAAAAGCAGAGAGAGAGAGAGAAGTCTTGCATCCACTGGTTCACTCTCCAATTGGCTGCCAAAGCTGGCGCTTCCTCCAGGTCTTCGCACTCAGGTGCAGGGGCCCGAGGACTTGGGCCATCTTCTACTGCTTTCTCAGGCCATAGAAGAGAGATGGATCAGAAGTAGAGCATCCGGGACTTGAACTGGTGGGATGCTGGCACTGCAGGTGGCAGCTTTACCCACTGCGCTATAGTGGCGGCCCCATCCATTTCTTTTGTAATTACAGTGGACTAGGTTGCTGAGCTTTGAATCTGAATACTTGGGTTCTGGTCTTTGTTTTGCCATTGTAAAGAAATCATGTAAATACTTTGAACATTAGTGTACTCACCTATAAAATACATACAGTAGTAATCTATGGGCAGACATTTAGCCTAAAGATGTCTGTTTCCCATATGTGCCTAGGTTTGATATCACTCCATCTGCTGACTATAGACAGCTACCTGCTAATACAGATATTGGGAGGCAGCCAGGATGGCTCAAGTGATGGGGTCCATGCCATACACATGGGACACTTGGAGTGAGTTTCTGGCTCCTGACTTTGACCCAGGCCAATTCTGGCCATGGAAGGCATCTGGGGAGTGGGCCAGGAGAGCAGATGGAAACTTTTTCTCTGTGTGTCTATATCTGTCTCTATGTGTCTTTCTCTCAAAAAAAAGAAAAAAAAAAGCCAATGATTTAGTTTGAGATTAATTAAAAATTAAAAATTATTTTTTAAAAAAGATTTGTTTTATTTATTTGAAAGGCAGAGAGAGGACTTCCATCCTCTAGTTCACTCCCCAGATGGCCACAACAGCTGTGCTGGGTCAGGCTGAAGCCAGGAGCCAGGAGCTGGGATATTCTTCCGGGTCTTCCATGTGGATGCAGGAGCCCAAGCACTTGAGCCATCTTCTGCTGCCCTCCCTGGTGTTTTAGCAGGGAGCTGGATCAGAAGTTGTACAGCCAGGACTTTTACTGGCACCCATGTTGGATACTGGCACTGCAGGCAGTGGCTTAACCCAATTAACACCAAAGCACCAGCCCTTGAAAAATAATTCTTGAAAGTTGTTACAGAAAAAAATCACTAATTTAGGATATTGGCTAGTCCGAATTTATTGCTGATATTCTATTTGTGTGGCATTCATACGGAAAATAGTAAAGTTTCTGAAGGATAAATAGTCAACATCATACAGAATTTGAAAAAGTATTATTTGAGTAATATTTCCTAAAATTAAAAAATCCTAAATCCTAAATACACTGGTAGTTATTGCCTTAGTTTTTCAGTGTTGGGCTGAACTAAAGATATACTTAACAGTGCCAGATAACTTGTAAATAGTATTAATTCTAAACATAAGGAGTTGCTCAAATTTAAGTTGTTTTTTTTTTTTAACTACTTGCCTAAACTAGGACACTGGGTGACATGTGACAGGGACTTTGAAGCAGCCATTCTGCTGATGACCAGAAATAAAGCATTTATGTCCAGATTGCCCAGCTCTCTCAAGGAATAACACACTTACCTAGTGAGTGGATCTGATCAGCTGAACAAGTAACTTATCACAGATAACATTCACTTTAAGAAGTTTTCTTTCTAGAGATTTTTCTTTTCTTTTTTTTTTTTTTTTAAGGTGAGTCGTTCATCTTTGCTAATAGAACAACCTGTGAAAAAGAGGCCTCTTTTGGAGAATCAGGTGATAAATTCTGTATGTGTTCAGCCGGAGTTACAGAATAATACAAAGCATGCAGATAATTCATCTGACACAGAGATGGAAGACATGATTGCTGAAGGTTTGTGTATTTCACTTAAAAAATACCCTGTAACTTAACTGACTTTCCTTGCTTATAGTAGAATGTAATTTTTATTCTGCACTTGGAAGTATTCACCTATAACTTACACAGTGCAGCTTGACTAAAATAATGGGGAAGCTAACCAGAGTCTTAATGGTCAAATAACTAATTGAAAAAAGTTGCTGGTGTCAGTTTGACTTTTGAAGGAGTGTGGATGGGAATAAGTTCTGCCATACAATATGAGAGAAAATTATTTAAAATTTTAGCATAAAAGTAACATTCTTTTTAAAAAATCATATTTAAGTAACAAAAGTCTTGTATTGAATTTAGTTAAAATTAGAGTTTCAAGATTTTTTTTTTTAAAGATTTATTTATTTATTTGAAAGGCAGAATTAACAGAAGCAGAGAGAAAGAGAGGACTTCAATCTACTGGTTCACTCCCCAAATGGCCGCAACAGCTGGAGCTGGGCCAATCTGAAGATAGGAGCCATGATCTTCCTCCGGGTCTCCCATGTGGATGCAGGGGTCCAGGGACTTGAGTTATCTTCTGCTTTTCCAGGCCATAGCAGAGAGCTGGGTCAAAAATGGAGCAGAAAGACTCAAACCGGTGCCCATATGGGATGCTGGCACTACAGGCAGCAGCTTTACCCGCTGCACCATAGCTCTGGCACCAAGATTGTTGGGTTTTATTTATTTTTTTAAAGATTTATTTATTTATTTTGAAAGGCAGAGTTAGAGAGAAAGATCTTCCATATACTGATTACTCCCCAAATGGCTGCAGTGGCCAGAGCTGGGCCAGGCCAATGCTAGGAGCCTGGAGCTTCATTTTGGGTCTCCCACATGGGTGGCAGGGCTCAAGTTCTTGGGCCATCTTCTACTGCTTTCTCAGGCCCACTAATAGGGAACTGGATCGGTAGTAGATGAGCCAGGAATGGAACCAGTACCCATTTGGGATGTCAGTGTCTTAGCATGCTGTGCCACAACATAAGCTCCATGGGTTTTAAACTTTGCACCTTCTGATGTTTGATAATGAGAATTAGAATTATATCAGGGATATGCTCTTCAATCAAGTGGCAAATACATTTGTTCAAAGAGAAATGTAACACTGGCTCTCCTTAACATCGAAGAATCCTTTTTACCCCCCCAAAGAATCCTTTTTGTAGACGTTATTCTATTTTTTTTTATTTTTTGTTTTTTATTTTTTTATTTTTTGACAGGCAGAGTGGACAGTGAGAGAGAGAGAGAAAGGTCTTCCTTTGCCGTTGGTTCACCCTCCAATGGCCGCCGCGGCTGGCGCGCTGCGGCTGGCGCACCGCACCGCTCTGATCTGATGGCAGGAGCCAGGTATTTATCCTGGTCTCCCATGCGGGTGCAGGGCCCAAGGACTTGGGCCATCCTCCACTGCACTCCCTGGCCACAGCAGAGAGCTGGCCTGGAAGAGGGGCAACTGGGACAGAATCCGGCGCCCCGACCGGGACTAGAACCCTGTGTGCCAGCACCGCAAGGCAGAGGATTAGCCTAGTGAGCCGCGGCGCCGGCCATAGGTTTTTGAACTCAGTTTTTCTCTGCAACTTTTCTTTTTTTTTAAGATTTATTTTTGGGGCTGGCGCTGTGGCATAGCAGGTAAAGCCGCCACCTACAATGCCGGCATCCCATATGGATTCTGGGTCAATTCCTGACTGTGCCACTTCTGATCCAGTTCTCAGCTGTAGCCTGGGAAAGCAGTGGAGGATGAGCCAAGTCCTTGGGCCCCTGCACCCACATGGGAGACCTGGAAGAAGCTACTGGCTCCTGACTTTGGATCAGTGCAGCTCTGGCTCCTGTGGCCATTTGGGGAATGAACCAGTGGATGGAAGACCTCTCTCTCTCTCTGCCTCTTTGTAACTCTGCCTTCCAAATAAATAAATCATTTTTTAAAATTTTATTTATTGGGGCCGGTGCCATGGTGCACTTGGTTAATCCTCCGCCTGCGGCACCAGCATCCCATATGGGCTCCAGTTCTAGTCCCGGCTGCTCCTCTTCCAGTCCAGCTCTCTGCTATGGCCTGGGAAAGCAGTAGAGGATGGCCTAAGTGCTTGGGCCCCTGCACCCACATGAGAGACCAGGAGGAGGCACCTGGCTCCTGGCTTCAGGTCAGCGTAGCTCCGGCTGTTGCAGCCATTTGGGGAGTGAACCAACGGAAGGAAGACCTTTCTGTCTGTCTGTCTCTCTCACTGTCTGTAACTCTACCTGTCAAAAAAAAAAAAAATCATTTATTTATTTATTTATTTGAAAGGCAGAGTTACAGAGAGAAAAGAAGGGATAGAAAGGGGTGTTTCATCCACTTGTTCAATCTCCAGGGGCTGGGTAAGGCTGAAGCCAGGAGCCAAAAGCTTCTTTTGTGTCCCCCATGTGGATGGTAGGGACCCAAGCACTGGAAGCATCTTCTGCTGCTTTTCTCAGGCTATTGGCAAGGAGCTGGATCAAAGTGGAGCGGCTGGTACTGGAACGGGTGCCCATATCAGATGCTGGCATTGCAGGTGCAGCTTTACCCACTGTGCCACAATGCTGGCCCCAGCTTTTTTTGAAAGGCAGAGAAAATGAGAGATCTTCTGTGTTCTGGTTTATTTCCCAAATGACCTCGACAGGTGGGGCCATGTCAGGCCAAAGCCAAGAGCCAGGAACTCTATTTGAATCTCCCATGTGGGTGGTGGGGTTTCTAATACTTGAGCCATCATCATCTGCGGCCTCCCAGGGTGTGCATTAGCCAGAAGTTGGCCAAGTGGGATTGGAAACCTAGGCACTTTGATACGGGATGGAGGTCTTCTAAACAACAGCTTAACCCACTGTGCCATTCGCCTGCCTCAGCTCTGCAATGTTTTCTTCATAAATTTTTAAAAAAGTAGCCTTAGAGTATTATCTGATTTGTTAAAAATATGTTTGAATGTTAGAAAGAAATTTTTGAATCTGTTAACATCCCTAACTTGCTTATTAGAAATAAAACTGACATTCCATTTTTGTTAGGTTGTTAGTCTCAAGTCATAATTGGTAATTCCCCTCTCTGAACAATAAAAAACATTTCCTTCTCCTTTGTAAGGTATTCTAACCTGTTATCAGATAATGTATATTGTCATGTTACTATTCCTGGAACAGTGTTTCTTCAGTGCTGTGTTAGTGGTGGTTCTGTCCCCTATAGACTTTTCATGGTCAGGCTATCTGCATGATAAAGTAAAAATAATACTCTTGGAGGTTATGTCATCAGCTCACTTGGGTCAGTGGATATTCTGAAGAGGTCTCAGCTATGTGAAAGCTATCACTACGCTTTGGAAGGGGCAATTTTTATTTTGCTTGTTTTGAGACTGTATTTTCCTCACTGCTCGTAATTAAAGACTTTTGCTTCTAAAGATAGACCTGAGACTTTCCTTAAAATGGTCACTTGTTAATGATTTCATTATTCAGGATAATGTATTTAGATGTCCTACCAACATTAAATATTATTTCTCAGTGTTTGGGTTTTTTTTTTAGTAGTTCTTGCTGCCTTCAACTGATTTACTACTTCGCCATCTGCTTCTGTAGTAAAATGGATAATGTGTGTACCTGAGCTTGCTGAATATATACCATCTCAATTTCAGAGTTGCTATTTGAACAGTCTTTGTTAAATAAATAACACAGAAAGAGCATATGTGGAGCTCATAGCTAGAAGTTTTATTTAGTTGAATGCTTTTGTTGCATATTTTATAATGACTTGGCAAAGGAATGATGCAAGAAATCAGCAAAATATGGTGGGGCTAAGAATTTAATAGGGAATGTCAGCATTTTGTCATACAGCAGGTTACGCCAACACATGCGATGCCTGCATTCCATTATCAGAGTGCCAGTTTGAGTCCCAGCTGCTCTGCTTCCAGTCCAACTCCCTGATAATGTGCCTGGAAAGGAGCAAAAGATGGCCCAAGTACTTGGATCCCTGCCACCTACGTGGGAGACCTAAATGAAGCTCCCGTCTCTTAGCTTCAGCCTGGCCCAGCCCTGGCCGTTGCAGCCCTTTTGGGAGTGAACCAGTGGATGGACGATTTTCCTCCCTCTCTCCCTCCTTCCCTCCCCATCTCCCTCTAACTCTGCCTTCCAAATAAATTAACTGAAGGGGGGAAAAAGAAAATTAGGGATGTAGGAGTAGAAGGACAGTCTAATAGGGAGTGCTTGGAAATTATGAAACTATTATTTTTGAAAAAAGACTAAATTATTTTCATTTTAATATGTAACTAAACGGGACTATTTTTAAATTTGTTATTATATGCAGAATCTTCAAAATATTCATGGAAAATGTATGTTATGAAAAAAACTATGCTTGGATTTTAAAATTTTTCACATCAAAATGAACTGATATTATTTTGTAGCATGTATTAACAGGCTCTATTTTGATAAACTAAAAAAGATAAGGAACCAAATTGAAAAGAGCCCTTATCAGAGTAGCATAAATTTTGCTAAAATTGAAGCAAAAACAAACATCAAATTGGCGAGACTTACGTGGAAGAATGGTAAAATCATTGATATTTTACAAAAGTTTATGGGGACAATGTCCGAGAAAAATCAGCAGTTTACAAATGAAACATGGCTTTACCAATATTATCCAGAAGACAAAGTACTACAAAGCAAGAGCTCTCAAGAGGTAGGAGTCATCTAGTCAGAGCAAAAGAGGACCCAGCAAGGGCACAGGTCATAGCAACAATGTTTTTGGAGTGGTCAAGGCCTTTTACTTACTGACTTTCCTGAGGGCCAAAGAATGATAACATCTATTATGAGAGCGTTTGGAGAAAGCCAAACCTTTAGTAGAAAAACTCCCAGGAAAGCTTTATCAGACACAACATACTCCACCATAATGTTCCTGCTCATTTCTCACATCAGACAGCAGCAACTCTGCGAGAGTTTTGACGGGAAATCGTTAGGTATCCACCTTACAGTCCTCATTTAGGTCTTTCTGACTTTTTTGTTTCCTAATCTTTTTCTTTAAAAAGCTTGCTTATTTATTTGAGAGAGAGAAAGATCTTCATCCTTTGATTCATTCCCCAAATGGCTGCAATGGCTGGGACAGGCCCAAGACAGGAGCTAGGAATTCAGTCTGGGTTTCTCACATGGGTGCCAGGGGCGTAAGTACTTGTGCAGTATGCCTTCCCAAACCACATTAGCAGGGAGCTGGATCAGAAGCAGAGCAGCTGAGACTTGAACTGGTACTCTGGTATGGGATGCAAGTATCACAAGCCCGCTTAACCTGCGCCACCGTACTAGCCCCTGTTCCTCATTTTAAATCTTTAAAGGGCACCTGTTTTTCTTCAGTTACTAACGTAGAAACTACAGCATTGATATGACTAAATTCCCAGAAAACCTCAGTTCTTTAGGGATGGACTGAATTGCTGCTATTATTGTTTACAAAAGTGTTGAACTTGATGAAATTTATGTTGAAAAGTAAAGTTTATATTTTTATTTTTTATGGTATAATTTAATTTTCCAGTAACTTTATGAAGTATGTATACTCTGTATATTCTGTAGAGTTATTTTACGTGCTGCTCTAAAATCAGGCATATCAAAATTTCACGATTTTGAAGTCTTCCTCATTCTCTTAAGTTAGAATGAAGGGTTCCCTACTATGCATCTCCATAGCACCATGACCAAAATTCAAGTGTCGCACTGTTTGTTGAAGGTATTCTCCTGGAGGGTAGTAGTTGAGTATTACTCATCCTCATTTCTCTTAGCATTTATAAAATTGTTGCACATTTTGGACACAATGGATTCTTAGCAAAATGAACTTTTAAAAATGTTGTATTTAACACAGAAAAAAAAATGATTTGATGCAGAAGCAAGAGGGAATTGGTGTAGGTAGATAGGTAGTTATCATTGAAGGCTTTTGTATTGCTCTGCCAGACTCAATTAAAGAGCCATTGATCTGCAAGCTATATCCAAGCAAAGTAGAGGCTAAGAGAAAATGTTGCACAATTCAATTTTTTGTATCTTTTTCCTTTGTTTACTTCTTTTTTAGAGACATTAGAAGAAATGGACAGTGAGTTGCTCAAGTGTGAATTCTGTGGGAAAATGGGATATGCTAATGAATTTTTGCGGTCAAAACGGTTCTGCACTATGTCATGTGCCAAAAGGTATTTCTGTGCTCTTGAATTTTCTAAATGTTAAACCAATAATTAACTGTAACAAAACTAAAAAACTTAGATAGTTTATCAACAAACTTAGGAATTATAATACAGAATAATAATATAAGGAAGCATTATTTGGAGCTACTTTGGTATTTAGTTACTCTCTGAAAGTTATATATTCATAACACTCATCAGTTTTACAGTATCATCTATTGAAGAAACAAATGCTCAGAATGCCCCCTTTGAAATGATAGAATTTATATAATACTAATCCTTAAGGTATTAAAACAATATTCAATCAGCATTGTTTTATCAGTATAGAAATACTGGTTTTACTTTGTTTTAAAGTGTTTTCATTTGTTTGAACCATTTCCTCTCCTTTTAAGGTTTCTAAGTGAAATAGCTGTACCATAAGTTCTCTACATTGTCAACATTAGCAGATAGCAAAATGCCTGTCTTTTCTAAGTTAATAGTTTCAATAGTAGTTGGTATAGGTAAATAGTATTAATAGCAAAAGAAGTATTTTAGTCTCTACTTTAATCTTGGACTACCCATGTTTAGGTCATATTTTAAAAATTTACTCTGGTTCCGAGTAACACATTGTACTAGTGTAGATATTTACTGCTGAAGCTGAATTGTATGCACAGGTTAATTATTTTGAAATTTGTTCTTTGTTCAAAAATGATTCTCTCAAGAAATTTAAGATCTTAATTGTATGTATACTGGTAATTTAAAAAAATTGTTTTTATTTGGGAGGAGGGTTTCTTATCTGCTGGTTCGCTGCCCCATATGCTCACAATAGACAGGGGTGGGAGCCAAGAACCCAATCCAGGTCTCCCATGTGGTTGGCAGGAACCCAGGTACTTGGTCATAACCTCTACCTCCTGGGTCTGCATTAACAGGAAGCTGGAATTTACTTTTGGAGCCAGGGATGTTCTGATGATGGATGCAGGCATCCTAATTGGCTTCCTAACAGCTAGATCAAATGCCCACTCCTACCCAGGGAATTTCTTTCTTGAACATTTTATTTTGTATGGATGCCACCAAAATATACTTAGTAAAACCCAAGTTAAATAAGTAATAGAATTATTTTCCTCTAAAAGTGAGCTCATTATTTCATTTGTCAATCTGTTGTTCAAATATTCTTTCATGCTATACACAGACCTAATGTCAAATTGTGTAACTCATATTTTACCTTGAATGTTGTAGTTTGCATATACCACAAAAAGAATGGTGGCTATCTGATTCTAAGTGATTAGAAACTGAAAACTTGGGAAAAGAGTCGCTTTTCAGGATATTTTAAATTTCCTGACTATTTCCAATATTTCAGGACATTTAACACTACCAGCTTTCCTCCCAGAGATGACTGCACAGTTGTCACATTATTAAACTTTGTGTGGGTCTCTAGGGGTTTGTGCCCTAACCCAGAGGAAAACAAATGAGAAGGAGGAAAGTATAAATTAGGTCAAGGAACTGCTGGTGTTTCTATGTTTATATGCTTAGTTTTCTATCTTACCAAAATGTTTAGGGGCTACACATCAAGTACAAAACTAGTCTGCCTTCTTTTCTGTTCTCAATGGGTACAGTAGTTTATCAGTTGATATAAATAGAAATCACAGACATATATTGCTGAACCCAGAAGCATATAATTAACACAGCAGGCATTTTTAATTTTTTTATTAAAGATTTTATTTATTTATTTGAGAGGTAGAGTTACAGACAGTAAGGGAGACACAGAGACAGAGGTCCTCCTTCCGTTGATTCACTCCCTGAATGGCCGCAACGGCTGGAGCTGTGCCGATCTGAAGCCAGGAGCCAGGTGCTTCTTCCTGATCTCCCGTGCGGGTGCAGGGCCCAAGCACTTGGGCCATCCTCCACTACACTCCCGGGCCACAGCAGAGAGCTGGACTGGAAGAGGAGCGACCGGGACAGAATCTGGTGCTCCGACCGGGACTAGAACCCAGAGTGCCGGCGCTGCAGGCAGAGGATTAGCCTAGTGAGCCGTGGCACCGGCAGCAGGAACTTTTAAAATTATTTTAAGGTAAAAAGAAGTGGCCATCAGGACACTTTTCTGTTTTGGGAGGAAAGTAGTCTATTCATTCTTATTTCTACTTCTTGATATTTTCATTAAACATAGATGGGGAGAGTTTATTTTGGTATCTGTATACTTGTCCTAGAGTAGTTATCAGTGGTAGAATTGATTGGGACTTATTCTTGTAATTTTCTTAGAGCAAAAGAATTTTGAAAATAAGAAATTAGAGAGTTTCATAGGAGAGGACTTCATTCATGGACAATTAATTAAAGTTTATATTGGTACAAAAAAAGCCTGAAATGCATTCATAGCTTTTTCCTCTTTCTCTCCCTCAACCAGTTTGTTTATTTGAAAGGTGGAGAAACAGAAGGAGAACAGAGAGCTATTTTCCATCTGCTGGTTCACTCCCCAAATGGCCACCACAGCTGGGGCTGGGTCAGGTGAAAGCCAGGAACCTGGAACTCCATCTGGGTCTCAAGTGGATGGTAGAGGCCCAAGTACTTGGGCCATCTTTTGCTATTTTCCCAGGCACATTAGGGAGCTGGATTGTAAATGTAGTGTTTGGGACCAGTTTCTTCATAATATACATTTTCCATGAAATTTTTGAATACTTCTTGTATTTTTCTTAGTCTTTTTGCAGCTTTTCAGAAAGTTGCTTCATAATTAATTTCACCTCTTTTTTCTAGAGACTGTTTGGTATACTTGCCCAGGCCAAGTTCTTCCTTTTTTTTTATTTTTTGTATAGCCCCTGAGCTATGGATGGCTTTTTAAATTTTTAGGTGGTTGGGAAAAAATGGAAAGAATATGGTATGACTGAGTGACAGAGAGGCAGAGGCAGAAAAAAGTCTTCTATCTGCTAGTTCACTCTCCCAAATGGCTGCAACGGCCGGAGCTGGGCCAATCCAAAGTCAGGAGCCTGGAGCTTCTTCTGGGTCTTCTACAAGGTTGTAGGGGCCCAACGTCTTAGACCATCTTCTGCTGCTTTCCCAGGCCATGGCAGAGAGCTGGATTGGAAGTGGAGCAGCTGGGACTTGAACCCATATGGGATGCCAGCACTGCAGTCGGTGGCTTTACCCACTACACCTCAGCACTGGCCCCTTGATGTCATTTTAAAAATGTAAAAAGAATGGTATTTTCTGATACATGATAATGATGTGAAATTCACATTTCTTTTTAAAAATTACATTGTAATACAGTCATGCTTGTTCAGTATTTCTATGGCTACTTTCAAATTACAGTGACTGTAATTTGAGCACTTGTGCCAGGGATTTGTGTGACAACAGCAAAACCTAAAATATTTACTGTCTGGCCTTTTGTACATTTGCTAGCCCTTATTTTAGCATTATAATTAAATTATTAAATTTATATATTATGTATAAATATATATTTATTATATAATTAAATTATTATTATAATTAGCCCATTATATGGAATATGATTACTTTATAAAGAACTGTCTTAAAAATATCAAATAAATATTTTGATAAAAGTAATACAAGTATTTCAGTCAGTTTTAAAGAATGACAGTGTGAGTATTTGGTGGTAAGATGCTCACATCCATATCAGAGTGCCTGGGTTTGATTCCTGGCTATAGTTCTTAATTCCATCTTCCTGCCAGTGTAGACCCTGGGAGGCAGCTGGTTGATGGCTCAAGTAGTTGGGTCCCTGCTGCTGAGTCCTGGATTGAGTTGTTGATTCCTGGTCTCGATGTGGCTCAGTCCTGGCCATTGGACATTTGGAGAGTGAACTAACAGATGGAAACTCTGTTTGCCTCTTGCCTGCCTGCCTGTCTGTCTCTGTCTCTGTTTCTTCATTTAAAAAAAAAGTATGTAGTTCTAATTTCCTAAATGGCAACAATGAATTCCTTGTGTATTTTTGAAATCTCAAGTTTACATTTTCAATCTTTGATTTCAGTAATATTTGAAAAATCTTTTAATGGCTGCTTGTGATCCTCCCTGCACTGTACTAACCTCTTTTTATTAATCACTCTTCAAAAATTATTACTTG
Organism: Oryctolagus cuniculus; assembly: GCF_964237555.1. Taxonomy (NCBI): domain Eukaryota; kingdom Metazoa; phylum Chordata; class Mammalia; order Lagomorpha; family Leporidae; genus Oryctolagus; species Oryctolagus cuniculus. Next base: position 110,189,985 of record NC_091435.1, read on the forward strand.
GGAAAATAAATTTGCATAAACATCTAAATGATTGCAATATAACTTTCACCCTCCTGGAACCTGGATTTTTATTTATTTATTTATTGCTGCTATGAAAATTAGTCATCCTCTGTATTTTGCAAAAAGTTCTATCAGGGAGCCGGTATTGTGGCATAGCGGGTAAAGATGCCACCTGCAGTGACAGTATCCCATATAGGCACTGGTTTGAGTGCCGGCTGCTCCTCTTCTATTCCAGCTCCCTGCTAATGTGCCTGGAAGGCCAAGTGCTTGGGCCTCTGCACCCATGTAGGAGACTTCATTCTGCCATTGCAGCTGGCCATTTGGGGAGTGAACCAGTGGATAGTAGAACTCTTTCTCTCTGCCTCTGCCTTTCAAATAAAGAAATAAAAAAAGAAAAGCTCTACTATCATGCTGCAGTCAGGAGAAAATATCTATACTTTATTATAGGTGTCCAGTATTATCTTGAGGAATAGTCTATAGTATACACAAAGGCCACTTTTTTTTTTAATATTTTATTTATTTGAGAAGTAGAGTTACAGGGGGAGGGAGAGCAGAGAGAAAGGTCTCCCATCTGCTGCTTCACTCCCCAAATTGCTGCAACAGATGGAGCTGGGCCGATCTAAAGCTAGGAGACAGGAGCTTTTTCCAGTTTCCCATGTGGCTACAAGGGCCTAGCCACTTGGGCCACATCCTCCACTGCCTTCCCAGACTATAGCAGAGAGCTAGATCAGAAGAGGAGCAGCTGGAACACAGACCAGCACCTATATGGGATGCTGGCACCACAAGTGGATGCTAAGCCTACTAAGCCATAGCACTGACTCCACAGAGGCCACTTAAAAAATTTATTTATTTATTTGAAAGGAGTGAGAGATCTTCGATCCATCATTTACTCTCCAAATGACTGCAACAGCCAGGGCTAGACCAGGCCAAAGCCAGGAGCTAGTAACTCCACCTGGGTCTCTAATGTGGGTGGCAAGAATTCAAATACTTGAACCAGAGTCAGCCGCTTTCCAGGCACATTAGCGGGAAGCTGGATTGGAAGTGGAGTAGCCAGGACTTGAACCAACACTTGGAAGTGGAGTGCTGGTGTCTCAAAACAGCAGCTTAACCTGCTACACCACAATACCAGTCCCACAGAGGCCATTTCTTGACCTCTAGTATAAGCAAATTCATTGAACAAATGTGGTTTACTTTATCAGGTATTACAGTCCTCATGAAGTCTCTGCTAATTACTGATTCACAATTGCACTTTGCCACCATAACTAAATACTCAATGGAGTGTTTGATTTATCATTTAATATTTTTTCTTACTTGACTTTCTTAGGTACAATGTTAGCTGTTCTAAAAAATTTGCACTTAGTCGTTGGAATCGTAAGCCTGATAATCAAAGTCTTGGGCATCGTGGCCGTCGTCCAAGTGGCCCTGATGGGGCAGCAAGAGAACATATCCTTAGGCAGGTCTGTAGAAAACTTGCTTCACTGTACAATACCCTTTTCAGAGACGCAAGGAAAGTGCAATGCTGTATTTTACTTGTACTACATTTTCCAGCTTCCAATTACTTATCCATCTGCAGAAGAAGACTTGGCTTCTCATGAAGATTCTGTGCCATCTGCCATGACGACTCGGCTGCGCAGGCAGAGCGAGCGGGAACGAGAGCGTGAGCTTCGGGATGTGAGAATTAGGAAAATGCCTGAGAACAGTGACTTGCTACCAGTTGCACAAACAGAGCCATCTATATGGACAGTTGATGATGTCTGGGCCTTCATCCATTCTTTGCCTGGTATGTTATTCACAACTTTGGCCTTACTGGTTTTCTCGTGCATTCACACACAGCAATGTTGTTAGATCCATCCACACCTTTTGCACAGAAGGACTAGAGAAGTACTGTGTGTATGTATAAATTAAATGGCATTTGCTATTGAAATGTGATCTGTTTCCTCTTGCTTATTCCCTCAGCACAACTGGGTATTTTCTCATACCCCCCCAAGTCGATAAAAACTGACTAGTCCTGCTTCTGCTGTGACTCCTCAGCCGGTGAAGATATTAAAGGTGCTCTCTTCTCTTCAGTCTGATTTCTCTCGAGAGGTCAGTAGAGAGATTGGATCAGACACTTCTTCCCTTCTGCTCTTCTGTATTTCTATTCTATTTCCTCCTTATTTTCTAATTTTACCTTTTTTAAAATTAAATGAGAGAGACTGATTTTTTTTAAACATTTTTGAAAGCTAATCTAACATTTTAAAATATGGTAAAGTTTTGGTTTCTTTTAAAAAAATCAAGCTGGCTCTTTTAAAGGAAGCTGTATTCTTTGATTCTTTTCAATAAACATCAAGAGCACTTCTGAAATTTTATTTTTTCAAGTAGACAGCTGAAATTCGTGACATTCATTCTAACTCGGAGAGCAACTTTCTTATTTATGTTTTCCTTCTGTAACTCTCATTTTGATACTCTTTCCATCAACTTAAGTCTATCTTTTTTTCTTTAATGCAACAATAATCTTTTATATTCACTTTTTCCAAGGCACTTGTTACTAGACAGTTAGACCTTTGCTCATGATGAGACTCACACTGATTATATATATTAAACAGTATATTTTTTAGAATCAGCAAGTCCTTATCATTTATCACTTTGATCTTATGAATATGAAAAATTAAATTTTGTTCCCTCTTGATTTATTATGAATCTCATAATTTCTTTTGATACAAGTTTTCCAGGACACATCTCATTTAAATTTGTCTACCAGGCTTACTGAAATTGAGCTAATTAATTAGCTATTATTTCTAATTAATCTTTCTATGAAGGTGACCAAAGTCTTAGATGTGAACTTACTACTAATATATTGTACAAAAAAATACTTAGAAATACTGACTTTAAAAAAAAAATCTGTCACGCATTTTACCTTATGTACAAAATTCTATGAAGCTTTATTTTATCAATAGCTTGTTTTAGAAATGCTAAATTTTAAAAAAAGAACAAGATATGGTCACTTTTAAAGAAAAATAGAATTATTTAAAAAGAAGATATTTTCTTTATGCAAAGATTTTTAAGTGTGTACATAAGAAAACAAATCTGAGGTAGTTCCAGACCATTGGGCTTAGAATATGCTGTAAATCTAATGTATTGAAGAATGGTGATTCTTCACTGGTTATGGTTGTGATACATAATGAAACACAGTTTGTAGACTAGAATAGCCAGCTTGAGAATTAATGTTGGAGTCTGCTAATCATCTAGTACTGGACTTGGGTGCTGTCATCTTCAGGAGTAGTCTCAGTCTTCCAACTAGGGCATGTGGTCTGTTTGTGAGCCTGGTTTCTCATTTGTGAGAAATATTTCTTTTTTTCTTAGGAGATTTGGTTTATAGCCTGAGGAAAGTAATGGCTCACATAATTAACAAATAATAGCTACTGCTGATTTCTCCTATCAATTCATTTCTTGTTTTAAAGGTTGATTTTTTTCCCAGCATTATTTGCTACTCTTGGCTATGTTATTAGAATGAAGGCTAACTCCTTCATCTCATTCTTGCTTCATTTGAATTTAAAAAAATATAAAAACAGGTTAGTGTTAAACTGGAGATGGTTGTTTTATTGAGTTCATCTAGACACTTAATTTTGTTGTCTGTTAACACTAAAAGGAGACTACTTTTAGAATTTAAAACTGCTTGGTACTGTTTTAGAGTCTGTTTAATGTAAGTCTGTTTTTCTTTATTGATGGCACTGGGAGTATTTCCAAGCTGCTTTGATAGGTCAAATAACAAAGATTATTTGTATGATCAATTATATCACTTTTCAGAATTTTTTTCTGATTAATGCCTGTAGCATAAAGTAAATCTCATATCAGAAAATGGCTTTATCTTCATTTCTTTCTGCTCCTTTGGCCTTTGTAAATTTCCCTTCTGAGCCTCTTTGAGGTTATTCAGAGCTGTTCTCCCTTCTCCAGTAGTCTACTCCTACATTTTTCTCATAGAATGAACAGCTTGTAAATTTTGTAATCTCTTTTATTTCTCTTCATTGAAGATAAGCTTCCTTCCTTCTCTAGGCAGGACACCTGTATTTAATCTTAAAAGTTTTCTCTTCTCCTTATGTATCATCTTGTTAACTGTCCTGGTGGGTCGTGTTAGAGCTTGTATGCAGTATGCCCACATCCCAGAGCTGTTCCCAGAGTCAGCAATTACCGTCTTCTGGTTTTTGTGCATTAAAAAGTTCTTTACAGGAACAAGTCTTATTTTTCAATTAACTGCAAGTTATCTTCAGTTCTTCCTGATCTGGTGAATTGCCTTTTCCAAAGATCAGTTTATTCTGTATTTATTAATCTTTGAAACCATACTAGATGAAATTTCTCTGTAGGCGTGTAAAATAGGATTCATTAAAAAATACATGACCACTTACTGTTTCTTTAATAACCAATTTGGGACTTAAGTTTTTTAGTATTAAATGGCAAGTGTTATTTTTCATCAACCTTACTGAGGTCAGTTTTTGTGCAGGGTGTTTCTGTTTTGGCTCTAGCTGGAGAAGTTACTGGATACTTGGACAGTTCAGTTGGGACCCATGTGCAAACGTCTGCGCCAGAACTGAGAGCTGTACTGCACTTGTTTCTGGGGAGGGAAGCCAGGCCTGCTGGCTGACTGCATCCCTTGGTGTATGTTTTGTACATGTTCCTGGGACTCCAGCTGTTAGACATGAGGCAGTACTAATCAGCAGCTCAGAGAACTTTAGCTCTGTATACCTGGAGCATTTAAAGTGTTTTTAAAATTTGTTTTTCCCTATTGAGTTTCTGGAAGCATAGTTGCTTCTGCTTTTTTTCTCCTTTAAGGCACTTTATGTTTTTATTTTCATACTAATATTAACTATTCTTTTTTGTAGCTGGCTTAAGAAAATTGTGATCTAAAATTCTGAAGATAATGCATTCCTATTTTATCATGCTGTTTCCCCCAGTTTTTGTTCTTTATTATTTTGTTAATGCATTAACCATACACCTACAAAGAAGATATCTGAAGAAGAATCTCACAATACAGAGAAATACAAATATACTATATATTGTCCTCATGGAGAATTCCTTGTTTCTATTCCCAAATGTAGCTCTTATGGCCCTCATTACTTCTCATTGCTCCTGTTTTCCAAATCTAAATAAGTTCTACCCTATCTTTCTCTCTCTTCTCTTCTTTCCTGTGTTCTTGTAAGTCAGACTGAAGAGAGAAGAACATTAGTTGTTTCCTAAAGAGAAGGATGAAGTCACAACTAGATGCAAGATTAGTCAGTTTTGTCTGCCCAGTTTTGTTGAGAGCTACCTCTGGGAAAAGAAAAGGGGCTTTTCTGTGGTGAGTAATCCCATTTCAACTATATAGTTTCTTTTACATGGTGAATGAGCAAAACCATAAACATTGAGAGGTTATTGAAATACATTTTAGCTTTTAAAAGTCTGAGAAATTACTAAAATAGAAAACTGAAAATCTGAGAGCCATTATAGGAAACAATAAAGTGGAAACTAACAGAGGACACTGGAAAAGAAATAACCAAGATGGCATACAGCTGAACACAGGGAAACATGTATTACTCTTACAGCTATTTTTCTGTAGCAGACTGTATTTTTGTTCATTGTTTATCATTTATTCACTCATCCAGTACTTCATTTATTCATATTCACATATGTATTTAGCACCTTTAGTGCTTTGTAATTGGTGCTAGGTTCACTAGGAAAATATCATCATTATGGTAGAAAGGCTAATCATTTCTAGCAAAATTTTGGTATATAAAAGTGAAATATGGCCATTTCCATTTTTCATTACTCTTGTGTTTTGCCTTAGAACACTGATTTGAATAAAACACAATTAACTTTAAGCTGTTAGTTTTTACTTGTAGGTTCATTTTTGTAATTTTATCAGAAAGCTTCTATATTTTTATATTCTCTCCTCTGTTGGTTCATTACCATCCCGTGTTTCCTCTCCCTTAATGGAGATATTTATGGAGTAGCTTAGATGTGCAAAATTTGATAGACAGTAAAAACATTTGAGGTTCAGGTAAATACTCATTACCTGGGAATATACCTGGCTTAAATTGAGAGCTAAATATTGGTTATTGGACGGGAGATTACTTATCAAGCTCCTAATTTCAATATGAATTTGTTTTCTTCTCAAAAGTGGAGATGAGTCTACTGATGTCAGTATTTGAAGTTGAAATTACAGGGTGAGCAGTGTAACAGCATTTCAGCAGCACTGCAGTAGACTGACACTACAACCTTGAAGAGTTTGTTCTGTACTGAGTGAACAATGGTGATATTTCAGATGTCCTTGGCAATAAAGGTCATAAATTCAAATAACAAATAATGAAAGCAGTACTCTGTACTTGAGAAACTCTTATGGGATTATTATTTTTTACGACAGAATATTTTATTCCTCTGGGCCAATGTGTGTAGGATATATTACACAAAGATAAATTCATGAGGTATAATCAGTTAGTATTTCTCTTAAGGTCTGTTAATACAGACCTTTTTAAAAGTTTTTTTTTATTACTTATTTTATTTGAAAGGCAAAGGCAGAGCCAGTGAGCTTCCATCTACCTTTCCACTTCCCAAATGCCCATAGCAGCCAAGACTGGGCCATGATGAATCTGGGAACGCAGAACTGAATCCAGATCTCCCCTGTGGGTAACAGAGACTCAAGACTTGAACAGTCATCTGCTGCCTCCCATGATGCACCAGCAGGAAGCTGGGTTAGAAGCAGAGGCAGACCTCCAGACCAGGCACTCTGAGGGGATGCGGGCATCTCAAGCAGCGTCTTCACCACTGCACCAGATGCCTCCCGCAGGCCTTGCATATGTGTGACTTGCTTTGAGGTGGCACTGTAGACCTTTTCAGGAAGGAACTGTTACATCTGGACTGCTCACTCGGTACATTTTTGCCTGGCTCTTACTAATTATTTTTATACTATGATTTTTAGAGGAAGAATTTCAAGTAAATTGCTTTACCTGGATTTCAAATCAATTCTTATTTTCAGAATGCCAACACATACTGTCTTCAAGGGTGAACCTAAGACTACCATAAATAAATTTAATTTGTTTCTCAGTCTATATTTCAGATTCTCAGGTCCAGTGAGAACAAAACTGTGACTGTTAGGAATAATGTTAATTATTGTGTATTCAATTCTGACTTCTTCGTTTGATCAAATTTCAGGCTGCCAGGATATTGCAGATGAGTTCAGAGCACAGGAGATTGATGGACAGGCCCTTCTCTTGCTAAAAGAAGACCATCTCATGAGTGCAATGAATATCAAGCTAGGCCCAGCCCTAAAGATCTGTGCACGCATCAACTCTCTGAAGGAATCCTAACAGGAACCTGAGGCTTTGATATAACAGCTGTTTTACTCTTCTCAAACAGACTTGTAAGGTAAAGGCTTAACTTGGCCTGGAATATTAAACTTTTTGTGGTGGATAGCCAAGCACATTGGGATTTCTGCATCAAATGCTGACATTTCTACAGATAGAATAATTCATCATACATTTTCATTATTAGCCAACATTGGTAAAGTTAATTTTGCAGATTACATGCAACATTAAAAGACTTGGTAGAGAAGACCATGATATTTTTCAAAGAAATGTGTTATACCAGATAATTTTTTAAAAGTAATGCTTATCATTAATATAAAGAATCCTTTTAAAACTAACTTAATAATTTACATTTCTCCTCTTCGTATTTGGTTTTCTTATACATTTTTCTACCCTATTAGTTTTCTAAAAGTTGTCATTAGAGATAAGTTGTGGAATGACTTACAAGTCCAATGACAGAATCATGCAGTGAAACATCAGTGTGCATTTTAAAAAACATGTCTTTTAGACAAATGCTATTAAAAAAGAATTGCGTTCTAGCATGAATAATACTGATCTAGAGGTCAGAAGAATTGGTTTCTGTTCTAAACTTGAGTTTCAGTTTCTGTGCATTGAGAGCAGATGTTCTCCTAGGAGGTCAGTTTTTCCTCCCCAGAGGACAATTAACAATACCGAGAGACATCTTTGGTTGTCATAGCTCAGAGTTAATGTTGGGGAGCGTTGCTGCTGGTGTCTCCTGGGCAGAGGCCAGAGAGGCTGAGTATGTTACAGTGCACAGGATAGCCCTCTGCCACAGAGGGTATCCGGTCCAAAGTGTCAGTAGCGTCCAGATTGAGAAAACTAGATGTAAAAGGAGTGATGATGTTGCTCTTTTCCACCCAGAGGGACGTTTTAAAAAGGCAACAAGGAATATATATACAATGGGACTGTTATTTAGGTAGTATTAATATTCTGATGAAGTACTTTATCCAGTTTTATGCATACTAGAAAATGGGAAAGAAATCCATAAAACTGACTTGTAAAATAAGGACTAGCATATAAATAATTTGACTCTGAGAAAGGAATGCTTTATATTATCTTTCTTATCTCTCTGCTCCTCTGCACTGATGAAGGCATAATCTAATTATGCTATGAACCAGCGCACTCTTTCTGTCGAGGAAATGGTTTGTAGCAGATAGTGATTGCTCTGTGGAATTTTTCTGATGTTGAATGTGCTGGGTCTAGCTAGAACGCACATTTCTTTTTCCGTTACTAAACTGTTGCATGCTTCCTGCAAAGCACTTACCGAGTGATTTCTGCTGGATGATCAGATCTGATTTTATATGTACATGCTTCAGGGAAAAAAATTAAACAAAACCTTCCCTTGAACAGTTCTATGGAATTATGAAACTAAACCAGAATTGCTTGTAGGAACCCTAAGAACATCGTAGTCCTAGATATGAGAAACTTTTGATATAGAAGGTTTTGTTTTCATCTTTTCCTGTTTCTTCTATGTACCATGTGCTTGAGATAGTTTGCTGATTGCAGGAACATACAGCAGTATTTGGCGGAAGTTCAGTAAGTGGGAAAAGAAGAGTCCGAGAGTTTCATTTTTACTGCTCTTTTCACAAAAATTGTGTTGAGCTAGTAGAAGACTAAGATGTCACTAAAGACATCACAGATATTTATCTTTTGGCTTTGTGTACATTAGAGAATGTTGATTATTTTTATACAAAAATACAGCGGGTAATTTTTTTAATCTCTAGATGCCTCTTGTTTGAATGTATGCTTTGTGGGATTCTTTGTGTAGTAATGTTTAAAAGAGATGTTTACCGATAGTTATGTGTAGGATTAGAAGGTTTAATATAATGTAAGGCTCATATTCCAGACCTACAGTAGGTTGTAATCTATGTTACATATTTCTTTATATCACATTTTAATTACTGGACTGAAGTTTCAAGGAATGGTCAGTACTCAGTAGTCAATTTTCATTTATTAACAGCTAATCATGATTGACAAAGTCATCATATGCTCGACTTTTCCCCTCATCTTGCAATTTCAAAACACAAATGCAGGACAGGCATTAGTAAGAGAGGCCCCTGCATGAAGGAGGGAGGTGCAAAGGAGTCTCCCCTGGAACAACAGCTTTGTCACAGATAATCCACAGTTACTACAGCACTGTTGAGGACAGGCACCCCTGGCGGTAATAGTTACCTCTGAAACCATTTTATTTATAGCCTTTAAGGTACTAACTTCCAAGTGTGTTGTAGGTTCTCTTTTTATTTACTTCCTCTGGGAAGTCATTCTGCACTTATTAAATGCCCCTGTGCCTAGCACAGACCAGAAGGGGCTTACAAGAAGAGTTGCTATTGGAGAATGCCTTATAATCTGAAATGTTACAAGTGGTCACGATCTTCTGTTGTCCCCACTCAAAACATAGCCAGAATACATACTTGCTGTTTTGAGTAGTTTTATTTATAAATGGCTCATTTGCTGTCAACTTTTTGTTCTTTTTTTGATGCAGCCATTTTGTAGATGATCTAATCATCTTCATTTCAAAGCTTCAGCTGTGTGATGGGTATGCAGCTGACACTGCATGTCCACCCCTGTACTGAGTTTTCAGCACTGTTTCAGTATGGTATAGGTAGGAGGGCACTATTCCTTTCCTTTCCTTTCCTGTTGCTAACTGGTTTAGATTTTTATTGGGTAAAGGATGGCAAGCAGAAAAGGAACTTGGGAGGTTCTTTTGCTACTTAAGTTTGCATTTTCTAGTTTCTTTACATCTTTTCCTGTTGAGGGGGAAAAACTGTGTTTGAAATTTTATTTGTTTTAAGCTTGTGTTCCTAGGAAAGTAAACAAACTGAGAGAACTTACTTGTAGAAATTTTTATATAACATTCATATTCATCAAGCCTTGTACAGGCATGTGTAAACACAGCTATGCAGCTTTGATGTGACCAGTATAGTATGAGACAGTGCTATTCCACAACCTGTCACCTTTACAGTGGCACAGAACTATTTCTATGCTGATACCTTTAGGTTTGCTATGGAATTTTCTAAATAGAACATTTTTTCCATCATAGTTTAAGGGCTGGCACCTAGGAGTAGAGAAAGTGGAATGGAAGGAAAGAAATGCTAGTGCCAAAGCTTGAGAAGGAGAAAGAGGCACACAGGGAAGCCTGCCATCTTTATTAGTTGTCATGCACTTCAACATTGAACAAATTTCTATGCTTTTGAAGTGAATATTCATGTCTCACTTAGTTTAAAATAGCATTTATTTTTTTCATAGGTATCCCACTGTTAATTTTCGTTTCCTTATCTGGTGAAGCATTTAAAACTATGAAACAATATGGTAATCATGCCTCTGAATAATTTTTGTGATAATCTTCATATAGCACATGTAAAATTGTAGTCAAACACCCATTCACAGATACAGATCTTTGATTGTAATCTGTCATTGTGTCCCATTTCACTGGCTTGTTCAATTAAATATTTTGAAGCCCATTAGTTACAATTTTTATGGTTTTGTTACCACTGTGGCACAAGAATGACAGGGAAGCCATGTAGGTTTAAGTGTTGGGCCATGTTTACAAGTGCACAGTTTTAGAAAGTGTAAACTGAATGAAGCTGACCTAACAGCCATATCCAGTGGATGAAATTCTCAGCTAGACATTTTTCACTGGAAGAGGCTATTTATTATAGTTTGTGGTTTGAAAACTCAAACGTGCTGCCTCTTCCATTGAGTACTAGCTAGTGGTAGAAAAGACCTCACCTCACTACCCCTAATACCTCCTCAGCTCCAACCAAACTGCATGAAAACTTTTATTACAGACCTTTGCCTGAAAGTCCTTAGAGACTTTTGTAAAGGGGCCAATTTTAGGAGGGGAAGCAGCTGGGACAGGACTTTATGAAACCCTGGGCCGTGGAAACTGGCCCATCTATGCAGAATGTGTGCCCAGTTGGTTTCTTGTGCACAATACACGTATGAAACTAGAAGGGCCCTGGGGAAGGTTTTCTGGGAAGAAGGTTGGGGAAGTGGAGGAGGAGATAAATAGAAGAGAAAAAGCATTCCAGACCGTAGAGGATAGCACAGTTAAGTGACGCTGTTTAGTATAGATTATGGCTTTCATCAACAGTTTGACATAATAAATCACTGCTGGATCCCATTCAGCGCTGTAGTTTTTATGTCAAGATTTACCTATAATCAGACTCACTCTCTAACTTGCAAGCATAGATACTGATAAGTTCTAGTGATACAAAAGTTAATGATAGTTGTTTTCTGAAAAAGGTGACAGCTGTTACAATTGAAGAATAGTTGTCAAAAACGTAAAGGCTGATTCTTATGAGTTGTCAGAATTACAAAGGCAGGTTTCCATTTTCAGATACCACAGCTGAACCAGTCTTGTAGATTATTACAATGAAAGGCATTTTGAGATAATATCTTATTTGGTTGTGTCTCAGTCTAAGAATTGGATGACTAAGAGCTACAGGTTTCTCTTTACTAGTCTGGATTTCAGTAAAAACAAGCCTACCTCTATTTCTTTTGTGCACAGCAATGTGGATCATGAAATGAACTATTTAACCCACATTCATTAATACTGGCATTTTGTAATCTATTTAGAGCATTTGATTTTATTTCAAAGGTTGTAATTCATTACAGATAAGCACAAGCATAGTGTTAGGAAAAGTAAATATGCAATCTTCCTGAAACTTAATTTTGACCCATTTAAGCTATATACGTCTTTAAAAAATTCTTTGGGGCGATACTCCTCTTTTGTTAGAAGTTTATAAAATTTATCACCATATAGTTTCCTTCATAGCAGCAGAACAAGCCATTTCTTTAGTCAAAAAATTTAAAATTATTCTTTGAAAGGTTTCTAAATTTTTAAGATTCCTGAGTTTTGCATATTATTTTTAGAGCTTAATCTACTGTAAAACTATACTATGAGAAAGCTTTATTTGAGAGTTATAGTAAGGCTTGAATGCAAATATTATTATCACCATCATATTCTAGAGAAAACATCTGGCTTTTTCTGAACTTACTTTAGCAAACATACATTGAGAGGGAGTCCACGCCCTCCTTTTTCTACCTGAAACCCAGCTTCTCTGCAGACTCCCCTCTCTGAGAAGCGTGCGCACTCCCCACCAGTGTCATGTTTATAGTATCTTTTGGGAAAGGTTTTCCACAAATGTCTTATTTCTTTCTTTTTAAAAAAAATAGCGTGTGGATGTTGAATTTTATTAAAAGATGACAATTTTAGAGATATTAGAGAAGAGGTAGGAATGAGCATTTGGCTAATACTCTAAAATTATTTTTTGCTGCCTTTCAAAAATGTAATTATTGCTTTGTGATACTGAGTAGTATTCAGTATGAATCAAGAAGACAAAGTGTGCTGCTGAAAAGTAGTAATGAATGAATTTTACTTTGGGAGAACCCGTATAATTTTGAAGCACTGTTATGCTACTGGCATAATTTTAATTAGAGAGTAATATAGTAAGTCCTTTTAGACTGCCTATTCAAATTAGCTTCATAATCATTCTTTAAATTTTAGCTAAATATCATAAGGGTTAATAGTAGCCATTATTTATTGGCTTTAAAGCTATAGTTTATGGAATAGTACCAGTGTTAATTCCATGTTTTGTGGAGCTTAAATTGATGGCATGAAGAAGTTGGTGTTTATAAGAGAGTGGTGGAGCCTGAAATAAACATCAACCTATTTTAGAAAGAAGGAGTTTTTAGTCTTGCTTCAAACCAGACGTGTCCAGTGTTTAAAATATTTGTTTGGAATGCTTGTCTTAAAAGTATTTTTTCTTTAAGTATTAAATAATGAGTAAATAACTTACTTCAGTAATAAGTGACAGGTTAATATACCTATTGAATTAACATGATGAGTAAAAATAAAACACATTGGTCTAAAGATTGGGGTTTTACTTTGTTGGTTAAATAGTTATGTATGACACCTTGGGCAATGATTTCGCTTTTAACCGCCTCTAAATATACAGTATGGTGCCTCCAGTATTCACAGTGTTGATTTTGGCTTAAGGTACCCCCTAGCTCTAAAACTATAATGCCAGACCATATAATGGGACATTTTTAAAGTTGTTCCTACTTTCTTTCCCTTTTTAATGCTTCATTTTATACTTAAGAGCTTTTGCTAAAAGATGTTTATGAAGCAGACATTTCCTGGGCCATCTACAGTCTTTGTTCTCCTAAGGATTAAGGCAGAAAATTCAGACTAGCAAATGAGGTTTTTCTAAATGCTACATATTGGCTAACCACTGACCATGTGAACACATAAGAATATTGTCATTCATGCACCTAGGCATTCATTTATAAAGCAAACAATTTGAATCCTTACATGTACAATGTCGGCAGTATACATGACTTAAAGAACTGTTAATAAGTAAAATCTTCCCAAACAAAATTCATTGTGGCTTAAGTAAACATGGACACAATTGCTACCTAATATACTGACTGTAAACTTGGAATGGGAGGAATTTTTTTATGCATTGGCTAGATGACAGCTAAGTGGTCCGAGTTAGTCACACCACAATTCCTATAACATGGTTCACACACTAGACATCAAATGACCATATGTTTGATTAGGTTACAAAATTAAAGCTGCCTAACTTTAAGGACTTAACATTTTGATACTCTTGTAGTAACCCATATTCCACAGCAGTATTTGGACACTTGATTCTGTTCTAGAGTTATTGTTGTATGCCATGTATAGTAGAACGAAAGAAGCTGGTGTTGATTTACTGTACCTTTTTATTTACAAAACTTTTAAACTCAATATTGAAAATGCAGCAACTTTTCAAAACCAAAAAATCTCAAAGGTGATCTCTGGGACAGGTTTGGGTTTTGTTTGTTTTTAAAGTAAGAAAGATCACACAAAATAAATTGTATTATAAAATTATTAGAGATGCCCAGCTTTTTATATGTGTAAGCAGCAGTATTTTTAGAAAGTATATTTACTGCATAGGAAAAGGGTATCCTGTAAAATGTGGAGCTGGTAAAACGCAAAACAGTCCCATGCTGAATTGCCAAGTATTTGGGAAGAAAACATTAAATGGGAGAATGAATCATTAATTGGGTAAAATTTCCTTCTTGTGCTGGAATTCTGTGACCCACACTGTAATTCCTGTTGTAACAGCTTTAAATATTAATAATCAGTTGGTAGTAACATTCTTCATAAAGACAAAAAATGAGAATATATTTTAAAACCTTTTGTGTATCAAAGTTATAGCTTTTAAAGCAGGAAACTATCCAAATAAATGTTGGATTAGAATTTACATTAGAATCTTTCAAACTGACTGAAAACAGAAACACTAACATGTAAGTAGCCAGTCTGGATTTTAAAAAACTGTCCCATGGTTAAAAATTACCTTTATAGTGTTTTAATTTTTTTAAAGTGTACCTAAATTTTCAAATGTTTTTGCTGTTAAAATCTTTTGCATAAATGCTTTTTTTTGTATATGCAATTTTAAGTTTTCAAAAGTCAACTGAATATGTGTGAAGATAGTATAACTTTTCTTTGTATTACTTCCAAGTTGGATAACTACATTCCTAATCACCTCACTTAAAGGCTTATTATTCTTTTTGTTTTTTCCCATATGGAGGAAAAAAAGTCAAAGTAAGTTCCAAAAAAACTACCCCCAGAGTAAGGCTTATGCCTGTAGTGAAGGTTGGAAGCTGTAGATAGCAGTACACAGGAATGGATACCGACACTGGTGGCAGGCATTTCAAGTCTCCACTAAATTCCTACTTTTTGTCTTCTTTTAAAGAAAGGTAAATGGTTGTGATAAACTTTGTTGTTGTTTTAATTTTTGATGCTTCAAGTGCATGGTTAACTGATTTGTAAAAACTTCTTCCTTTTGGTTCCTCCCGTTATTCTAAAGTAGAATTTTTATATTATTAAACTTCAAAAGATAATCTACCCAGGATGAACAAACCATCACCAAGGGGAAAAACTTTTTTTTTTTAATCTTTACAGAAAACAAATGTTAAGATTATGTAATAGATGTATTCTTTACATTGGCTGTTGTATTAGAGTTCTCACAAAAAATGAAATAGTTTTAGCACTCTTAGCATTAGAGTTCCTTGATTGGTGTCTATAGCTAGTTTAAAAATGTATATCCTGAAAATGAAGTTAATTTTGCATCAGAGCACACCATGATCTATGTAAAAAGTGTCCATTTGGTGTATTTTTTTAAAAGAGAAAGCACTTTCATATTACGAGTAGCATGTGTATGAATTTTAGATTTTCCTATTTGTTGTGTCTATTCAGTGAAGTAAACTTGAGCATTCAAATGTTTGTTGATGGCAACATTAACTATTAAATTAAAGCACCTTATACTCTGCTGCTTAAACTTGCTTGTAATTGCACCTTTGTTCCCTGCACATTTTCACATAGAATATTGTTGTAACATTGCTCCATGTGGGTCTGGATGGAAGATTCATGGGCCTCCAGGATCATTTATTTATATTGTTTATATTCAATAATATATTGTAGACCAGTTGTAAGTTCATTTCTTTACAAATAAAAGCCTCTTCCATTTGGCTGTCTATTGAATAATTTTTTTTTGTTTATGAGACATAAGAAATCTTCTAAGTAAAGTAAAAAACTTAGGGACTTGGAATAGTTAAAAATGCTTCTAATTTAAAATCTGAAAAAAATATTGCTAATAAAATTTAATGTGTTTTAAAAAATTCAGTACCATTTTATGGTCAATTATTAGGGCATAACCTTCAGAAGAAAAACCAAGTGAAGGGGGCCAGGTTTAGACTTTCTGAACTGTTTAAATACTCTGTTGTTCTCTTGACTATAGGATTATTTCTACTGAATGTTGGCTACAACTGGCTTTCCATGCATCTGGTTTTTATATAACAATATGATTTTGTTGTTGTTGTTGTTCTAAATGTGCCATCCATGTTCTTTATCCAGTGTCTTTTGTTAACAGATCCTGCCCACTGGAGTGGACATATGAATCAAGTTAGGACAAACAATCATTCCCTGAGATTTTATATTTGAAGCTAGAGGATGCTTTAAGCTGGTGTGATGGTTTGAGTGTATTTTCTGCCAAGGGTTCATGTACTAGGAACTTTGGCCTTGCCATGGCCATATTGAGATGTGGGTGTAGCAAGAGGTTGCAAGACTGGCCCCTCCCTGGGCTCTGGCTTCTTGTCTCATCATGTGATCTCTTCCCTCTTGCCTAAGCTCACATGTTCTGATGCCATCCGCCACGAGGTGATGTAGCCAGAGGGGCGCGGGGCCTTCGCAAGAGGCAGCACTGTGCTGTTTTAACTTTCAGCCTCAAAAAGTGTGGGCTAAATGAACTTCTTTTCTATGTAAGTTAACCCAGTCCCAGGTATTTCATCACAGTAATGAAAAACTAACACAGCTGGGATAATAGTTCTGAGCTTTGGCAGCCAGAACGTCCATCAAACAAAACAAACTGATAGCCCAGAGAGGTTCTTCTAATAGCTTACCCTGTCCTTTTTCCAGTATTCAGCTTTCCAGGTTGGAATTACAGATGAGTATCCCTTATCCCTGAAATGCCTGAGACCAAAATGATCTCATATTTTATAGTCTTATAGATTTTCAAATATTTACATAGAATTTACTGGTTGAACATCCCTAATCCAAAAATATGTAATCTACTCAGTTTCAGGTTTTGGACTATTTCACATTCGCACATTGGGATGCTCCACCTGTACTTGGAACTCGAAGGACTCCTAATTATCTCCCAGCATTTCCCAACTTGTCCTTCAATGGCTAATGCTTACTGAAAAGTCCTGTGAGCTCAAGTAAATGGATTTCTTCACTGTGGGCCTTCAAAGCCTTAGAATGTTCATGGGCATTGTGCATTTTTGAGTGAAACAACTTTCTTTCCATTTGACTGAAACAGTCTGCTCTTTTGCAAAACAACAAATGACTGGTGAAAGGCAGGGTGGTGTACTCTAAGGAGCATGAAATCTAGAAGCCACACTTCTGAGTGTTGGTCCAGAAGGATGATCTTGAGTATCTTAATTTCAATGTTTTAATTTATTCGTTTGTCATAAGGGGGGAGAATAACAGTACCCATTAGAGTTGTTGTGAGGACCAAATCAGTTGCTGCACATAAAATACTTAAAATAGTGCCTTCCTGAGTCTTTGCTATGATTAGTGCTTCATAGCACTGCTTTTAGTGCATTTTCCAAATAACGGGACGTTACCTGTAGATTATGAGCTTGCTTTAGTGGGCCACAACCAGCACTTTAAAAAATGACAACGTAGGCCGGCGCTGCGGCTCACTAGGCTAATCCTCCGCCTTGCGGCGCCAGCACACCGGGTTCTAGTCCCGGTCAGGTGCCGGATTCTGTCCCGGTTGCCCCTCTTCCAGGCCAGCTCTCTGCTGTGGCCAGGGAGTGCAGTGGAGGATGGCCCAGGTGCTTGGGCCCTGCACCCCATGGGAGACCAGGAAAAGCACCTGGCTCCTGCCATCGGATCAGCGCGGTGCGCCGGCCGCGGCGGCCATTGGAGGGTGAACCAACGGCAAAGGAAGACCTTTCTCTCTGTCTTTCTCTCTCACTGTCCACTCTGCCTGTCAAAAAAAAAAAAAAAAAGACAACGTAAAAATGCATCTGCGTCTGCAGCCACATACTGGCCTTCCAAATTCAGAGGTAAGACGCCGAATGGGAAATTCTCACAGCAACTCTACTTTGAGTTGTGGTCTGCTCTTGGCTACTCGCCTGAGGCCTTTCTACTCTCATAAAAGTTATAGTATTAGACACTAACCATAACTCCTACTTAAGGCTTTTAGTCTCTATGGACACTGTGTCTGGGCAACAGTGGGTGTGAGTGACTACTCTACCTCTGTTTCCCTTCTACAGGCTAAGCCATGGGCTCGAGTGGGCGCTTGGGTGATGACCCCACCTTCTGCTCCCATATCCTCTCACTAGTCAGACTGCTGGGATTCAAGGACACTTAAAATCCATGGATCTGACTCTACAGGTCACAATGGGAACTTTTCTCTAACTGCGTTCCGTCCGATTCTCCTCTTGGTAGCCTTTTAAGTCCCCCTCAAATTGGCTGTAGCCCTCAAACACCGATGCTTTATCTTTCTCTGTAGTCGAGCATGGCCCACGTATGACCTTATCAGTCAATCAAAATGGGCCCCTCCATGGGGGCGAATTTGGCCCTGAGGGATCGGCCCAAAGTCAGAGTGGTTTGACCCTGATATCATTCAAGATCTTTAGCACTTCTGTGAGCGTTTGGGAAAATGGAAAGAGATTCCATATGCTCAAGCTTTTCTATCTTCAATCTAAACCTTCTAAAAAGACCTGTTCCTGAACACGTGGCGCTCTCTTTCCTCTCCTTGCTAGCTCCTCTCTGTCTCCCTCACACTCTCCTCTCTTTTCCTTCTTCACCCCTTCCCTCTGGTCTGCTGGGTTTTCCCCCAATAAACCCTTTCCCTTAAAAAAAAAAATGCATCTGTGCTTAACATGTAAGGGTAAGTATTGCTATGACATACACATTTCTGTACGTGTATAAGTAAATATGTGGGTCATGATGTAAAACCATGTGCCTTAATGTGTCAAAAAAGGCACTAATTCTGGATATGCTAAGTTAGATTCATGCAACATGTATTAGCATTTACAAATGAAATCAACGTTTACTTCATAAAGTGACTTGAGATTATTTTGCTATTTTATTTCAGTGGTTCTTAATGGGGGTAGTTGTGCCCACCCACCATGAGAGGTTGGGCAGTGTGTGTAGTTTATTGTCACTGCTGGCACCTGGGGGCACAGGGCAGGGATTCTGCCAAGTATTGCTACAAAGCCCAAGGCAGATCCTGCAACAAAGAATTACCCAGCCTCAAATGTTAATAATGCTGGGTCTGAGAAACCCTTCTGTACTTTTACAGTGTGGGATTTGCTGATGTGATTATGATTTGAGATGCCAGTACATGATACAGAGTTGTGACTAAAAATGAATCAGGTAACACTCATGGAAAGAGACATGGTTGCTATTCGCAGTTCTGTGTGAACTCTTCCCTATGTTAAGGTTTACACCAAAATAATCTTGATTTTCTTGGCTCTGAATTTAATAAAAGGTTTATTTAACTTTATGTATTAAAGTTGCAGTGAAATTTTAGAATTACACAACATTTTGCACTTAATAGTTTTGTGGGTGACAAACATCAGTGTGGCCAAATGTTTCATTTTTGAGTTAATAAATTAGTATTTTTAATATACAATGTTTGTGGACAAGTCTAGAAACTTCCTGGAGTTGTATTTTTGAAAGAAAACACTCTTTAATACCCATCAGAACTGCAAAAGACGTAGCCTGGAAAAGCACGGGAGGAGGAAAGAGCTGCAGTTCAGTTCATATCATTCTTTCCCTTAAGTCTCAACTAACTTTAACATGGCAGCATACTAACATGTGATTACTGACATAGGCTTTTCAATTTGCTCAAAATTAGGAACTATAAGTGGAATAAAGCAGCATTTCCAGTTCACAAATGGATCCACAGGTAACACAACATCTCTTAAATTAAGCTTGTGACAATTAAACCAATAAATTGTAGCAATGAGGAAGCTATTGACCAAGTACAACCAGGGAATGTTCAGATCCATATATGCTGGTATCTGTACTTTAAGTAAAAGAATGATTACTTGAAGTAGTACAAATGGTAGCCAGGTACCAAGAAAACAGACAATGAGTTTGGACAATAGTACTTTTTTAGAGTTCACGTTATAACTAGAGTGGGATGAAAAAGGAAAATATAGGATAGTCTCATTCATATAGGAAGTTATTCTAATAGCCTGTACCAACGTCATGACCTCTGACCAAGAGGTTATAAAAGCTGCAAGTAAAACCAGCACCATGGCAAAGGCCAGCCAGTAACTCTGACTGCTGATGTAGAAAGGACACTGAAAAGAAAAACCATTCTGTGTCTTCAGGCTTTGGTCAATGGATGGATCTCCCAAAACATAAGCTAGGACTGAAACCCAAGTTATAATTACTATAAAGAAATAAAGTAATTTTTGACATTTAAATGACAGCATGGTGGTGTTAGAGAAATGCAGGCAATAGTCGATACAGGCTATCAGGAAAACTGGATAATGCAAAAAGCCGTAAGTAAAGGAAATAATTTGAGTAAACAGGCAGATGTGGTATTTAGTAAACCGAATGCCCAAAAGTACAAAATCCCTGTAATAGGATATAATGGAAATGTTTACCAAAAGTAAAAGATCAACAAGTGCTAGAGAAATACAAAAACATCCCATAAAGTTTTCATGGGTGTTTTTTCTTCTCATTGCTAGCGTGACAATGTTTAGAAGTATTTTCCCGAGTATGATCAAGAACAGCAGACAGTTAGCATCTAGGGGCTGGTTTGTCTGATGTAACTCATACTGAACAGCACAGTTCTCTGAAGAGAGAGCGGTCATTTTTAGTTAAATTTCAAGAAGACCTGCTGAAATACAGGTCACAACACTGCTTCACTTTATTTTCCATCCCTGCAAAAAAAAAGGGGGGGGGGGAGAAAATATTGATGTTATCTTGATGCTATCTATCTCTACCTTAAAACTCTACAAAAGCAAGCACCCTTATTTCTAAAATGTAACTTAATGCAATCATTTCTCCCTGAACAATTGATGGAATAAATAGTAATTCTATTTCCAAGAAGACTTACAGAATAAGAACATGTTCAAGAGGAATTAATGTGTAAACTCCGGTAGTTTTGAGGCCTAAATGGTCAAAACTCCCAGATCTTTATACCAAAGTGTTATGTATCAATTGCTAACTTCTAAGTATAGGCTTAATAACTTAGAAAAGAGGTAAGAGAAGTACTTTTATCTATTAGAGCCAAAACACATGCCTAACATATCAGCTTGATAGTAATACTCAAAATAATTGCTGAGAACTCCTACCCCAGTCCCATTCTGACTCCACATTCCCCAAACACCCCTTTGTAAAGGCTACGCTTAGGGGGCCAGCAGAACTTTCAGGTTAAAATCTTTGAGCTTCAGACAAAGATAATTAAGCTGAAAATCGCAGAAATGTAGAGAGAGAAAAAGATTTACTTTAGGGATGTGACTTTTTAGGTGATAAAGCCTGAAAGAACAAGAGTATAAGGAAGAGATGGAGAACATTTACAAATGGGAGGTAAAGGCAAAAGAACAGGAGTTGAGGCTTGAATGATGACTCCATTTGAAATCAGGAAAGAATGGCAGAAGAATCCACCCTTTTTTTTGGACAGGCAGAGTGGATAGTGAGAGAGAGACAGAGAGAAAGGTCTTCCTTTTGCCGTTGGTTCACCCTCCACTGGCCGCCATGGCTGGCACACTGTGGCCGGTGCACCGTGCTAATCCGATGGCAGGAGCCAGGTGCTTCTCCTGGTCTCCCATGGGGTGCAGGGCCCAAGCACTTGGGCCAGCCTCCACTGCACTCCCTGGCCACAGGAGAGAGCTGGCCTGGAAGAGGGGCAACCGGGACAGAATCCGGCACCCTGACCGGGAATAGAACCTGGTGTGCCGGCGCCGCTAGGCAGAGAATTAGCCTAGTGAGCCACGGCGCCAGCTCAAATTCACCCATAAAAAAAAAAGTCCAAAAGGTATTGCTCTTCAAAGCCCAAACAGTAACAAACCCATCTATATATGTCAGCAACTGGAGAGGGGTTAAAAATACATACATCATTGTGCACTGTTGTGTGCACCCATTACAAGTATTTCTCAGGATAGGAGGAAATCTTCATTTACATTCCATGTTTTGTATACTTAAAAAACGTGGTAAATTTCCACAATTTGTGAAATACAAGTTTCAAAATTATTTAGTAATATGTCAGGTAAAGATACACACATCTATGTAGTAGTATTATGTTTGTAGGTCTTTTTGTAGTTTCGATAGAGTTTGGAAATACAAAGCTGAATTTGCCTAAAAGCAGGTCGCTGATGGCTACACAGTTCTCAAGGGAGTAGTGAAGTCACTGAGGATAAAGAATTCAGTGTTGACAGAGTGAACCCTTTCTCTCATGGTCATATAGCTACTGTGTCACAAGCTTGTTTATTAAGGTACACAAATAATGTATGTCTCAATGCATGCTCGCTCGCTCTCTCTCACATACATATATATATATAAATTCCTAAGCAAACTTCAATCAGGTTTATTTTGGGGGAAAAAAAGTTTGTGGGGGAAAAAGCTGTGCATGGATTTCAAATTGAAGATACCTTGTATAGGTATAAAGTAACTGGTCAAAGTACTTGCCTATATGCAAACATCCTACAGCTTAACTTGACCCCATCTGAAAAGTTCCATTCCAAGTCTGATATACAAGGGTACAGAAACCTAAGCTGCCAACTTGACAATGCCACTGGCCTTGAAAGTGGTGTTTTTCTTGGATAAAGCTTAGACAGAATAAGGCCATTTGAGATTTTCCTCCTGCCCCCTTAAAAAATCAAAGACCCATTATTGATTTAAAATAGGGGTGAGGTAGGTAAATGTCATAGGTTCATATTCATAAAGACCCACTTTTTTGGGGGGGGGGGACAGAGAGACAGAGACAAAGGTCTTCCTTCTGTTGGTTCACTCCCCCAAATGGCCACTACAGCCGGTGCGCTGTGTCGATCCGGAGCCAGGAGCCAGGTGCTTCTCCTGGTCTCCCATGCAGGTGCAGGGCCCAAGGACCTGGGCCATCCTGCACTGCCTTCCCAGGCCACAGCAGAGAGCTGGACTGGAAGAGGAGCAACTGGGACAGAATCCAGTGCCCCAACTGGGACTAGAACCTGGGGTGCCGGCGCCGCAGGTGGAGGATTAAAATTTGGATTCTACTCAAAATCCGAGTCAGGAAAGCTAAGTAGACCCCATACAAATGGTGGTTTCACTCCACTTCATCACTGACTCCCACAGGGGAAGGCCAGAAAAACATGGCAGCCCCTCAAGGAGAACTCTTAACGTCACCAGAGGCGAGAGAAGGCCACAGAGGAGGAGCACCAGCTACAGACTGAGGCAACCAAGAAGCTCTTAGAAGAAGCTCTTTGGCCGGCGCCGCAGCTCACTAGGCTAATCCTCCACCTTGCGGCGCCGGCACACCGGGTTCTAGTCCCGGTTGGGGCGCCGGATTCTGTCCCGGTTGCCCCTCTTCCAGGCCAGCTCTCTGCTGTGGCCAGGGAGTGCAGTGGAGGATGGCCCAAGTGCTTGGGCCCTGCACCCCATGGGAGACCAGGAGAAGCACCTGGCTCCTGCCATCGGATCAGCGCGGTGCGCCGGCCGCAGCGGCCATTGGAGAGTGAACCAACGGCAAAGGAAGACCTTTCTCTCTGTCTCTCTCTCTCACTGTCCACTCTGCCTGTCAAAAAATAAAAAAAAAGAAGAAGAAGAAGAAGAAGCTCTTTGATTCTAAGGGAATCAAAGATGGAAGAAAAGAAAAATAAGACCTAGGGAAGATGTGCAAGAAGAAGAAATCCAAAGGAAACAAAACAGCAAATATGGATACCACGATCATGGAAACCAGTCATGCTTTCCCAGAGGAGGCAAATTTTATACTTTCTGACCCACTTCCCCAGTAGATCGCTAAAACTATTCAAAATGGCAATATTTTGTTCTTTAAACTGGTTCCCGGGACAAGACAAATCCTTTGGTAAGCTACCTGTCCCAAATTTTCCCTTCAAAAGGAATTCATTGGTTTTAAGACTTGGTACTTTTCCTGCATGATGTTTTGAACTACTTAGGAAACAACTCATGAGCCCCATGTGTAACCTAAAAAGTTACTGTCAAGGCATCTTGTCTCTTCCCTGACCATGCTTGGTGGTCTGGCTTGGTCTGAAAGCATTCTGTACTCTATTTAGAATGCAAATCAATTATCAACACGCCATACTTACTCTGTCTCAACTGATGATCTTCCTATTGCGTTTTCGTTTTACTGCCATTGATTATGTTACTTTGGCTCCTTGCATTTCACTTTTCATACCAAAATGCCACGTGAGGAAGTTCTGTATGAAAAAAAAAAATCCATTATTAATAGCCATCACTGGAGTCCAGTGTGACGGCTGTGTAGAAAAAACTCCGTAGAAGACTGCAACTAACTGCTTATATAGAATTCTTAGTTTCTTTTCAGCCAAAGGAAGAAAAGGGTACTTAGGCTGAACTTCACTGGCGTGGGCGTTGTGCAACAGGGTAGGTCCCTGTGTCAGATGCCTGCATCCTGTATCGGAGTGCTTCCCCTCTGGCTTCCTGCTAATGCATTATGGGAAGCAGCAGATGATGGCTCAAGTACATAGGTTCCTGCCACCCACCCAGGAGACCCAAGTGGAATTCTAGCCCTTTGTTTTTTTAATGTTTATTTGTACTTGCTTCAAAGCCCACCAAAGACTGCAAGATGTTAGTGCACACTACAGCAGGATGTAAAGAAACCTGCAGGCAGTTCTGAGACTCTGATTTCAGGACATTTTTTACATGTGAACATACATGGAAAATTACTGTATTTTCTTAAAAAATTGAGAACAAGGTGGAACAAGATGGTGGCTAAGACATGCCAGTGGCCAGCTGCCCCATTTGTGTACATCAAAAGAACAAGAGAAGCCAGGTGCGAGACCCAGAACATGGTTTTCATACGATAGTAAAACATCTGAAGAAGGCAGGAAGAAAAGGCTGGCGTGTGTTACCCCTCCCCCATTTCCAGATACCACGGCGTGGAGAGACAAGCCTCTCAGGAGCAGGAAGGAATTAAGTCGAGTAACTGTCACTTGCAACCCACTACATGACCCACCATAATAAAAACCAGTGCTGGCCGGGGCCCCACAGCTCCTGTCCCTATGCCTGTACATGTAAATTGTCTTCCGACCCTCCTTAGCCAAGTCTACCACCCCTTCCCTACCTTTCAGCAGACCACAGAGCAAGACTCCAGGCAATGGGTAGGAGGGTGGGAAAGAGAATTTGAGATTTCGCCCTAGAGCCAAGGCCAGCACCTGAGACCCAGCACCTGATAAAGCGCAAAGGCTTCTGCCTGCAGGCCACTGCTCACAGATGGGAGCCTCTGGAGTTGCTCCAGCAGTAGGCAGAGATTTGTGCCCTGATGGGACAGGCTCCTTTTTGGCAGGCATCCCCACCAGCCTCACGTGGGCCTTGTGTGCACTGCTGACTGCACAGGGCCTGAGTGCGACCCAGCTTAGTGTCAGTCTGGGTGGCCAAGGAGTTGCCTTTACCACTTCTCCACTAACCTTGGCAGATGGTAAGGAGCCATAGGACTGTGTCTTGGTGCCCAGTGCAGAGCCGATAAACACCCCACACTGGGCAGATCCTAATGGTCCCTGTCCCCAGGCCAATGCCAGCAGGCAGCCTCTGGATTTACATTCCAGCCATTTAGTCCTAATGCAATGCAGTGCTATGAGGAAATGAGATCCAGGTGTGATCTGGCTCTCCCACCCATCCCACCCCTGAAGGGAGGCTTGTAGGGACAAACTCCCCACTCTGAGCAGCACATAAACTGATTTCAGGCAGATCTAGGCTCAGAGAATCACTGACAGATGATAATTTTTAAAACTCAGAAATCTTTGAACTGAACAGTCCACCAAATGAAGTTAAAATTCCAAGAGGTACCAATAGCAGAACAGATGGAAACAGGAAAGAATCTGTGAGCTCAAAGACTAAAAACAGAGAAGTTGAGTAGGCACTGAGACATGGTGGGTTGAGCTGCCTCTCGGGACACCAGCACCCCATATCACAGTGCCTGGGACTGAGCGCTTCCACTTCTGATCCGGCTTCCTGCTAATGGGGCTGAGATGCAGGAGAGATGGCCAAGATTCTTCCAGGTCAGCCTGGCCAAGCTCTGGCTGTTGTGGGCTTTTGTGGAGTAAATTAGCAGATGGAAGATCTCTCTGTCTCTTGTCTTTCTGCCTTTCAAATAAATTAAAAAAAAAAAATGCGTAGAGAAGAATCAAATGAAAAAAAAAAAACATGAAAATTTGGGGACATTATGGGAAAAAAGTAAATATCCGAGTTGCTAGGATTCAAGAGGGATATAAATATTCTAAAGGGGTGGAAAGCATATTCAAAGAAAATAGAAAATTGTCTGAACCTACAGAGAGACACAACTATTCAGGTCTAGTAAAGTTAAAGGTTACCAGCATAGTCAACCAAGTCTGTCCCCAAAACATCTAACCAAGCTCTCCCAGCTTAACGATAAGAAGATTCTGAAAGCTGCAGGAGAAAAAAAGAACACTTACAAATGTCCCAGTTTGTGTGGTGCAGACACTGAAGCAGAAACCTTGAAAGCCAGGAGGAAGTGAGATGAGACTTTGTAGTACTGAAGGGAGAAGACGGGAGGAGGAGGAGGAGGAAGAAAGCCAATCTACTAGCCAAGTGTAATGTACCCACCAATGATACCCTGTATATATAATGAAGAGGTAAAGACGGTCTCAAAAGATGAGAAGCCACCAGACTTGTTTTACATGAAATGCCAAAGGGAGTTACTCAAAATGAAAGACACTGAGTAGTAAGAAGATCTCAGCGGGCAGATCACTGGTAGAGTAACTGTACAAACTCACAGTCCTCTAACAGTAAACATGGTGTACCTTTAATATGGGGGGCGGGGGGACAAAGTAAAATCCCTAACAATTGCATTAACATGTTAAGAGACATGCAATACAGAAAGATGTAAAATGGGGATCAAAAATTCAAAATGTGGGGAGGGATGGAGTGTAAATTTATTATCTTTTGCTAATATCTTTTGTTTCTTGTCCTGTTTTTATAATCAATGTCAAGTTGTTTCCATTTCAAAACAGCTTGTATAACCAAATGATGTTTTCCATAAGCCACATGGCAACTATAAAGCAAACATTTTTAATAGACAAGGACCCACAAAACATGACTAGAATCACTTAAGCACAAAGGAACGGTATATGGGAAGAAGAAAAGGAACTATAATAAATCTAGAGAACAAGTATCAAAATGGCAGTAATAAAATATTACCCATCAGTAATTATCAGTGTAAATGGACTGAATTATGTAATCAAAAGAAACAGAGTGAATGGATGAAAAACACTGCCTACAAGAAATTCACTTCTGGGCAGTGTTACGGTGCAGTGACCCCAGCATCCCATATCAGAGCGCTGGTCTAAGTCCCAGCTGCTCCACTGACCCAGCCCCATTAATGTGCTTGGGAAGGCAGAGGAGGATGGCCTGTAAGTGCTTGGACCCCTGCCATCCGTATGGGAGTACAGGATGGAGTTCCTGGCTTCTGCCTGGCCCAACTCGGGCTGTTGTGGGGAGTGAACCAATGGATGGAGTATCTCTCCCTCCCTACCTTCCTCTCCTCTATTATCCTGCCTTTCAAATAAATCTGTTTTTTAAGAAACATTACACCTCTAAAGGATATACACAAACCAAAAGTGCAAAGATAAATTAAGATATACATGCAAATGAAATTAGAAATACCGTAATTCTTATCT
The DNA here is from genome assembly GCF_964237555.1 of Oryctolagus cuniculus. Taxonomy (NCBI): domain Eukaryota; kingdom Metazoa; phylum Chordata; class Mammalia; order Lagomorpha; family Leporidae; genus Oryctolagus; species Oryctolagus cuniculus. The sequence goes on from NC_091435.1 coordinate 110,217,710, forward strand.
GATCAAATATACTTTGATTCAAAAGAAGTAAAAGGATGGGGCTGGTGTTGTGGTGTAGCAGGTTAAAGCCGCCACCTATGATGCTGACATCCCACTTGGGCACTGGTTTGAGTCCTGACTGCTCCACCTTTGATCTAGCTCCCTGCTAATGCACCTAGGAAAGCAGCAGAAGATGGCCCAAGTACTTGTGTCCCCGTACCTAATGGGAGACCCAGAAGAAGCTCCTGGCTCCTGGCTTTGGATGGGCCCAGCTCCAACCATTGCAGCCATTTGGGGAGTGAACCAGTGGATGCAAGCTTCTCTCCCTCCCTCCCTTCCTCCCCATCCCTCCCTGTTTCGAACTTTGCCTTTCAAATAAATAAAAAAAAATTTTTTTAAGTGACCATTTAGGGAGCAAACCAGCAGATTCTACTTCCCTCCCTCTTTCTAACTCTGCCGTTCAAAAAGATAAGTAACTCTTAAAAAACAAAACAAAATAACATACCTCCACATAATAAAGGCCATATAACAAGTCAACAGCTAACATAGTAAATGGCAGAAAAACTGAAGCCTTTTTAAAATCTGGAACAAGACAATGTGGCCCACTGACACCACTTCTATTCAACACAGTACTGGAAATTCTGTTCAGAACATTTAGGCAAGAAAAAGAAAAGGCATCCCAATTGGCAAGGAGAAAGTCAAATTATCATTATTCAGGTGATAAGATTTTATGCATATGAAATGCAAGACTCCACCAAAACACTTTTAGAATGGAGAATTGAGCACAGTTGCAGGATACAAAGTCAACAGTAGTGGTGTTACACACTAAGTGAATTATCAAAAATTAAATCAAGAAAATCCCATTTTCAATCGCCATACACACACATGCACACAGTGCAGAAATCAGTCCAACCAAAGAGGTGAGCAATCTGCAATGAAACCAGAGAACACTGATGGCAGAAATTGAAGATGACACAAAGCAACGGAAAGACACCGTACTCTTACAGTGTGCATACCATCCAAAGCAATTAACAGATTCAATGCAACCCTTATCAAAATACCAAAAACATACTTCATGGGAAAAAAAACTAGAAAAAACATTACTCAAATTTCTATGGCCCCATAAAAATCCCCAAATACCCAAAATAATCTTGAGCGAAAAGAAGAAAACAGGAGCCATTAGCTCCCTGACTTTATTTTTTTTAATTTTTATTTATTTACTTTTTTGACAGGCAGAGTGGACAGTGAGAGAGAGAGAGAGAAAGGTCTTCCTTTTTGCCATTGGTTCACCCTCCAATGGCCGCCGCAGCCAGCGCATCGTGCTGATCTGAAACCAGGAGCCAGGTGCTTCTCCTGGTCTCCCATGCGGGTGCAGGGCCCAAGGACTTGGGTCATCCTCCACTGCACTCCCTGACCACAACAGAGAGCTGGCCTGGAATAGGGGCAACCGGGACAGAATCTGGCACCTGACCGGGACTAGAACCCGGTATGCTGGTGCTGCAGGCGGAGGATTAGCCTATTGAGCCGTGGCGCCGGCCTAAACTCCCTGACTTTAAATATTTCAGAAAGCATGGGGCCAACGCTGTGGCAGTGTGAGTTAAGCTGCTGCTTATTATGCCGGCACCCCATACTGGAGGCCAGTTCAAACCCCAGCTTCTCAACTCCCCATCAGGATTTCTACTAATGCATATGGGAAGACAAAAGAAGATGGCCCAAATACTTGGGCCCCTGCCACCCAAGTCAGAGATCCAATGGAGTTCCTGGCACCTGGCTTCAGACTGGCCCAGACCTGACTTTGTGACTATTTGGAGGAGTAAGCCAGTGGATGGAAGATACTTCTTTCCCTCCCTCTGCCTTTCAAATAAACTAATCTGTAAATCAGCACATAAGATATATCACAAAGCAATTAAACAGCATGGTGTTTGCATAAGACATGTGACCTATGGGACAGAAGAGAGACCCTAGAAGTAACCCCATGTATTTATAGCCACTGATCTTTGACCAAGGTGCTAAGAACACACACTGGAAAGAGTTACAGAGAGAGGAGTCTTCCACTGCTGGTTCATTCCCCAAGGGACGCAATGGCTGGAGCTGGGCTGATCTGAAGTTAGGAACAACTTCTGGGTCTGCCACGGAGGTGCAGGGGCACAAGGACTTGGGCCATCTTCCACTGCTTTCCCAAGCCACAGCAGAGAGCTGGATTGGAAGAGGAGCAGCCAGGACTCGAATCAGTGCCGACATAGCATGCCGGGGCTTTAACCTAGTGTGCCACAGTGCTGGCCCCAGGACAGTCTTTTCAATAAATGTTCCTGAGAATGCAGATGAAGGAAACTAGCACACGGCCTGACCATATATACAAATCAACTCAAAATGGATCCGAGATATAAATATAAAATCTGAACCTTAGTAAAAGAAAATGTCGTTCAGGACATTGGAATGCTAAGAATTTTTTTGGATCAGACCCTAAAAGCAAAGGATACAAAAGCAAAACTATACAAATAGGATTTCATCCAATTAAAAGGCTGTTGCACAGTAAAAGAAACAACATGTGTAGAGAGAATCTATAGTACAGGAGAAAATACTTGGAAACTATACATCTGTCAAATGGGTATTAACCAGAATATATAAGGAACTCAACAGCAAAACGCTCCACAAATAATCCACTGAAAAACGGGCATCGGGCAGGTGTTTGGTGCAGCAGTAAAGTCACACCACTTGGGGGCAGGCGTGCGGCACAGTGGCTGTGTTGCTGCTCGGAGCACCCGTATCCTGTATCAGTGCCAGTTCAAGTTCTGGCTCCTCTGCCTCCAGTCCAGTTTCCTGCTGTTCATCTTGGGATGCAGCAGATGGCGGCTGAAGTAACTGGGCCCGTGCCACCCATGTGGGAGACCCACATTAAGTTCTAGGCTCCTGGCTTCAGCCTGACCCAGCTCTGGCTCTTGTGAGCACATGGGGAGTAAACCAGAGGATGGAAGATCTCTCTCCTTCTGACTCTCTACCTTTCAAAGGAATGAAAATAAAATTAAAAAGACAAGATACTGCCGTAGATGTCCACAGCCCATAGCAATAGTGAGTTTTGAGCCTTGGCTCTGCTTCGGATTCCAGCTTCCTACGTTTTTCAAAGACATACTAATGGCCAGCAGGTGCGTGGGAAAATGCTCAGCTTCACTAATCATCAGAGAATTGTAGTTCAAAACCGTGATATCATCTCACTCCATTTAGATTGGCTATTGTCAAACAGACAAAGATAACAGATGCTGGCCAGGGTAACCCTGCACTCTGTTGGTGGGAATGTAAATTACTACAGCCATTGTGGAAAACAGATTCCTCAAAAACTAAAACAGAGCTACCATGTGATCAAGCAGTGTATCCCAGGGAAGGAAGTCAGCCTGTCAGTCACTGCACTGCTGTGTTTACTGCAGGACTGTTCCCAACAGCCAAGCAACAGAAACACCCCCAAGTGTCCATCAACTGCTGAAAAGATAAAATGCGTACAAATCCACAATGGAATACCATCCGGCCATAAAAGGATAATCTTGTTAGCAACCATACGGATGAAACTGGAGGTCATTATACTCAGTGAAAGCAGCCACACACAGAAAAAAGGTTACCACATTATATCTGTTAATTTGACCTCATAGAAGTTAAGAATGTAATAGTGGATTTTATAGGCCTTTAAAAAAAATTCTTAGAAAGGACCAGTGCTATGGCGTAGCTGATAGGGCCGCTGTCTGCAATGCCAGCATCCCATATGGGCGCCGATTCGAGTCCCAGCTGCTCCTCTTTTTTTTTTAAACTTTTATTTATTAAATATAAATTTCCAAAGTACAGTTTATGGATTACAATGGCTCCCCCCCCCATAACTTCCCTCCCACCCGCAACCCTCCCATCTCCCGCTCCCTCTCCCACTCCATTCACATCAAGATTCATTTTCAATTTTCTTTATATACAGAAGATCAATTTAGTATATATTAAGTAAAGATTTCAAAAGTTTGCACCCACACAGAACATAGAGTGTAAAATACTGTTTGAGTACTAGTTATTGCATTAATTCACATTGGACAACACATTAAGGACAGAGATCCTACATGAGGAGTAAGTGCACAGTGACTCCGTTGTTGACTTAACAATTTGACATTCTTGTTTATGGTGTCATTAATCTCCCTAGGCTCTTGTCATGAGTTGCCAAGGCTATGGAAGCCTTTTGAGTTCGCCAACTTCGATCTTATTCAGACAAGGTCATAGTCAAAGTGGAAGTTCTCTCCTCCCTTTAGAGAAAGGTACCTCTTTCTTTAATGACCTGGGATCTCACTCACAGAGATCTTTCATTTAGGTCCTTTTTTTAAATTTTTTTTTTTTTTTTTTTTTTTTTTTTTTGCCACAGTGTCTTGGCTTTCCATGCCTAAAATACTCTCATGGGCTCTTCAGCCAGATCCGAATACCTTAAGGGCTGATTCTGAGGCCAGAGTGCTATTTAGGAATCTGCCATTCTATGAGTCTGCTGTGTATCCCGCTTCCCGTGTTGGATCGTTCTCTCCTTTTTTATTCTACCAGTTAGTATTAGCAGACACTAGTCTTGTTTATGTGATCCCTTTGACTCTTAGACCTATCAGTGTGATCAATTGTGAACCTAAATTGATCACTTGACTAGTGAGATGGCATTGGTACATGCCACCTTGATAGGATTGAATTGGAATCCCCCGGCACGTTTCTAACTCTACTGTTTGGGACAAGTCCAATTGAGCATGTCCCAAACTGTACATCTCCTCCCTATTATTCCCACTCTTATATTTAACAGAGATCACTTTTCAGTTAAATTTAAACACCTAAAAATAATTGTGTGTTAATTACAGAGTTCAACCAATAGTATTAAGTAGAACAAAAAAATACTAAAAGGGATAAAGTATTACATTGTACATCAACAGTCAGGACAAGAGCTGATCAAGTCACTGTTTCTCATAGTGTCCATTTCACTTCAACAGGTTTCCTTTTTGGTGCTCAGTTAGTTGTCACCGATCATGGAGAACATATGATATTTGTCCCTTTGGGACTGGCTTAATTCACTCAGCTGCTCCTCTTCCAATCCAGCTCTCTGCTATGGCGTGGGAAAGCAGTGGAAGATGGCCCAAATGCTTGGGCCCCTGCACCCGGGTGGGAGACCTGGAAAAAGCTCCTGGCTCCTGGGTTTGGACTGGTGTAGCTCTGGCTGTTGTGGCCATCTGGAGAGTGAACCAGCCATTGGAGGACCTCTCTCTCTCTCTCTCTCTCTGCCTCTGCCTCTGCCTCTTTAACTCTGCCTTTCAAATAAAATAAATAAATCTTTTAAAAAATCCATAGAACAATCATAGAAAGTGTAATTTTTAACTGTGTGGAAAAAGCTTCGGATTAATAAGTATATTCCCTTTGGGCACATGACTCGTGTTAGAGTTGAAGTTCAACCTCAGGTTGGATTTCAAAGATCCTGTTCTTAGTACGCCATAATTTTGCAAATAAAAATCCTTAACAAACTATCAGAAAACTTTAACCCAATCAGACAAAAACTCACAAACAAGCAAGCAAAGGGAACTTTCCTAAACCAGATAGTGTCTGCAAAAAAAACCCCTACACTTGCACTCATGCTAAGTGATAAGAGTGATCATTTTCCACAAGACCCATAGAAGTGTAGGGGTGTCTACTCTCCACGCCTACTCAACAGTTTATTATTATTATTTGAAAGAGTTACAGAGGGAGGTAGATACTGAGAGAGAGAGGCAGAGAGGTCTTCCATCGGCTGGTTCACTCCCCAAATTGCCACAACAGCCAGAGCTGAGCCAATCCAAAATCAGGAGCCAGGAGCCTCTTCCAGGTCCCCCATGCAGGCAGGGTCCCAAGGACTTGGGCCATCTTCTGCTATCCCAGGCCATAGCAGAGAGCTGGATTGGAAGAGGAGCAGCCAGGACTAGAACTGGCGCCCATATGAGATGCTGATGCTTCAGGCCAGGGCTTTAACCTACTGCACCACAGCGCCAATCCCCGCTACTCAACATTTTATCAGACGTCCTAGCCAGTACAATAAGGCAATAACAAGAAAGTGCAAGTTGGAGCAGGTGTTGTGCAGCGAATTAAGCTGCCTCTTGGGACATGCACATCTCCTATCAGAATGCTGGTTGGAGTCCCTGCTACTCAGCTTCCCATCCGGCTCCCTGCCACTGTGCCTGAGAAGCAAGTGCTTGAATCCTGGGGACTCAGGTGTGAGATGGGGATGGAGGACTCCGCTCCTGGCTTTGGCCTGGCCCAGCCACAGCTGTGGCAGCCATTTGGGAAGTGAACCAGCAGAGGGAACATTGTTGTCACTTTGCCTTCCAAATAACCAAATAAACAAGTTTTTTAAAAAGCATATAGACTAGAAAGAAAGATGTACAATGGTCTTTATTTACGGCTGATATGACCATTACTCAGATAAGAAATCTATGATAGGAGCTATAAAACTAAAAAGTGAGTTTAATAAAGTCACAGATTAATTTTTATAGCTGGGACTGGTGGTGTGGTCCAGCTGATTAAACCACGATTTGAGAAGCCAGCATCCCATATAGGAGCACAGTTCAAGCCCTGGCTGCTCCGCTTCTGATCCAGCTCCCTGCTGATGGCCTGAGAAAGTAGCAGAAGATGGCTCAAGTGCTTGGGCCCCTGCCACCCACTTAGGAGACCAAGATGGAGTTTGAGGCTCAGCTTCAGACTGGACCAGCTCTGGCCATTGTGGCCATTTGGGGGAGTGAACCAGTAGATGGAAGATTGATCTCTTTCAAAATAAAATTTTTAGAAAAATTGTAAAAACTTCCTATATACTATCAATAAACAACTGGAATATGAAATTCTAAAATTATTTATAGTAGCATAAAAATATGGAATACTTAGGGATAAATTTGGCACAGCATGTGCAAACATGGTATCTTGAAAATTTAAAACACTGCAGAAACACTAGTGAACTGCCTGAACCAGAAGTCTGAGCAAGGTTTTTGGTAGAAATCTGCAAACTGATTCTATATCTGATGTGGAAATGAAAAGGACTTAAGACAGCCTAAATAATTTTTACAAAGAACAAAGGTGGAGGATTTATAGAACCTGATTTTAAAACTTGCCAAGAAGTTACAGAAATAGACTCTAGTTTTTGCTTAAGGATTATTTGTCCTATAAGTCATTCATTCATTCAACAGGTACAGCGCATCCCATTTGTTGGTCCACTCCCCATATGCCTGCAACGGCTGGGGACTGACCAGACTGAAGCTGGGGAGACAAACTCAATCCAAGCTTCTCATGTGGTGCAGAAGCCCCGTTATCTGAGCCCTCACTGCTGCTTCCCAGGGTCTGCATTAGCAGCAGGTTGAAGTCAGGAGCTAGGAATCAAACCAAGGTACTAAGATAGGGCATCTTACAACCTCAGGCTAAACACCTGCTACTGCCATAAATCAGAAGAGAGTCCAGAGAAAGACTCACATATTTGTGTTAAGCTGATTTTCAACAAAAGTGTACAGGAATTCAATGGGAGAAAGGAGACCTTGCTTAAAATGGTGTTAGAGGCTGGCGACGCGGCTCACTAGGCTAATCCTCCACCTAGCGGCGCCGGCACACCAGGTTCTAGTCCCGGTCGGGGTGCTGGATTCTGTTCCAGTTGCCCCTCTTCCAGGCCAGCTCTCTGCTGTGGCCCCAGAGGGCAGTGGAGGATGGCCCAAGTCCTTGGGCCCTGCACCCCATGGGAGACCAGGATAAGTACCTGGCTCCTGCCTTCAGATCAGCACGGTGCGCTGGCCACGGCGGCCATTGGAGGGTGAACCAACGGCAAAAGGAAGACCTTTCTCTCTGTCTCTCTCTCTCTCACTGTCCACTCTGTCAAAATAAAATAAAATATAAAATAAAATAAAATAAAATAAAATAAAATAAAATAAAATAAAATATAAAATAAAATAAAATATAAAATAAAATAAAATATAAAATAAAATAAAATATAAAATAAAATAAAATAAAATATAAAATAAAATAAAATAAAATAAAAAAATAAAATAAAATAAAATAAAATAAAATAAAATAAAATAAAATAAAATAAATAAAATGGTGTTAGAAAATTGACAGGGGCCGGTGCTATGGTGCTGTAGGATAAGCTTCCTCCTGTGGTGCCAGCATCCCATATGGGTGCTGGTTCAAGTCCTGGCTGCTCCAACTGCTGATCCAGCTCCCTGCTGATGGCCTGTGTGCAGTCTCTCTGCACTCATATGGGAGACGTGGAAGAGGCTTCTGCCTCCTGGGTTTGAATCAGCCGATCTCTGGCCATTGCAGCCATTTGGAGAGTGAACCAGTAAATGGAAGACTGCTCTCTGTCTCTGCCTCTGTAACTCTGCTTCTCAAATAAATAAATAAATCTTAAAAAAAAAAAAAAAGAAAGAAAATTGATAATTACAAAAGTGAGAAAACCCCAACCTTGACCCTTTTCTCACATCATACACAAAAATAAACTCAAAATGGATCATGGGACTAGATGTAAAAACGGAAATTTCTAGAGATAAAAAGGAGAAAGTCTTTGTAGTTCTGGGTGGGTGTATCAGCTTCCTAGGACTGCCCTTAACAAATTATCCCTGGTGGCAAATTTAGACTGGGTAGCTTAAAGGAACACATTCATTCACTCTGGTTCTGAGGCCAGAAGCCTGAAACCAGAGGTCTCTCCGAAGGCTCCGGAGGAGAAGCTACCCAGGTCTCTCCCTGCTTCTGTAGACTCCTCATGCTCCTGGGCCTGTGGCAGCATTGGACTAATCCTGCTTCCACGTTTTCCTGGCCTTCTAAGAACATCAGTCATGGGATTTATGTTCATCCTAAACCAGTAAAAACTTATCTGAAAAACCCAAAATTTCCAGAAAATATTTCCAAACAAAGTCACATTGTGATGTTCCATTCCTGCCAAAGACAGGAATGTGGAACTCCATCTGGGCTTCTCACATGGGCACAGGAGCTCAAGCACTTGGGCCATCCACTGCTGCTTTCCCAAGTGCATTATCAAAGAACTGGATTGGAAGTGGAGCAGCCAGGACTCAAACTGGCACTCATATGGGATGCCTGCATCGCAGGTGGCTGCCTAACCCACTGAGCCACAGTGCCAGCCCCAAGAAGGCAGGTGCTTTCAGATATGATGCATGCACACCTATACATTCATGAGTATGACTTCTTTAAAAATCAGAGTTCTCTTTGCAAGCACAGTTAAGAAAATCAAAAGGCAAGGTATAGACTAGAAGAAAATATTTAAATATCTCATAAATGAATTGGAGCCAGAATATAAAAGGGTTCTTACAATTCAATAATCAGATCATTAGTCCATTAGTAAAATGGCAAAAGACTTAAACAGACACACCCCCAGCACAGCTAAAATTAGCAAGACTGGTAATATGTCCCGGCAGGCAAGTAGAACTGGTGGATGGCTCGGCCACTGCTTCGGGGAGTATAAAATGGCACAACCACTTTGGCAAACCGTTTGGCAGTTTCTTAGGAGGTTCAGTATTCAATTAGCATTTCACCCAACAACCCCCCTCCTAGATATTTATCCAACAGGGCTGAAAACACAGGCGGGTTTGTACACAAACACGTGGGGAGTTTATTCAGCAGGCCTCATGCCAGAAACAAGCCTAATGGCAACAGGAGAACAGATGAACAAACTGTAGTATAGCCATAAAACAGAACACTTCTCAGCAATACAATGGAACGAAGTACTCATGCGTGCTACCACAGATAAAGCTCAAAAGCCTGCTGAGTGAAACAAGCCCAACACAAAAGAGTAGAGACTGTGTGATTCCAATGATGAGGAATTCAATACTGACGCAACAAATCCATGAGGCCAGACAGATCATCAGTGGACACCGGGCCAGGCTAGCGCAAAGCGGCACAATGAACCTTATGGATTGGGCTGGGGGAGGGGGGATGTGGTTCAAAGTGCACACATGTTTCAAAATTCAAACTATACATTGAAAATGAGTCTTTTGCGGGCCGGCGCCATGGCGCACTAGGTGAATCCTCCGCCTGGGGTGCTGGCATCCCATATGGGTACCGGTTCTAGTCCCGGTCGGGGCGCCGGATTCTGTCCCAGTTGCTCCTCTTCCAGTCCAGCTCTCTGCTGTGGCCCCGGAGGGCAGTGGAGGATGGCCCAAGTGCTTGGGCCCCTGCACCCACATGGGAGACCAGGAGAAGCACCTGGCTCCTGGCTTTGGATCAGCGTAGCTCCAGCCGTAACGGCCATTTGTGGGGTGAACCAACGGAAGGAAGACCTTTCTCTCTGTCTCTCTCTCACAGTCTGTAACTCTGCCTGTCAAATAAATAAATAAAATCTTTTAAAAAATGAGTCAATTTATTTTCTTAAAAAATATTTTATTTATTTATTTGAGGGGTAGAGTTACAGAGACAGGGAGAGACAGAGAGAAAGGTCTTCCTTCCACTGGTCCACTCCCCAGAAGGCTGCAACGGCTGGAGCTGAGCTGATCTGAAGCCAGGAGCCAGGAGCTTCTCCGGGTCTCCCATGCAAGTGCAAGGGCCCAAAGACTTCAGCCATTTTCTACTGCTTTCCCAGGCCACAGCAGAGAGCTGGATCGGAAGAGGAGCAGCCGGGACTTGAACCAGTGCCCATATGGGATGCCGGCACTGCAGGTGGAGGCTTACCCCACTTTGCCACAGTACTGACCCCCCAATTTACTTTTAAGATGTTTAATCTCACAGTAATGAAAATAAATAAAACCTAGAATTAATTTAAATGTCTAATAATAGGAAACTGACTACCTAAATTATGATGCACCTTCTAGGGAAAACAGCTTTTTAAAACAAATGTTGTCGGGCTGGCACCATATAATAGTAGGTTAAGCCTCCACCTGTGATGCTGTTTCAAGTCTCGGCTGCTCCACTTTCCATCCAGATCCCTGTTAATGCACCTGGGAAAGCAGTGGAAGGTGGCCCAAGTGTTTGGGCCCCTGCACCCATGTGAGAGCCCCGGAAGAAGCTCCTGGTTCCTGGCTTCGGATTGGCCAGCTCCAGCCATTGTGGCCATCTGGGTAGTGAACCAGAGGATGGAAGACCTCTCTGTCTGTAACTCTGCCTCTCAAATAATTAATTCTTTACAGCAAAAAAAAAAAAAAAAAGTTACAGTAACCTGCTCCCCCTCATACTACCACTAAAATAACAGTGAAATCAAGTGAGTCCCTGAACTAGAATGAATAAGCCAATGTAATTTGTGACGCTGGAAGGCAGCAGAGAACCAAGTCACAGTTTTTTAAACTGGTAAACATTAGAAAAGTAACTTTTCCTGTCTTTGCGCTACAAACTGACTCATTTGTGATCAGGTCATGAGCGGAGGTTTTATTGTATAGAAAGTTCTCTAGTTAATAATAAAAAATGGTAAAGTTTGAAAAGCTCCACTTTGCAAGTCCTTGATGCACTACTAATTGAGGTGGGCCGGGATCATCCACGACTATGACACCCAAAGAGAGAGGAGAAAAACACATCACCACCCGGGAAGTAAAACTGCCAAGAATATTAGAAGTTGGTCCAACCTATAGATTCAACCACTGAAGAACATGTCAGATGACACCCTGGGTATGGTCACCAAAATCCAGATGGTAGTAAACCCCACAGGGCGAACAGCTGTTTCTTTCATAAACTGTATCATCGACACAAAAGATTGAGAGTTAAGATGAACAACTGGGGCCAGGTACACACACGTTTATAGACCAGGAAACCGCCTCAAACTCACACAGGGTCTGCTTTGTGGGAACAGGCATCGGTTAATGGTTATTCTATTTGTAGGTTTGGAAATGTTATTTAAGCACTTGTTTTATTTATTTATTGAAAGGCAGAGTTACAGAGGGGTGGGGAGGGAAGAAGACAGAAGCAGAAAGAGAGAGAGAGGTCTTCCATTTGCTGGTTCACTCCCCATGTGACTGCAATGGCCAAGGCTGGGCCAGGCAGATGCCAGGAGCCAGGAGCTTCTTCCAGGTCTCCCACATAGGTGCAGGGGCCCAAGCACTTGGTCTATCTTGCACTGCTTCCTCAGCTGCATCAGCAGAGAGCTGGATTGGAAGTAGAGCAGCCAGGACTCGACCTAGCACCCACATGGGATGCCGGAGTCGCAGGCAGCAGCTTTACCTGCGATACCACAGCACCAGCCCTGGTTTGGAAATTTTTATAACTTAGTTTTAGAGGCGTAAACCTCCAAAGATGTAGGAATGGTAATGACTGAGCACCTTACTGCACGAAGTGCAGCGTGAGGAGCAGGAGCACAGGTATCACCAAGGAGACGACCCAGTTCAGGCTGGAGTTCAGCCCACAGAATTAATGTCCCTTTTTAATTTAATCCTCGGGAATCATGTACCCTGGACAGACGGAAGCCAGCAGTGGAGGAAGCACAGTGACAACTTAATCTTTGCCTCAGGATCCTCAAAGGACTCAGCAACTGTTGACTCAAGTGTCCTCAGAAAGGGATGCCAAGATGGGGTGACAAATAGAATTCCTTGCAAATGAAGTAACAGACAGGGCCTCAGATCCAGCCCTCAAAGACAAAGCGCCACTCCCTCTGCTGCCATGGGGTAAGAATGGACAAGTTCTCCTCTGGGACAGTAAAACAAGAAATCTTTGGACTGTGGACATAACTGAGGATAGACAAGAACCCTATTGAAAACAGGGAGACAAAGTAAAAGTACATATACTAAAAGCTGATTGATCGTAAGATTACATAGAAGTAATCAGAAGCAAATGCATGAACTACTGAAATCCATGTAGGACATGACAGAAAATTTCTCCCATGAAATTGAGATCTTAAAGAAAATCAAAATGAAATGAAGAATTCAATAGAACAAATATAAAATGTGGTGGAGAGCCTTAACAACAGAATTGGTGAAGCAGAAGACATAATATGAGACTTAGAAGACAAAGCACAGGAGAGTATACAGTCAAACCAAAGACAAGAAAAGGAAATTAGAAAACTAAAAAACACTGTGGGGAATCTACATGATATTATATATATAAAAAAAACCCCTCAATATTTGGGTTCTAGGAGTTCCTGAAGGCATGGAAAGAGAGAAAAGATTAGAAGGCCTCCTTAGTTAAATAATAACAGAAAAATTCCCTAGTTTGGAGAAAGAAAGGTACATCCAAGTACAGGAAGCACACAGAACTCCTAATAGACAGGACCAGAGAAGATCCTTGGCATGACACACTGTAGTCAAACTCATCACAGTAAAACATAAAGATTCTAAAATGCATACAAGAGAAACATCAGATTACTTTCAGAGGACCTCCACTTAGACTCATAGCAGACTTCTTACAGGCTAAGAGAGAATGGACAGATATAGTCCAAGTCTTAAGAGAAATAAACTTGGGGGCCAGCACTGTGGCTCAGTGGGTTAATGCCCTGGCCTGAGGCACTGGCGCTGGTTCTAGTCCCAGCTGCTCCTCCTCAGATCCAGCTCTCTGCTATGGCCTGGGAGAGTAGTAGAAGATGGCCCAGGTCCTGCACCTGTATGGGAGACCCGGAAAAGCTCCTGGCTTCTGGCTTCGGATCAGTGCAGCTCCAGCCATTGCGACCAATTGGGGAGTGAATGAAGACCTCTCTCTCTCTCTGCCTCTCCTCTCTCTGTGTAACTCTGACTTTCAAATAAATGAATAAATCTTTTTTAAAAAGAGAGAAATAAACTGTCACCCCAGAATATGATACCCTGCAAAGCGCTCATTTATGGATGAAGGTGAAATAGACTTTTCATAACAAACAGAAATTGAAAGAATTTGTCACCACTCATCCAGCCCTACAAAAGATGCTTAAGGATGTGTTGCAAACAGAAATACAGAAACATGATCATCACTATGAAAGAAGGTAAAGGAATAATAAGTAAAAGTTCAAAGGAAATTCAAAGTAAAATACAGGAATATTTTTGGAAAAATGGCAGGGCAAAGTCATTACTTATCACTAGTCACCTTGAATGTAAATGGCCTCAACTCCCCAGTTAAAAGACACAGACTGGGTAAATGGATTAAAAAACAAACCCATCTATTTGGTGCCTACAAGAAACAAATGTCACCAACAAAGATGCACACTGACTGAAAGTGAAAGGATAGAAAAATATATTCCATGCCAACAGAAAACAAAAAAGAGCTGGTGTAGTTATCGTAATGCCAGACAAAATAGACTTTAACACAAAAACTGTTAAAAGGGAAAAAGAAGGGCACTATATAATGACTAAGGGATAAATTCAACAGGAAGATAACTATTATAAATGTATATGCAACTAATTACAGGGCATCTGGCTATTTAAAAGAAATGTTTAAGGGATTTAAAGGGAGACTTAGACTCCAATACAATAGTAATGGGGGACTTCAATACCCCACTTTCAGCAATGGACAGATCAACCAGACAGAAAATCAACAAGAAACAGCAGATTTAATCGACACTATAGACCAAATGGACCTAACAGATATCTACAGAACTTTTCACCCTACAGTTGCTGAATACATAGTCTTCTCAGCAGTGCATGGAACCTTCTCTAATATTGACCACATACTAGGCCATAAAGCCTGCATCTCAACAAATTAAAAAAAAATTTGAAATCATACCATGCATCTTATCAGACCACAATGGAATGAAGCTGGAAATCAGCAACTCAGGAATGAGACTGAACAACATGCTCTTGAAGAACAGTGGGCAGTCACAGAAGAAACCAAAAGAGAAGTCTGGAAACAAATAAGAGAACACCACAACATATCAAAACTTACGAGATAGAGCAAAAGCAGTGTTAGGAAAGTTTATAGCAATAGGTGCCTGCATGAAGAAACTGGAATGGCACTAAACAAATGAGCTGCCAATGCATCTCAAGGATCTAGAAAAACAACAGCAAACCAAACCCAGAACTAGTAGAAAAGAAATAATAAAAATTGGAGAAGAAATCAACAAAATTGAATAAAAATACAAAAAATCAGCAAAATAAAGAGCTGGCTTTTTGAAAAAATAAACAAAATTGACACACCATGGGCCTAACTAACCAAAAAAAGAAGAGAGAAGACCAAAATCAATAAAATTAGAGATGAAAAAGGAAATGTAACAACAGACACCACAGAAATAAAACGATTCATCAGAAATTACTATAAAGAGCTCTATATGTCAACAAACTGGGAAACCTAGAAGAAATGGATAGATTCCTGGACATGTATAACTGATCTAAATTGAGCCATGAAGACATAGAAAACCTAAACAGACCCATAACCAAGAAGGAAATTCAATTAGCAATAAAGGCCCTCCCAACAACGAAAGCCCAGAACTGGATGGATTCACTGCTGAATTCTACCAGACATTTAAAAAAGAACTAACTCCAGGCCGGCACCGTGGCTCACTAGGCTAATCCTCCACCTTGCGGCGCTGGCACACCGGATTCTAGTCCCGGTTGGGGCGCCAGATTCTGTCCCGGTTGCCCCTCTTCCAGGCCAGCTCTCTGCTGTGGCCAGGGACTGCAGTGGAGGATGGCCCAAGTGCTTGGGCCCTGCACCCCATGGGAGACCAGGAGAAGCACCTGGCTCCTGGCTTCACATCAGCGTGGTGCGCCAGCCGCAGCGGCCATTGGAGGGTGAACCAACGGAAAAGGAAGACCTTTCTCTCTGTCTCTCTCTCTCACTGTCCACTCTGTCAAAAAAAAAAAAAAAACAAAAACAAACAAACAAACAAACAAAAAAAAACAAAAACCAACTAACTCCAATTTTTCTCAAACTATTCAAAACAATTGAAAAAGAGGGAATCCTCCCAAATTCTTTCTCTGAAGCCAGCATCACCTTAACTCCTAAACCTGAAAAAGATGCAGCAGAGAAAAAGAATTACAGACCAATTTCCCTGAGGAACACAGACGCAAAAATCCTCAACAAAATTCTAGCCAATCGAATCCAACAACACATCAGAATGATCATCCACCCAGACCAAGTGGGATTTATCCCTGGTATGCAGGGATGGTTCAACATTTGCAAATCAATCAGTGTGATACATCACATTACCATCTATTGAACAAAAACCACATGACTATCAATAGATGCAGAGAAAGCATTTGATAAAATACAACACCCTTTCGTGATGAAAACTCTAAGCAAATTGGGTATAGAAGGAACATTCCTCAACACAATCAAGGCAATTTTTGACAAACTCATGGCCAGCATCATATTGAATAGGGAAAAGTTAGCATTCCACTGAGATCTGGTACCAGACACAGATGCCCATTCTCATCATTGCTATTCAATATATTGCTGGAAGTTTTAGGCAGAACCATTAGACAAGAAAAAGAAATTAAAGGGATACAAATTGGGAAGGAGGAAGTCAAACTATCCCTATATATAGAACATGGTTCTGGTTCTATATATAGGGGATCCAAAAATACTCCACTAAGAGACTATTGGAACTCAGAAGAGTTTGGTAAAGGAGCAGCATATAAAGTCAATACACAAAAATCATCAGTATTTGTATACACAGACAATGCCACATCTGAGAAAGAACTTCTAAGATCAATCCCATTCACAATAGCTACAAAAAAAAAAAATCAACTTGGAATAAATTTAACCCAGGAAGTAAAAGATCAATAATGAGAATTACAAAACATTAAAGAAATAGAAAATACAAAAAATGGAAAAATCTTCCATGTTCATGGATTAGAAGAATCAGTATCATCAAAATATCCATTCTTCCAAAAGCAATTTACAGATTCAATGTAATACCACTCAAAATGCCAAAGACATTCTTCTCAGATCTAGAAAAAATGAAGCTGAAATTCATATGGAGGCACAGGAGATCTCGAATAGCAAAGCAATTTTATACAAGAAAAACAAAGTCAGAGGCATCACAATACCAGATTTAAAGACATATTACAATTATAATCAAAACAGCCTGGTTCTGGTGCAAAAACAGATGGATAGACCAATGTAGCAGAAACACCAGAAATCAATCCAAACATCTACAACCAACTTATGTTTGATCAAGGAGCTAAAATCAATCCCTCGAGCAAGGACAGTCTCTTCAACAAATGGTGCTGGGAAAACTGGATTCCACATGCAGAAGTATGAAGCATGACCCCTACTTTACACCTTACACAAAAATCCACTCAACATGGATTAAAGATCTAAATCTATGACCCAACACCATCAAATTATTAGAGAACATCAGAGAAACTCTGCAACACATAGGCATAGGTAAAGACTTCTTAGAAAAGACCCCAGAGGCAAGGCAAGCAAACCAAAAATTAACAAATGGGATTATTTCAAATTGAGAAGTTTCTGTACAGCAAAAGAAACAGGAAAGTAAAGAGGCAACTGACAGAATGGTATAAATTATTTGTAAACAATGCAACTGATAAAGGATTAATAACCAGAATCTACAAAGATATCAAACTCCACAACAAAACAAACAACCCACTTAAGGGATGGGCCAAGGACTTAAGACATTTTTCAAAAGAGGAAATCCAAATGGCCAACAGACACATGAAAAAGTGTTTAGGATCACTAGACATCAGGGAAATTGCATATCAAAACCACAAGGAGGTTTTACTTCACCCCAGTTAGAATGACTTTCATACAGAACTCAACAAACAGTAAATGCTGGCAAGGATGTGGGGACAAAGGCACACTAAACCATTTTTGGTGGGAATGCAAACTGGTAAAGCCACTATGGAAGACAATTTGGAAATACCTCAGAAATCTGAATATAGTCCTACCATACAACCCAGCTATCCCACTCCTCGGTATTTACCCAAGGGAAATGAAATCAGCAAATAAAAGAGTTATCTGCACCTCCTTTTGTTTACTGAAGCTCAATTCACAATAGCTAAGACAAGGAATCAACCTGAATGCCTATCAAAGGAAGACTGGATAAAGAAATTATGGGATATGTACTCTATGGAGTACTACACAGTGGTTTAAAAAAAAAAGAAATCCTGTCATTTGCAACAAAATGGATTCCGATTCTAGAAAACATCATACTTGATGAAATAAGCCAGTCCCAAAGGGGCAAATACGATATGTTCTCCCTGACCTGTGACAACTAATGGAGCACCTAAAAGGAAACCTGCAGAAGTGAAATTGACACTTCGAGAAGCAATGACTTGAACTTGACTGTCAAGGAACAGTTTATTATCTTTTTTATTATTTTCTCTTTTTACTTAAAACCATTGGTTGAACTCATTACTTAACATAGAATTATTAATAGGTGTATAAATCCAATTGAAAATAGATACCAGTAAAATATAAGAGTGAGACTAAGAGATGGAAAAGCTGTACAGTTCAGCACATATTCCCAAGGACTTACCCCTAAGGATAAAGCTAAAAATTTGCCATGGGACTCCAAATCCCATTAAGCTGGGTGGTACTAATGCTATCTTACATGTTAAAGTGATCATATTAAGTGTGTAGTTGATCATGTAGATAGGCATAAGTGTAAAAGGGATCACATAAGAGCAAGTGTCTGGTAATAACAATAGATAGAATTAAAAAGGAGAGAATGTTCCAACATGGGAAGCAGTCCACACAGCAGACTCATAGAATGACAAATGCCCTAAACAGCACTCTGGCCTCAGAATCAGCCCTTAGGCATTCATTTCTGGCTAAAAAGCCCATGAGAGTATTTCAGGCATGGAAAGCCAAAACACTGTGGCAAAAAAAAATTACCTAAATGAAAGATCTTTGTGAGTGAGATCCCAGTGGAAAGAATGGGCCATCAAAGAAGGATGTACTTTTCTCTGAAGAGAGGAGAGAACTGCTTTGCTTATGGCCCTGTCTAAATACTAACGGAGTTTGTGGACTCAGAAGGGCCATAGCCTTGGCAGCTCATGTGAAAAGCCTTGGGTAGGGGCCAACACCATGGCACAGTAGGTTAATCCTCCGCCTGTTGTGCCAGCATCCCATATGGGTGCTGGTTCTAGTGCCAGATGCTCCTCTTCCAATCCAGCTCTCTACTGTGGTCTGGGAAAGCAGTAGAAGATGGCCCAAGTTCCTGGGCCCCTGAACCCATATGGGAGATCAGAAAGAAGCACCTGGCTCCTGGCTTCGGATCGGTGCAGCTCCGGCCGTTGTGGTCATCTGGGGAGTGAATCAATGGACGGAAGACCTTTCTCTGTCTCTTCCTTTCACTGTCTATAACTCTACCTCTCAAATAAATGAATAAAATCTTTAAAAAAGAGCCTCAGGTGATCACTGACGTGATAAATAAGACTGTCAGTTGTTAAATCAACAGGAGTCACTGTGCACTTGCTCCCCATGTAGGACCTCTGTCCTTAATGAGCTGCACTATGACAATTAACTGTAAAACTTGTTTTCAAACAGTACTTGTGTGTCTGTGTAGGTGCAAGCTGTGGAAATCTTTACTCAGTATAGAGCTGATCTTCTGTATATAAAATTAAAAAGGAATTTTAATGAAGAATGGGATGGGAGAGGGAGTAGGAGGTAGGATGGGAGGTGGGATGGGGGGAAGAACCACTATATTCCTAAAGATGTACCTATGAAATTTGTATTCATTAAATAAAAGCTTTCTTTAAAAAATTCCAACATGGAATTCTAGACTAAGCTAAATGGCCAATTAACTGTAAATATAAAATAAAGCCATATACTGAAAAATGTTTGCCTCACACAAAGTTCTTAGGAAGCCAGCGGAAGCTACTTTCCATCCAAAGGGAGGAATAAACCAAGAAACATGGGATCCTGGAAACAGGACGCATCAGACGAGAAAAGAAGGACCCCGAGTGGGAGAAGACAATCTGTGTACCAGATGTAAAGCCACAATCTAAACTACAACAGGGCACATGGCTATGAGAGAGATTTCTACAAGAAGATAGAAATTCCGAGTTTCTTTAAATGCATAGAGAGAGATTTAACAGAAGTAAAAATTGTGGGCCTAGATGAGTTCAGCAGTTCAGTATATAGAAAACAAAGACTGGAGCAGGTGTCATGACATAGCCAGTAAAGCTGCCACCTGTGGCACCGGAATCCCATTTGGTGCTGGTTTGAGTCCCAACTGCTCCAATTCTAATCCAGCTTCATGGTAACGAGCCTGGAAAAGCAGCAGAAGATGGCCCAAGTGCTGGGCCCCTGCACCCAGGTGGGAGACCCAGATGGAGCTCCTGGCTTCGGACTAGCCCAGCTCTGGGGGTTGCAGCCATCTGGGGAGAGAACGAGCAGATGGAAGATTTCTCTCTCTCTGTCTCTCCAACTCCGCCTTTCAAATAAATAAATAGCTCAATTTTTTAAAAACTTTTATTTAATAAATTTAAATTTCCAAAGGACAACTTTTGAATTATAGCGGCTTTTCCCCCCATAACCTCCCACCTACCCACAACCATCCCATCTCCCACTCTCTCTTCCATTCCATTCACATCAAGATTCATTTTCAATTATCTTTATACACAGAAGATCAATTTAGTATATACTAAGTAAAGATTTCAACAGCTGACACTCACAAAGAAACACAAAGTATAAAGTACTATTTGAGTACTAGTTTTGCTGTTAATTCATATAGTACAACACATTAAGGACAGAGATCCTACATGGGGAGTAAGTGTGCAGTGACTCCTGTTGTTGATTTAACAACTGACACTCTATGGGGTCAGTAATCATCTGAGGCTCTTGTCATGAGCTGCCAAGGCTATGGAAGCCTTTTAAGTTCACCAATTCCGATCATATTTAGACAAGGCCATAGTCAAAGTGGAAGTTCTCTCCTTCCTTCAGAGAAAGGTACCTTCTTCTTTGATGGCCCATTCTTTCCACTGGGATCTCACTCAGAGATCTTTTATTTAGGTCATTTTTTTTTTTTTTTTGCCACAGTATCCTGGCTTTCCATGCCTGAAATACTCTCATCGGCTTTTTAGCCAGAAATGAATGCCTTGAGGGCTGATTCTGAGGCCAGAGTGCTGTTTAGGGCATCTGCCATTCTATGAGCCTGCTGTGTATCCCACTTCCCATGTAGCATTGTTCTCTCCTTTTTTAATTCTATCAGTTAGTATTAATAGCTAAATTTTTTTTTATTTATTTGAAAGACAGTGTCACAGAAAGAGGCAGAGCCAGAGAGAGAGAGTTCTTCCATCCACTGGTTCTCTCCCCAAATGACTGCAATGGTAAGAGCTGAGCAGATCTGAAGCCAGGAGCTTCCTCTGGGTCTCCCACATGGGTGCAGGGGCCCAAGCACTTGGGCCATCTTCCACTGCCTTCCCATGCCACAGCAGAGAGCTGGATCAGAAGTGGAGCAGCTGGGGCTTGAACCAGCACCCATGTGGAATGCTGACGCAGCAAGCCAGGGCTTTAACTCACTGTGCCACAGCGCCGGCCCTGTAAGTAAATCTTTAAAGTAAAAAACAGAGAGGTGCTGGGGGAGAGAGGGAGGAGAGGGAGATGATGATCAAAAGAAAAACAAAAAAAAGTATTCAGGAAAGGAAACATAACCAATGTGTAAGGCACCAGTCAACTGTGGAGAAATGCTGCAGACTCCTAATACCGTTAGCAGTGAGTAATGTCTGACCACGATAACGTAGTTATCTACGCAGCACAGGCTCATGGGTACGTGATAGTGGTGGTGGGGCTCACCAGCAGTGTGCAAAGGGTCTAAGGAATCATGTTCCTTTTAGTAGGCCAGTAGGTAAAGCTTAATATAAGCATATAATCATGCTACTGAAGATATGAGGGTAAAAACTGAATCAGCGAAGTTGTCTACGGGGAGCAGGAAGACAAATGGTTCTCCTCTCCCCCACCCCCATAGGAATAAACCCTGGGGCCCAACTAGATAAGCCTTTGAATAATGTGCTTTTGATAAGTGGGTAAAAAAATGAAATTATAAAGTTAAAACATGGTTATTTGATCTTAAAACAAAGACTGTATTTCACTTACTTTGGGGTACAGTGTTCCTTCATTTCTTTTGCTATCTTTTAAGTCAGGATGCTGATGTATGTTGCAGTCTCTGTTGGCCAGGTGGTGGCTGTGAAGTAGCTGTCATAACCAAGTCGGGGTGAACTCAGTGGTTACTCCAGGTTGCAAGGCTGGACAAGTGCAAACACTCAGTATTTTGATTAGCTGCCATTTAAGAACCACCTGAATAGTCATGGTTGTCTGGAAGTCTGTTGGCACCTTCTGGTATGATCTGGAATGCTGCAGCGTCAGCTCTTGGCTTGGGGGAAGAGGCACTGTGGTGCAGAGGGATACGCCGCTGCTTGGGATGCCTGCATTCCACATTAGAGCGCTGGGCTGAGTCCTGCCTGCTCTGCTTCCAATCCAGCTTCCTGCCGACAGGCCTCTGACAGCAGATGTTGGCCCACTGGGCCCCTGTCACCCACGTGTGAGACCCTGATGGAGCTCCTGGCTACAGCCTGGCCCAGCCCAGGTACTGCAGGCATTTTGGGAGTGAACCAGTAGATGGGAGGTATCTCTCCCTCTAACCCCCTCTGTCTCTTTGCCTTTTAAATAAAAAAAAAATGTGGCTTGAATAAAACCCTAGATATAATAATGGTACATTCTTAAAAAAGTTTCATTGGAATATAATTCGTGTACAGTTCATCTGTTCAATGTGTAAAATGCAAAGGCAGTGGAACATGTCTAAACGTGCCAATGCTGTCAATGGCAGAGATGATGGTATTCTGGGGGAAATGCAGGTACTGAAGTCTACATTGCTGAGGAAAGTTGGGCACTCAATATGAAGGCATTTTAGGAATACCTTAACCAACTGATTTTGCTTATTTTGTCATAATAATGCACATACAACATACAACCAAATAAATTAACAAACTAAGCCTAACAACACTCTTTGAATGAAGATGACAAATTTAAGTTCAAAACAAAACTGCATTACAATTTGGCAGGATGTTTTCCTTTTTAGTGGTACATAAAATCATGTCTTAGAATTGGTGGCATGTTAGGTTGCATGAAACAAAAGTAAATCTCATAAAAATATATATGTTTTGGGTAAAAAATAAATTATCCAAAGATACTTTGGGGCCGGCACTGTGGCGCAGTGGGTTAAAGCCCTGGCCTGAAGCGCCGGCATCCCATATGGGCACCGATTCTAGTCCCAGCTGCTCCTCTTCCAATCCAGCTCTCTGCTATAGCCTGGGAAAGCAGAAGATGGCCCAAGTCCTTGTGCCCCTGCACCCATGTGGGAGACCTGGAAGAAGCTCCTGGCTTTGGATTGGCACAACTCCGGCTGTTGTAGCCATCTGGGGAGTGAACCAGCGAATGGAAGACCTCTCTCTCTCTCTGTCTCTACCGCTCTCTGTAACTCGATCTTTCAAATAAATAAAATAAATCTTTAAAAAAAAAAAGATATTACATAACTATTGAAAGTAATGTGTTTGAGGACTAGTTAATGAGTGGAGAACTTTCAAAAATGTAAGATGGAACAAAAAGACCCAATAAACAAAACCATGTATGGTGCAATTCAACTTTGTTTATATATAGACTGGATGGAAATATTACAAAGTGTTAACAATGGTTATCTTAGTTTTATCCTTACACTTTCCAACTGTTTGAAACTGATATTTTATTTTAGAATGAGATAGCCATTTTCTAACTATAATGCTATTATTTTACCTATTAAACAATAACAATGCTGTCCACATTAAAATTTTCCTAACTGTCTTAATATTGTCATTTATGGTTTTTAAAAAACAAAATCAGGGCCAGTGCTGTGGCTGTGGGGCCAGCATCCCTTATGAATGCCAGTTCTAGTCCCGGCTGCTCCTCTTCCAATCCAGCTCTCTATTATGGCCTGGGAAAGCAGTAGAAGATGGCCCAAGTGCTTGGGCCTCTCCACCCAAGCTCCTGGCTTCAGGTTCCTGGCTTCGGATCAGCCTATCCCTGGCCATTGCGGCCATTTGGGGAGTGAACCAGCGGTTGAAGACATTTCTCTTCGTGTCTCCCTCTCTCTGTAACTCTCTCAAATAAATAAATAAATATTTTTTAAAAAGTCCAAGACCCAATCAAATCTGACATCTGTCTTATTTTTAATCTAGAATAGTTTCTCATTTTGGGGGGATCTTTTTAAGAGTGTTGGCCAGTTATCTTGTAGAATATCATCCAATTTGGATCTATTTGCTTCTTCAATGTGAGATCAACATTTCTGTCACCCTGTGGGATTCCCAGAAGAGGCTCGTGGCTCATGGCTTTGGATGGGCCCAGCTCTGGCTGGCCGTTGTGGCCATCTGGGGAGTGAAGCAATGGATAGAAGATCGATTCTCTCTCTCTCTCTCTCTCTCTGTGTGTGTGTGTGTGTGTGTGCACACGCGCACACGCATGCGTGTGTCTCCCTCTTTAACACTGCCTTTCAAAATAAATAAAATAAATCTTTTAAAAAAATATTTATTTTTACTTACATTTATTTGAAAGGCAGAGTTACAGAGAGGGAGAGGCAGAAGCAAAGACGGAGAAATCTTCCACCTGCCGGTTCACTCCCTAAATGGCCACAATGGCCAGGGCTGGGCCAGATAGGAGCCAGGAGCTTGGAATTCCATCCAGGTTTCCCACGTGGGTGCAGGGGCCCACACACTTGTGCCACCTTCCGCTGCCTTCCCAGGCACATTAGCAGAGAGCTGGTTTGGAAGTAAAGCAGCCAGGATTCCAAACAGTGCCCATATGGGATGCTCATGCTGCACACGGTGGCCTAACCTGTTATGCCACAGTGCCAGCCCCAATAAATAAACCCTTTTTAAAAAAGCATGCCCAAAATCCCACCCTGAAAGATATTTTTTTAAGATTTATTTATTTTTTGAAAGAGTTAGAAAGAGAGAGAGGTTTTCTATCCGCTGGCTCATTCCTCAACTGGCAGCAACAGGTGGAGCTGTGCTGATCTGAAGCCAGGAGCTTCCTCCAGGTCTACCCATGCAGGTGCAGGGGCCTAAGGACTTGGGCCATCTTCTCCTGCTTTCCCAGGCCACAGCAGAGAGCTGGATCAGAAGTGGAGAGGTGGGACTTGCACCAGCATGTATATGGGATGCCGGCACTGCAGGCGGCGGCCTTTACCTGCTACGCCACAGGGCCAGCCCTCTCCCACCCCAAAAGATATTAAAAAATCCATGCACACTTTTCACATAGTATGCATTTCTATGAACTTTTTGAAGACCCCTTTATACTCATGGATTTCAACAAAGTGATTTGCTCCAAAATAAACTCATCTTTTGATTCCACTTTCCATGAATTTTTTGAAGTACCCTTGGACATTATGGATTCCTTAATTTATTCTTCTCCAATGTGTTATAATCTGCCTGCTTTGTTAATTCGCCTGCTTAAAATTTCCCAAATTTGTCCTGACCCAGTGGTTTTGACTGACACACGCTCCAGCACGGAGCACTGGCCTGCTTTCAGGCATCTCGTACTTCTGCTGACCCAGAGTCATTCCTTCAAGGAGCCCTACTTCCTTCTAGTAAAAACTGTATTCAGAAACCAGAGCCTGGACATGGGTACACACTGCTACTGGGGTATCATTGTGTCTAGGCCCTGTTAATGACAGTGATAGTATATATATTCTCTAAACATATTGCGACTTCATATTAACTCTTCCATTCTTAAAGTAACATCACAGAATCCTCTTCACTCTAGCCTACTCCAAATTTGTTTCTCCCTTCTCTCCCAGTGAGAACCTGCCTCCTAATGAATTTACTGTATGACACTTTTGTTCTAGCTACCACACGTGCTGAAAAATTCAAGTTACTACACTGGTATCATTGCCAACAACTAACCACGTAACTAAAGTTCACCATTTCTTTCCCATTCTCTTTGACACTGGACTATATCCAATGAGGGTGCATTCTTAAGTGTTATGCAAAAAGTTACCTGAATTCCTTTCCCCCCCTTTGTGGTTATGTGATATACCATTTGGAGTCCTCGTTTGTTGCATATTCAAATTACAGGATTTTATTTTTAATTTCATATAATTAAATGTATTTAACACTGTTCAAAATCAAAACTATGTAAAAAGATATACTCAGAAAAGTCCCATTTCCATCTCTATCCCCTCCACTCACACCATGTACTCCCTATCATTTGTTTCTGGCTTATAGTTCCTACCCATCTTCTTGCAAAAACAACTCGCACACAAATTCTGAGCGTATGTTGTGTTTAATTTTCCTTGTTTTCTAAATAAACTTCCCCTTCCAGTTAGATAAACTCTTTTGCAACTGTATTCTCTCCACACACACGCCCCCTTTTAAAACATGTCCTGGGCTGATGTTGTAGTACAGCAGTTTAGGCTGCCACCTACAACACTGCCATCCCCTACTGGAGCAATGGTTTGAGTCCCAGCTGCTCCACTTCCAATCTAGATCCATGCTAACATGTCTGGGAAAGCAGCAGACAATGGCCCAAGTACTTAGGCCTCTGCCACCCATGTGGGAGACCCGGATGGAGCTTCTTTCTGGCTTTGGCATGGCCGCCCCAGCTGTTGAGGCCATCTGGGGAGTGAGCCAGTAGACAGGATATCTGAGTCTCTTTATCAGTCATTATGCCTTTCAAAAAATTTGTAAAAATTTTTCTATAGTTGCATTATGTGGATACAGTATGGTTTATTCAGCCAGTGTCCTATGGTAGGCATCTGCGTTTTTTTTTTTTTTTTTCATTAATTTATTCGAAATGGGGAGAGAAAAACAGAGAGAGATCTGCCCTTTGCTGGCTCACTCCCCAAATCCCCAATAGCCACGGCTGGGCTAGGATAGGCAGGAGCTGGGAACTCAATCTAGGTCTCCCACATGGTTGGCAGAGAGCCACCTACTTGAGCCACCTGCTGCTCAATAGCAGGAAGCAGAGCAGGACTCAACCCCAGGGACTCTGACATGGGACGTGGGCATCCCAGACAACAGCCTAACTGCTGTGACGAACACCCAATTCTAGATTCTTTCTATTTGTAAATGATGTAGCAATGGATGGCTTTCTATGAATATATATTCATTGTCATTTGTGGAGGTGTCTCCTCAGGAATAATTACTTGAAGTGGGGCTATTAGGTCATAATTTTGTTAGATATTGCCAAATTCTTCACAGAGACTTATGATTCTCATTTCTTAAAAATTTATATACTTAATTTGAAATGGAGAGAGGAAAAGACATATATACAAAGAGGGAGAGTGGGGAGGAGGTGGGGGAGGGGAAGACAGAGAGAGAGAATCGTTTTTCCATCTGCTTGTTTACTCCCCAAATGGCTGCAACAACCGGGGCTAAGCAAGATTGAAGACAGAAGCCAGGAACTCCATCCTGGTCTCCCATATAGGTGGCAAAGGCCCAAGTACACGGGCCATGTTCTGCTGCCTTCCTGGCACATCTGTGGGAAGCCGGATTGGAGGTGGAGCAGCAGGACTTGAACCAGCACTCATACACAGCCCTGCAAGTGGCAGCTTAACCTGCTGCACTACCATGCTGGCCCCTATCTTTCTTGAATGATGGTTTATTTTGTATTGAATTCTAAGTTGAAGATTTTACTCTCTCTGTTCTAAATCCTATTACTGATGAGAAATCTGTTGTCAATGTAACTGCTGTCTCTTAGATGTATGGCAGATACTGTTAGCTGCTGTCCAAACTTCTGTCCTCTTCTTTTTCCTGGGCACCTGGCTGATCTGGGTTTTCCAGCCTCCCTTGCATGGACATATGACTTATTTCCAGCCAATGGGGTGTGAGCAGGTGTGATACGAACCACTCATTCCCCACTCCTGGGGGCAATCCGAGCCACTCCACAGCATGTGGGCGGCTGCCCTTTGCTGGGTCCCTGCGTGTGTGCACAGCCAGCCACTGACCCGAAATTCCCAGCCTGGACTAGTGCAGGAGAGAAGTACACCTGCATGGGGTCTGAGGTATCTGAGCGCGTGGACACTTCCACACATCCCGCCCTGTTCCCAGGAACCCGAGTGCCTGGGGGGCCCTGAGAGGCCTTCAGCGTGAACCTGCTGACTCCTTCTGTGCTTCAGTGCTCTTTCTGGGTGATCGGGATGATGGCAGCCCAACTCCGCTAAGTCTGCTCGCTCACCCTTTCGTACCGCCGCTACCTCTGCCAGGTGTAGCTCCTGCGCCGTCTTCACTAGCTGTCTAAACGCTCTGTCCAGCTCTCCCGTTGTCCCCTGTGTAAGTTTTGTAATGTCTTCCTTATGTACAGCCTTTGGCTAAACATCATCCTTGGAAGTCTTAATCAAGATCGAAAATGATGAGGTTGATTTCACTGTGTCTTCTGCCTGCTCTCATTACCGCGAGGATTCGTAACCAGAGCAGGGGTTTCTGAGACGAGGTCTTCTGCATAAACCTGCAGCACAGCTGTTGGGATGGCTCAACTCCCTCACAGCTCACCACGGCCCAGGGGCTTTTTCTGCAAGAAGAGGGGCAAAGCCAAGCCTTCTGCACCTTCAACCTCTTACTTGCAAACTTAAGTAGCCTTCATTTGACTTTGTCCAATTGATTGATGCGCAGTTTATCTAAGTTATTTTGACTTCTGTTTCCAGTATATTCTTGCATACAAATACATACACTAATACACCACCAGTCATGGATTTAAAAACCCGGTCCCGGACTGACCTCTGAGAGGGTAAGTGAGAAGAATTAGCCTCTTCTATCACCATATGCTTGTTAACATCTCTGAACGACTTTCCAACCCTCGAACCGTGGTCTCATCTGAGCTAAACTGTTTCCCTGGGCTGTTGATGATGATGATGTTATTCATAATCAAATCAACATGAGGAAGTTAGATATATGTGCCCCGCTTCCTCCAGATCCTTACAGTGTTCTTATAAAAATGAGGTTACACTGGCATGATTTGTTTTTCCATAGAGCTACCATTAGTTTCCTCCCAATGCTTTATATTGGCTTGCACAGTCACATCTGGTGGTATATTTTCACACACCCCTCTGACACAATGCGACTGTGCCATATTGCAAATTCTACACATGTATTCGTCTTTTCATCATTTTAGTGGGAAGAGATCATAAAAGCTCAGTGTCCAGAATTAAGGAGATCAGCTTGGCCTAGAAGTCACTCAGGTACTGAATATTAAGAATGTTATCAAATAAACAGTAAGAAACCTGAGGACCTCAACGAATATGGGAAGGGCTTCCTAAGAGTAACAGCTAAGGGACTGCATGAACGGGAGCTGCTCCAAAGTAGGATGTGCTAGCTTGAGAGCTAGAAACGTTCATGACACTGCTGACACGCTCGCAAGAGTTCAGTCTGCAACAGGCCTTCTAAACTTGACATGGCCTCCTGGTTCTCCCTGACTACCTTCTCCTTCATTCTTTAAATTTTTTTTCAAAAAATTTATTTAGAAGGCAGAGTTACAGAGAGAGGGACACACAGACACACAGACACACAGACACACACACACACACACACACACACACACACACACACGGTGGTGGTGGTGGGAATTCTGCCATCTGCTGGCTCACTCCCCAAACGACAGCAACATCTGGAACTGGGTCAGGAGCCTCAAAGTCCACCTGGGTCTCCCACATGGGTGGGGGGCTGCCTTCCCAGGCACATTAGCAGGGAGCTGCATCAGAAGCTGTGCAGCAGGCATTCGGTCTGGTGCTCCCATAGAGGACGCTGTCATCGTTAAGTGGGGACTTGACCTGCTGCACTACAACGCCAGCCGCTGCTCCTGCTCTTAACCATAGAAAGGGGCTCTCTGAAGAAACTTTTTTTCTCCCCATGTCACACATCATTCAGTGTCACACTGCTAAAATCCCACGTGTGGGCATGTCCCCCACATGTCAAGCATTTCTCCAGGGGGCAATTTCATCATTTTTTAAAAAGATTTATTTTATTTACTTGAAAGTCAAAATTAGAGAGTGAGAGAGTAAGAGACAAAGAATGATCTTCCATCTGCTGGTTCACTCCCCAAATGGCCACATCAGCTGGGGCTGGGCCAGGCCAGAGCCAGGAGCTTCATCCAGGTCTCCTATGTGGGTCAGGGGCCCAAGCACTTGGGCCATCTTCTACTGCTTTCCCAGGTGCAGTGCAGGGAGCTGGATAGGAAGTAGAGCAGCTGCGACTCGAACTGGTACCCTTATGGGATGCCGGCTTTGCAGGTGGAGGCTTAACCTACCACGCTGCAGCACCAGCCCCCAAAAAATCATTTCTGTTGCCATCTACCCAGATAGAGCATTGGGCCCACACAGTTTGACGGCTGGGTCCCACGAGACTGCCTCTCACTTCAGACGCCAACTGCATGTACAGTTGTGACCTCTGCTTCTGACTGACCAGCTATGTAACTCAGGGATCCCATGACCTCCTCCTCAGGTTCAATCAATGTCCAATTAAGCTCATTCAGCCCCAGGGAATGCTTTACTTAGGCTGATTGATTCATCATTGGCTATGAGTGATCAATGTGTCCCTGCAGGTCAGTGGGTAGGACTCAAAGTTCCAACCCTGTGATCACAAGGGTGGCTCCAACAGCAACCAGGCCCCGTATG
Organism: Oryctolagus cuniculus; assembly: GCF_964237555.1. NCBI lineage: Eukaryota > Metazoa > Chordata > Mammalia > Lagomorpha > Leporidae > Oryctolagus > Oryctolagus cuniculus. The sequence goes on from NC_091435.1 coordinate 110,248,110, forward strand.
GAGGTGGCCCAGGAGACCAGCTTGAGTCACCTCATCAGAACAGAGGTGCTCCTGTCACCCAAGAAATACCCAGATAGGAACTCTGTGTCAGAATCGGTCAAAGACCAGCTATTAGAACCAAACATCCTCCTAGCGCCCATATCTCCAAGGGTTTCTGCAACTCTGCATCAGGAACTGGGGACACTGGCCAGTACCTAATTCCTGTTATTTCATAGTAACACAGGCTTCAGCCTGCAACGACCTGGAGTTGTCATCAGAAATCTGTGCTGTGTACAGTTCCTCAGATCTCACTCTCAGTCTCTGGCTTCTGCACATGGCTCCTGGGATGACTCAGCCACCACAGAATTCACACTGGGGCACTGCTCGTGCTCAGCTCTTAGTGTTTGCGGAAACCGTGGCTGTCATCATGGCTAAGAAAGTGATCCAAGCCAACCACCCAAAGGAGATCCATTTTTCACCACTGGGTGTGGTGGCCCACCCAGCCTTCTCAGGCCGTTTTCTCCTAAGTCCTTAACAACAGTACTCTAGATTGAGGCCAGCTTGCCTGTTTTGTTGTCATCCTTTCAGCGTTCAGATAATACAACAGACACATCTTCTGAGATTGATTTTTTTTAAAGCATAAGACTAAGGGTGCGACCAGCATTGTGGTACAGTAGGCTAAGCCTCTGCCTGTGAAACTGGCATCCCATATGAACACCAGTTCAAGTCCAAGCTGCTCCATATCTGATCCAGCTCCCTGTTTATGTGCCCAGGAAAACAGAAGATGGCCCAACTGCTTTGGCCCCTGCCACCCACCTGGATGACCAGGTTGGAGTTCCTGGCTCTGAGCTTCAGCTTGGTCCAGCTCTAGCTGTTGCAGCCATCTGGGGAGTAAACCAGAGGATGGAAGATTTCTGTATGTCTGTTAGTCTTTCTCTCTCTGTAACTCTTTCAAATATATATAAGACTGTCTATGACCATACCACCCTGAACACGCCCGATCTCATCAAATATACATAAGACTAATGGTGGGGGCCAGTATTGTGACATCGCAGGTTAAGCCTTCACCTGCAATGCCAGCATCCCATATGGGTGTCAGTTGAAGAGCTCTCTGCTATGGCCTGGGAAAGCAGCAAAGATGGCCCAAGTGCTTGGGCCCTTGCACCCACATGGGAGACCAGAAGAAATTCCTGGCTCCTGGCTTCAGCCTGGCCCAGGCCTGGCCGTTGCGGCCTTTTGGAGAGTGAACCAGCAGATGGAAGGTCTCTGTGTCTCTTCCTAACTCTGCCTTTCAAGTAAATAAAAAATGTTAAAAAAAAAGACCAATGTTGAGGATTTAAGAGACATTTTGGGTTCAGGCAGGATACTCAAGTCAAATAACTCTACTGAAATATATATGGTACTTTTTAGATTATATTTCATGAAGACTGTCTGACATAAAGTATCTAAATCATACTCCTGAACAATGCCAAGATGTTCAGATGTTAAAACTGAGTAATAGAGGCCTTGTGGTACAGCAGGTAAAGCTGCCACCTGTAATGATAGCATCCCATATAAGTGCCATTTTGAGACCCAGCTGCTCCACTTCCGATCCAGCGCCCTGCTAATGCACCTGGGATGGCAGCAGAGGCTGGTCCAAGTGCTTGGACACCTGCACCCATGTGGGAGACCTGGAACAAGCTCCTGGCTTCAGATTGGCCCAGTTCTGGCCCTTACAGCTGGTTTGGGAAGTGAACTAGTGGAAGGAAGATCTGTCTCTCTGTAAACTCTGCTTTTCAAATAAACAGTTAAAAAAGAACACAGGGAAAGAGATGAAAAAAAAAAAAACTGAGTAATAGTGGTCTCTTTTCTAGTTTTAGTTAAGGAGAAAGTGCCAAAAGATAAATATATATATATGTATATGTATATATACATATATATTTACTGCACAAAGGAAAACAAAGATATAACCACCATTTGAGATGCAGAAAAATCTTGACAAAATTCAACATCCCATTCATGATAAAAGAGCGGTCAGCAAGCTAGAAATTTCGTTTCCTTACTCTGCTAAGGAACATATGGGAAAAATCTACGGCTGTCGTCAGACTTCATTGTGAAACGCTGATCATTTTCCCTCTAAAACTGGGGACAAGGCAACAATACCTGATCCCAGCACTTCTTAAAAAAAAAAAAAAAAAACTATACTCCTGAGGAACAGTAGTTTTTCTACTTACTACATGGTAAACTCTTATTTAGAGGAGGGTTAAGCTTGTGATTAGAAAGTAAACTGAGGCCGGTGCCGTGGCTCACTAGGCTAATCCTCCACCTTGCGGCGCCGGCACACTGGGTTCTAGTCCCGGTCAGGGCGCCGGATTCTTTCCCGGTTGCCCCTCTTCCAGGCCAGCTCTCTGCTGTGGCCAGGGAGTGCAGTGGAGGATGGCCCAAGTGCTTGGGTCCTGCACCCCATGGGAGACCAGGAAAAGTACCTGGCTCCTGGCTTTGGATCAACGCAATGCGCTGGCCGCAGCAGCCATTGGAGGGTGAACCAACAGCAAAGGAAAACCTTTCTCTCTGTCTCTCTCTCTCACTGTCCACTCTGCCTGTCAAAAAAAAAAAAAAAAAAAAAAAAAAAAGGTTGTTAACTGAGGGAGGAGGCAAGATGGCAGAATAGGAAGGGAGCACACTGATAGTCCGGGGAGAGATAGTTTAATAAAAGTGGAGATACTGCAGGTTCAAGGAAGAGTAGGGGAGGAAACAGCAGAAGAAACTCTTCCGGAACGCGTGATTCACAGCGGACCTGCATGGAGAGCGTGGGAGCCCACAGTTCGGGACACCAGCGGCAGACTCAACACACCAGCGCTGGAACGCGAGGTGAGCCGAACCTCAATAGCCCGAGACACTGGCAGGCAAGCGGAGAGAGGAGACTAGAGGGAACGACCCCTGGGGGGGGGGGGAGTTCACCAGGCTAACTGGAAGAGAGAGAGAGAGGAAAAAAAAAAAAGTGACTGGTATGGACACGGGTTTCTCTCTCTCCGCTCACCTCTCAAGGGCGAGCAAGACAAAGAGCAGGCGCCATCTTGGACATACATCATAAGCAGAGCGACCTCAGGTCTGCACCGGCCCTGAGCCTAGCAGAAAAACCTGACTCTGGGCGGGGCGAATTAACAGGAGATTAGGACCTAGTAAATTTGTGGTGCTACTGAACTGAGACTGTGAAAAAAGAGACGGTGGGGGAGAGAACTCATGGAATTCACGTGAGCACTCTCCAGAGACGCTACAATTCTGTAACTTTGGCAACCCAGTGGGAAGCTGAAGGAGAATTTGAGCCCACTCTGAGGGCCGAACAGATTCCCTGTGTGGTCCTTGGGAAAGAGCTTCTGATCTCTGGCTCCTGTGGGTATATCATTTGCCTGCTAACTACCTCCAACTTCATTCAGCTGTGCAGAATTACTTCCCTTTTGAATCAAAAAAAAAAAGAGAGAGAGAGAGAGATTTACCACGCCTAACCTGGGAGTGTCACCTTTGGCACACCAAACAGAGCTCTCAGGCCACACCCATCTCAAGCCCTAAGGCTCCATCAAAAACAGATAGTCCACTTAATCTAGAGTCATAGTATAACAGGAAAAAGCACCACAGTGAAGAAACCAAATATCTCCAATATGCCAAATAACAAACGCAAAAACCGAGGTAATAAAAACAAGGAAGTCACCATGACGCCCTCAAATGAAAAAGACACCCCAATTCAAGATTATGAAGATGATGACATAGAAGAAATGCAAGAAGCAGATCTCAAAAAATTGATAAGAACATTAAGAAGTTCTCAAAAACAAATTCTTGAACTACAGAAATCCTGAATGGACAAGGTAGAAAATCTCTCTCGTGAAAATGAAATATTAAGGAGGAATCAAAATGAAACGAAACAACTAGTACAACAGGAAACTGTGATAGTGACTGAAGTGAAGAATTCAACAGATCAAATGAAAAACACAATAGAGAGCCTTACAAACAGAATGGGTGAAGCAGAAGAGAGAATATCGGACTTAGAAGACAGAGAACAGGAAAGGATACAGTCAGACCAAAGAAAAGAAGAGGAAATTAGAAATCTAAAACATATTGTCAGGAATCTGCAGGATACTATTAAAAAACCCAACATTCGGGTTCTAGGAGTTCCTGAAGGCATGGAGAGGGAGAAAGGATTAGAAGGCCTTTTTAGTGAGATATTAGCAGAAAATTTCCCAGGTTTGGAGAAGGACAGAGACATCCTAGTACAGGAAGCTCACAGAACCCCTAATAAACACGACCAAAAGAGATCCTCACCACAACACGTTGTAATTAAACTCTCCACAGTGAAACATAAGGAAAAGATCCTAAAATGTGCAAGAGAGAAACGTCAGATTACTCTCAGAGGATCTCCAATCAGACTCACAGCTGACTTCTCATCAGAAACTCATAAGCTAGGAGGGAATGGCGAGATATAGCCCAGGTACTAAGAGAGAAAAACTGCCAGCCCAGAATATTATATCCTGCAAAGCTATCATTTGTGAATGAAGGTGAAATAAAGACTTTTCATAGCAAACAGAAATTGAAAGAATTTGTTGCCACTCGTCCAGCCCTGCAACAGATGCTTAAAGATGTGTTACACACAGAAACACAGAAACACAGTCATCAATATGAAAGAAGATAAAGGAAGGAAACCTCACAGCAAAAGATCACAGGGAATTCAAAGCATATATTAGAACTTATCTTTGGCAAATGGCAGGGCAAAGTTACCACTTTTCATTAGTCACGTTGAATGTTAATGGCCTGAACTGTCCAGTTAAAAGACACCAATTGGCTGATTGGGTTACGGAACAAAACCCATCTATTTGCTGCTTACAAGAAACACATCTTTCCAACAAAGATCCATACAGACTGAAAGTGAAAGGCTGGAAAAAGATATACCATGCCAACAGAAATTAAAAAAGAGTGGGCGTAGCCATCTTAATATCGGACAACATAAACTTTACCACAAAAACTGTTAAGAGAGACAAAGAGGGGCACTATATAATGATTAAGGGATCAATACAACAAGAAGATACAATTATCAATGTATATGCACCTAATTACAGGGCACCAGTTTTTTTTAAAAGATTTGTTAAGGGATTTAAAGGGAGACTTAGACCCCAATACAATAGTACTGGGGGACTTCAATACTCCACTCTCAGAAATAGACAGATCAATAGGACAGAAGATCAACAAGGATACAGTAGATTTAAACGACACTATAGCCCAAATGGATCTAACAGATATATACAGAACTTTCAATCCTACAGCTAAAGATTTTACATTCTTCTCAGCAGTACATGGAACCTTCTCTAGGATTGACCACATACTAGGCCATAAAGCAAGTCTCAGCAAATTCAAAAGAATTAGAATCATACCATGCAGCTTCTCAGACCATAAAGGAATGAAGTTGGAAATTAGCAACTCAGGAATCCCTAGAGCATACGCAAACACATGGAGATTGAACACCATGCTCCTGAATGAACAATGGGTCATAGAAGAAATTAAAAGAGAAATCAAAAATTTTCTGGACGTAAATGAGGATAACAGCACAACATACCAAAACTTATGGGATGCAGCAAAAGCAGTGTTAAGAGGAAAGTTTATATCAATAGGTGCCTACATCAAGAAATTGGAAAGGCACCAAATAGATGAGCTTTCAATTCACCTCAAGGATCTAGAAAACCTACAGCAAACCAGACCCAAATCTAGTAGGAGAAGAGAAATAATTAAAATCAGAGAAGAAATCAACAGGATTGAATCAAGAAAAACATTCCAAAAAATCAGCCAAACGAGGAGCTGGTTTTTTGAAAAAATAAACAAAATTGACACCCCATTGGCCCAACTAACTAAAAAAAGAAAAGACCCAAATCAATAAAATCAGAGATGAAAAAGGAAACGTAACAACAGACACCACAGAAATAAAAAGAATCATCAGAAATTACTACAAGGACTTGTATGCCAGCAAACAGGGAAACCTATCAGAAATGGATACATTCCTGGACACATGCAACCTACCTAAATTGAACCAGGAAGACAGAGAAAACCTAAACAGACCCATAACTGAGGCAGAAATTGAAACAGTAATAAAGGCCCTCCCAACAAAGAAAAGCCCAGGACCAGATGGATTCACTGCTGAATTCTACCAGACATTTAAAGAAGAACTAACTCCAATTCTTCTCAAACTATTCAGAACAATCGAAGAAGAGGGAATCCTCCCAAATTCTTTCTATGAAGCCAGCATCACCTTAATTCCTAAGCCGGAAAAAGATGCAGCAGGAAAGAGAATTACAGACCAATATCCCTGATGAACATAGATGCAAAAATCCTCAATAAAATTCTCGCCAATAGAATGCAACAACACATCAGAAAGATCATCCACCCAGACCAAGTGGGATTTATCCCTGGTATGCAGGGATGGTTTAATGTGCGCAAAACAATCAATGTGATACACCACATTAACAGACTGCAGAAGAAAAACCATATGATTATCTCAATAGATGCTGAGAAAGCATTTGATAAAATACAACACCCGTTCATGATGAAAACTCTAAGAAAACTGGGTTTGGAAGGAACATTCCTCAATACAATCAAAGCAATCTATGAAAAACCCACAGCCAACATCCTGTTGAATGGGGAAAAGTTGGAAGCATTTCCATTGAGATCTGGTACCAGACAGGGATGTCCACTCTCACCACTGCTATTCAATATAGTTCTGGAGGTTCTAGCCAGAGCTATTAGGCAAGAAAAAGAAATTAAAGGGATACAAATTGGGAAGGAAGAACTCAAACTATCCCTCTTTGCAGATGACATGATTCTTTATTTAGGGGACCCAAAGAACTCTACTAAGAGACTATTGGAACTCATAGAAGAGTTTGGCAAAGTAGCAGGGTATAAAATCAATGCACAAAAATCAACAGCCTTTGTATACACAGACAATGCCATGGCTGAGGAAGAACTTCTAAGATCAATCCCATTCACAATAGCTACAAAAACAATCAAATACCTTGGAATCAACTTAACCAAGGACGTTAAAGATCTCTACGATGAAAATTACAAAACCTTAAAGAAAGAAATAGAAGAGGATACCAAGAAATGGAAAAATCTTCCATGCTCATGGATTGGAAGAATCAATATCATCAAAATGTCCATTCTCCCAAAAGCAATTTATAGATTCAATGCAATACCAATCAAGATACTGAAGACCTTCTTCTCAGATCTGGAAAAAATGGTGCTGAAATTTATATGGAGGCACAAGAGACCTCGAATAGCTAAAGCAATCTTGTACAACATAAACAAAGCTGGAGGCATCACAATACCAGATTTCAGGACATACTACAGGGCAGTTGTAATCAAAACAGCATGGTACTGGTACAGAAACAGATGGATAGACCAATGGAACAGAATTGAAACACCAGAAATCAACCCAAACATGTACAGCCAACTTATATTTGATCAAGGATCTAAAACTAATTCCTGGAGCAAGGACAGTCTATTCAATAAATGGTGCTGGGAAAATTGGATTTCCATGTGCAGAATCATGAAGCAAGACCCCTACCTTACACCTCACACAAAAATCCACTCAACATGGATTAAAGACCTAAATCTACGACCTGACACCATCAAGTTACTAGAGAACATTGGAGAAACCCTTCAAGATATTGGCACAGGCAAAGAATTTCTGGAAAAGACCCGGGAGGCACAGGCAGTCAAAGCCAAAATCAACTATTGGGATTGCATCAAATTGAGAAGTTTCTGTACTGCAAAAGAAACAGTCAGGAGAGTGAAGAGACAACCGACAGAATGGGAAAAAATATTTGCAAACTATGCAACAGATAAAGGGTTAATAACCAGAATCTACAAAGAGATCAAGAAACTCCACAAAAACAAAACCAACAACCCACTTAAGAGATGGGCCAAGGACCTCACTAGACATTTTTCAAAAGAGGAAATCCAAATGGCCAACAGGCACATGAAAAAATGTTCAAGGTCATTAGCAATCAGGGAAATGCAAATCAAAACCACAATGAGGTTTCACCTCACCCCAGTTAGAATGGCTCACATGCAGAAATCTACCAACAACAGATGCTGGCGAGGATGTGGGGAAAAAGGGACACTAACCCACTGTTGGTGGGAATGCAAACTGGTCAAGCCACTATGGAAGTCAGTCTGGAGATTCCTCAGAAACCTGAAGATAACCCTACCGTTCGACCCAGCCATCCCACTCCTTGGAATTTACCCAAAGGAATTTAAATTGGCAAACAAAAAAAGCGGTCTGCACCCTAATGTTTATTGCAACTCAATTCACAATAGCCAAGACCTGGAACCAACCTAAATGCCCATCAACAGTAGACTGGATAAAGAAATTATGGGATATGTACTCTTTAGAATACTATACCGCAGTAAGAAACAACGAAATCCAGTCATTTGCAACAAAATGGAGGAATCTGGAACACATCATGCTGAGTGAAATAAGCCAGTCCCAAAGGGACAAATACCATATGTTCTCCCTGATCGGTGACAACTGACTGAACACCAAAAAGGAAACCTCCTGAAGTGAAATGGACACTATGGGAAACGGTGACTTGATCAGCATAGCCCTGACTGTTAATGAACAACTTAATACATTATCCCTCTTAGTTTTTTGTCTGTTCTACTTAATATGACTGGTTTAATTCTGTAATTAATACACAGTTATTCTTAAGTGTTGAAAATTAACTGAAATGTGATCCCTGTTAAACATAAGAGTGGGAATAAGAGAGGGAAGAGATGTATAATTTGGGACATGCTCAAGCTGACTTGCCCCAAATGGTAGAGTTAGAAACATACCAGGGGATTCCAATTCAATCCCATCAAGGTGGCATGTACCAATGCCATCTCACTATTCCAAGTGATCAATTTCAGTTCACAATTGATCATAATGAAAGGACTAAGAGTCAAAGGGAGCACATAAACAAGTCTAGTACCTGCTAACACTAACGGATAGAATAAATAAAGGGGAGAGTGATCCAACATGGGAAGTGAGATACTCAGCAGACTCATAGAATGGCAGATGTCCTAAATAGCACTCTGGCCTCAGAATCAGCCCTAAAGGCATTCGGATCTGGCTGAAAAGCCCATGAGAGTATTTCAGGCATGGAAAGCCAAGACACTCTGGCAAAAGATCTCTGTGAGTGAGATACCAGTGGAAAGAACAGGTCTTCAAAGAAGGAGGTACCTTTCTCTGAAGGGAGGAGAGAACCTCCACTTTGACTATGACCTTGTCTAAACAAGATAAGAGTCGGAGAACTCAGAGGGCTTCCATAGCCTTGGAAACTCATGACTGGAGCATAGGGAGATTACTGATGCCATAGACAGGAGTGTCAATTGGTAAAGTCAACAACAGGAGTCACTGTGCACTTACTCCTCATATAGGATCTCTGTCCTTAATGTGCTGTGCATTGAGATTTAATGCCATAACGAGTCCTCAAACAATATATTTCACTTTGTGTTTCTATGGGGGTGCAAACTGTTGAAATCTTTACTTAATGCATACTAAACTGATCCTCTGTAAAAAAAAAAAAAAAGAAAAGAAATTATCAATTCCCAACTTGACTCTCACTGGGATTAAACATGACAATAGGTCTGATCTGATTTCATCATCATTTAAAAAAAATCATCTATTATTTTTCACTTTATGTTTCTGTGTGGGAGCAAACTGTTGAAATCCTTACTTAATGTATACTAAGCTGATCTTCTGTATATTAAGATAATCAAAAATGAATCTTGATGTGAATGGAAGGGGAGAGGGAGTGGGAAAGGGGAGGGTTGTGGGTGGGAGGGACGGTATGGGGGGGAAGCCATTGTAATCCATAAGTCGTACTTTGGAAATTTATATTCATTAAATAAAAGTTAAAAAAAAAGAGAAAGAAAGAAAGTAAACTAAAGTTTGTCATTGCAAACATTAAAATAAGAGGGGCCGGTACTGTGGCACAGTGGGTTAAAGCCCTGGCCTGAAGTGCTGGCATTCCACGTGGGTGCCGGTTCTAGTCCCGGCTGGTCCTCTTCTGATCCAGCTCTCTGCTATGGCCTGGGAAAGCAGTGGAGGATGGCCCAAGTCCTTGGGCCCCTGCACCCACGTGGGAGACCAGGAGGAAGCTCCTGGCTCCTGATTTCGGATCAGCTCAGCTCCAGCCGTTGCAGCCATTTGGGTAGTGAACCAGTGGATGGAAGACCTCTCCCTCTCTGTCTCTACCTCTCTCTGTAACTCTGTCTTTCAAATTAAATAAAAATAAATCTTTTTATAAAAAAAAGAGAAAAGAAAGGAAGGGGCAGGGAGGGTGGGAAGTATTATGTTCTTAAAACTCTACACAGGAAATACATGAAATTTGCTCCCTTATATAAACAAATAAAATTTCAAAAACATTTATTTATTTGAAAGGCAGAGGAACAGACAGAAACAGACAGACAAAGAGATCTTCCATCATTCCTCAAATAGCCACATGGCTGGGGGCTAGGCCAAGCGGAACTCCATCTGGGTTTCCTACATGGGCCATCTTCATTGCTTTCCCGGGCACATTAGCACAGAGCTGGATCAGAACCAGAGAGACCAGAACTCAAACCGGTGTCACTCTTGTACAGGATGCAAGTGTCCCAACCAGAGCTACGCCACTCAGCCACAATGCTGGCCTCTAACTCCCATCTCTGCTGCTCAGCATTGCAGGATGTCCTAGCCAGTTCAGCAAGGAAAAAAAAGGGGGGGGCATACAACTCAGCAAGGATAAAGTAAAACTATTTGATAAATGGCAAGATATACCATAACCATGGCAAAAAAGATTATGCAAATGAACCCCAGACTGAGAGATTCAAGGTACTGTCAGCCCTCAGTATCTGTGGCTTCCATATCTACAGAGTCAACCAAACACAAATCGAAGAAATATTTTTAAAAAATGCATCCACAGTGAATATACACAGACTTTTTCATGTCATTATTCCTTAAACAACATAGTGTAACTATTTTCATACTACTTATACCCTACTGGGATATGTATAGTTCTTATCAAACCCAACCAGGCTGTTATTAAAAAAAAAAAAAAAACACACACTAACAAGCTAATTCCAAAGCATGTATGAAAACACACAATGCTAGAACAGTCAGGAGTTTCTGAAAAGGGGATGTGCATTGTGACGTAGCTGGTGAAGATGCTGCTTGGGACTCCCACATCCCACCCAGAGTGCCTGGCTGGAGTCTTGGCTGCTCTGCATGTTTCCCATCCACCTTCCTGCTGACTCGCTTGAGAAGGAGCAGGGGAGGGCCCCAGGGCTTGGTTCCTGCCACCCATGTGGGAGACCCAGATGGAAGGGAGTTCCTGGCTCCTGGCTTCAGCATGGCCTAGCCCTGATTATCGTGTGAATTTGAGGGATGAGCCAGCGGAGGGAAGATCTTTCCCTCTGTCATCTCCCTCTCACTCTGCCTTTTTTTTTTTTTTTTTTTTTTTTGACAGGCAGAGTGGACAGTGAGAGAGAGACAGAGAGAGAGAGAAAGGTCTTCCTTTTCCGTTGGTTCACCCCCCAATGGCCACTGCAGCCGGCGCACCACACTGATCCGAAGCCAGGAGCCAGGTGCTTCTCCTGGTCTCCCATGCGGGTGCAGGGCCCAAGCACTTGGGCCATCCTCCACTGCCCTCCCAGGCCACAGCAGAGAGCTGGACTGGAGAGGGGCAACCGGGACAGAATCTGGCGCCCTGACCGGGACTAGAACCTGGGGTGCCGGCGCTGAAGGTGGAGGATTAGCCTAGTGAGCCGCAGTGCCGGCCATCATTCTGCCTTTCAAATAAATAAATAAATAAATTTTTTAAAGTTTATAAAAATAACAAAGCTTGAGCCTGATTTCAAGACTTTTATAAACTATAGAACCCAAGGCAGTAGGGTCTTTGCTGAAGAATGGACAACACATAGACAAAACAGAGAAGAAAGCGCTGTGGCGCAGTAGGTCAAACCTCTGCCTGCAGTGCCAACATCCCGTATGGGTGCCAGTTTGAGTCCTGGCTGCTCCACCTCCAATCCAGCTCCCTGCTAATGCACCTGAGAAAGCATCAAGGCCCTGGGCCTATGCCACCCACATGGGAGATCCAGATGAAACTCCTGGCTGTGACCTGGCCCAGCCCTGGCTGATGTGGCCATTTGTGGAGTAAACTGTGGATGAAGATCTCTCTCTCAGTCTATGTCTCTCCCTAACGCTGCCTTTCAAATAAATAAATCTTTAAAAAACAAAGTGGCTAACTGGATGAAAAAGAAAGCAAACCAAAACCTTAATCCCACCTCACACCATAAACAGATTAATTTAGGATGGATCACAGGACTAAATATGATGTAACTTCAAAAAGCTCATGGAAAGGATTTAAAGATCAGTTTATTTTGGTACAAAAAACTACCTCCATGTAGTATTTTCGTAATACTCACGTTCATGAACTCTTTGAAGACCCCTTATAAAAACTAACATTCTCACCAGCGCCGCGGCTCACTAGGCTAATCCTCCGCCTTGCGGCGCTGGCACACCGGGTTCTAGTCCCAGTTGGGGCGTCAGATTCTGTCCCGGTTGCCCCTCTTCCAGGCCAGCTCTCTGCTGTGGCCAGAGAGTGCAGTGGAGGATGGCCCAAGTGCTTGGGCCCTGCACCCCATGGGAGACCAGGAGAAGTACCTGGCTCCTGCCTTCAGATCAGTGCGGTGTGCCGGCCGCGGCGGCCATTGGAGGGTGAACCAACGGCAAAGGAAGACCTTTCTCCGTTTCTCTCTCTCTCACTTTCCACTCTGCCTGTCAAAAAAAAAAAAAAGAAAAAAAAAAAAAAACCTAACATTCTCGACAGAAAACAAAGAACATCTCTATAACCTTAAAGGAAGTAAAGAATTCTTAAGCAAAAACACTAACAGCACCAAACATGAGGGGGAAAACTGATCAACAAGATTCGTTAAAATCTTGTTAAGAAAATGAAAAGGCAGGGTTGGCGCTGTGGCACAGTAGGTTAACGCCCTGGCCCGAAGTGCCAGCATCCCATATGGGCGCCAGTTTGAGATCCAGCTGCTCCACTTCTGATCCAGGTCTCTGCTATGGCCTGGGAAATCAGTAGTCGATGGCCCACGTCCTTGGGTTCCCTGCACCCGTGTGGGAGACCTGAAAGAAGCTTCTGGCTCCTGGCTTTGGATCAGTGTGGTGTGCCGGCCACAGCAGCCATTGGGGGTGAACCAACGGAAAAGGAAGACCTTTCTCTTTGTCTCTCTGTCCACTCTGCCTGTCAAAAAAAAAAAAAAAAAAAAAAAAAAAAAGAAAAGAAAGAAAAACAGCTGGGGCTGGCACTGTGGCATAGTAGGTTAAGCCACTGCCTGTGATGCCGGCATCCCATATGGATGCTGGTTCGAGTCCAGGCTGCTCCACTTCTGGTCCAGCTCCCTGCTAATGTGCCTGGGAAAGCAGTGGAAGATGCCCAGATGATTGAGGACCTGTATCCACGTAGGAAACCTGGATGAAACTCCTGGCTCCTAGCTTCAGTCTGGACCAGTCCTGGTAGTTGCAGCCATTTTTGGGGGGTGAATCAGAGAATGGAAGATCTCTTTCTCCCTCTCTCTTTTCAAATAAATTAATTTAAAAAAACTAATGATATCAAATATTATTACTGATATCAAATATGTGGAGAAATCAAAACACTTAAACACTGTTGGTAGGACTCTAATGCTGTACAGCCACTTCTGGCAAACAATCTGGTAGTTTCTAGAAAAGCTGAATATAAACTTAGCATATGAACACTCGAGAGAAATAAAAATTAGGTTCACACAAACACTCGTTCCTAGCAAATTATGTAGTTCATAGCAACATTATTCCTAACAGCCAAACCTAAAAACAACTCAAACGTCCATCAACTGGTGAGTGGCTGAATAAAATATGGGATGTCCATAAAATTGCATGCAGGAAGCTAATCTCTGCCTTCCCTTCCCCTGAATGTCAATGGGAAGTTCCCTGTGACTACTTAACAGGACAAGGAATTAGAACTCATGTTACCCTCCATGATAAGGTAAAACAAAGCCTCTGCCATGTTTGCGTTTCTGGCCTGAACCTCAGTCCACTTTTGTGTTCCCCTGACAGGCAAACAGAAACCTGCATCCCTGACTGCAGATCATATTAGACAGCCCTGTTTAAAATGATGAAATGTTTTCAATGTTTAAAATGCAAATGCTAGTTACCAGCACCAGCATTACTTTCCCAAGTTAAAACCTAGCCGCTGTATAATTTTTCACACTAATGGCCAATCAGGCAGCATAAATCCACAGAGCCTGTGTCAGGATTTCATCAAATTGTCCTAGCCCCTCACAGCCTTCCTATGAAGCGTGCTTAGCCCTGGCCCCACAGGAGCACTGGGTGCCCAGGGGCCCCGGGCTTACCCGCCTGCCAGGTGATGGCACCCTGCCTGGGCTGGGAGGCCTGTGCCTGACTATCACTCCACTTTGCCACCCCAAGCTCCTCCTCTACGCCGGAGCAGTTTATATCCACAGGAATGCCATGCAGGGATTTTAATCCTCGAACCACAGAGCCGAAGCCCTGGGTTCAAAGCCCGAGGCTCTGGCCCAGTTCTCGCCAGTCCCAAAGCTGTGCTGTGCCTGCTGGCATTTGCCACAGCGAACGCTTCCATAAGGCCATGGGGCAGCCCAGATGGGCTGCACTGGGCCCCTTCAAGACAACGTCATTGGCACGGAGAAGCATTTACACCCTGTAGTCTTTCTCCTGACATTATGGAGTGGGGGACTCCTCCACAGAGAAGTGTACATAAAGAAGGCAGGGTTCCAACCACAGTCAGCCAGCCCTGGCGATGAATCCTTGCTCCAGGCAGGGTATGGGATAAGCACGGACTTGTGCCACCTCAAGCTCACAGCCCTAGGAGGTAGCTACTATTAGTGCCATTTTGCACAGGGGGATAGGGCAGAGGTTAACAGGAAAAAAAAAAAAAAAAGGTCACAGTCACGTGGCGAGGTGGAGGAAGAACTAGAAATCCAACCCGCAAGCCCGAGTGTATACTGAAGACTGCTTGGCTACGCTGCTGTTTGCTCTGGCTAATAATCAATCAAGCCACTTTTCCTTGACAAGGGAGTTAATCATCTCCTAAGACGGCCACACCCACAGGGCTGAATCCAGGGCTCTCCTGCAAGCGCCCCATACGCCTCTACAAAGCACCTCAGCCTCCCAACTTGCTTCTCTCGGTCCAAACCACTCTCAGGGTAACGGCCTCAAATCACCCCTGCCCCAGGCTGTTTTGTGATGCTTCCTCTTCCTAGTCTCTCCCACCTCCAGCCCCTCCCCACCACACACCCGTCCAGCTTGGAAACAGAGATCTACATAAAAACCTCCACTGTAACGACACTCCATGCAGGGGCACAGGTGACAACAGCTGTCCCAGCGGCACCTCCGTGGAAAATTTCAGGAAGAAATTAACTGGCCCGTGGGTGGCCTTGCAGAACCCCCTCCACAGCTGGAGGAAGCATGGGCGCCCCAGCTCCTCCTCCAAGGGGGCTGTGCCCAAGCGCTGCTTAGAGGCACATTTGTCATTTGCAGGAACGGGGTGGACACAAGGAAGGGAGAGAGGAGACATTCACAAGTTCTGGGAAATCCCAGAGGGGCCGGGATCCAGCTCAAAGGAGGCTGGAAACCCAAGCCACAACCTCGGGATCATCTGGAGCCCAGTCAGGCTGCTTAGAGGGGGCGGCCCTCTTGTGCCCCGAGGAACACCCTGGGGAACCCCCGCGCTGTACAAGAGCCATCTTCTCACTCAGAAGAACGGATCAGGCCCATCTTTTCCCTAACTGCCCACACGTGTACCCCCATCTTCACTGCACTGCAAGAGGAGACTGTCGCTCCCCCTCTTCGTGGAGGAACGACACAGGACCCTGCGCTGTTCTTTTGTCTGCTCGGCCCTCCCCGGGTTCGCTGCTGGTTCTTCCCGGGTTGGCTACTGTCCCTTCCACCTCCGTGGAAGGGCAGTTCCCCCTGCCACTTTCCCCACTTCCGCGGGGGAGCGGCACACCGCCAGCCGGCTCTCTCGGGGGCTGCACAGGTGTTCCCCTTAGATGTTCCTCTTAGATGTTCCTGGTGCATGCCGTCTCTCTCCTCCTTTATAGTCCTCCTCTGCCAATCCCAACTCGGCTGCCCACACGCCGAGTACGCTGCTCTCCTGCAATCAGGAGCAAGTCCTGCTGTTTATTGGTTGAACTGGAGGCAGCTGGGTAGAAGCTGTTTTCTTCTCTCCCAGCGCCATATTGTGGGAGAGCAGATGCATAGAATAAGTCTTAATTCCAGTAACAGTCTAGTCCGAGTTACTCCCCACAGAGACAAACTGGCAAGTTGTATAGTAGTAAGTGGACAGGGTATGAGAAAAATGTCAGAATTCACATTTTTCTTCTTAAAAGTTTCTAATTAATAAATTATTTGAAAGGCAGAGTGATATGGACTCTATATCACTATAGACACTATAGTGATGTAGTGACATAGAGATTGTCCACCTGTTAATTCGCTCCCCAAATGGCCGCAACAGCCGGCTCTGCCACGCAGGTGCAGGGGCCCAAGCGCTTGGGCCATTTTCTGCTGCTTTCCCAGGTGCATTAGAAGCACAGCAGCAGAGACTCTAAATAGCACTCTGCTATGGGCTCTGGTATGGAAGCAGCTTCCTAAGTGGTGGCTGAACCCACTGTGACAGCCCCTGAATTCATGTTTCTGGCAGAAGCACTGCAAAGCAAACACAAGCCTCTCTATGTTTCTCTTGTTATCTCGGTTTGGATGGAGGTGTTAGGCAAGGAGTCAGAAATGTGTGTGTGAGAAGGGCCTGAAGAAACCAGCGTCTGCTGCAGAAGTCCCAGAAGCCCAGCACCTTGCACTTCCAAGTCCTGCTCAGACCCTGATAACCTTCCAGGTGGTCCCAGCCCTTCCCCCAAGGAAAGCTCCCAGAATTCTCTCTCCTCGGGACCAGAGGGGTTCCCTGACCTGGTAACATGGGGCAGTAAAACCTTCACAGAGGCCCTAAGGGAAGCCCCCCTGCTCTGCCGGGTGCCAGCACCTCTGGGGAGGAATCCTTTCACCAGGGTTCCCCATCCTTTGTCCTGGAGGAGAGGAGGAGGGGGGTAAAGAGATTCCCTTAAAAACCCAGGGAGTCCAAACAAAGATAGCGGTGCCCTCTGCTCTCTGCTGAGCCGCCCGCCTGGCCTGCCCAGGTGTATTCTCTCCATTCAGCCATGTAACCTCCCGCTCCCTCAGTCTGAGTGACTGGGTACACTCTATCCGTCCCTGCTGTTCTAACAGATGCCCTAGCCTTAATAAAACCTATCACTTCGCTCTCTGTCTCATGCCTGAATTCTCTCTTGCGTGAAGACAAGAAACCCACGGCTTCCACAGCCTTTCCTCCGGTGACGGAGGCACACGGAAGGATCTCTCACCTCAGAGACAGGGCAGTACAAGTGCAGGGCACCCACCTCCAGGAGCAGCAAGGCCAGGGAGGCTGCAGCCACCACGTGTCCCTAAACTGCTCCAGGCCCGCCTTCAGGAATTCTGGTGGCAGAGTATTTGAAATCTGATTTTCCATGCTGCCTCTGCATGATAAAAGTGTCCAAGGGCCCATTGGTGGATGCATGCCATGCCCCTGCCCCACCGGGTCCCCAGGGCAGTGAGGTGTGGCGAGGAGAAAGTCCGCCTGCACTGTCTACCCCGGGCCTGGGTGTGTGGCTCTGCTGCCGGCCTAAGGTCACGGCACACCCTCTCCAGGCCACAGAGCTGAGTTTGCATCTTGGTGTTACTTTTTCCCTAGCAGCGAGCCTCAAGCACACTATTAGCCTCTCTGAGGCACAACCTCTATCTGCAAAATGGGCCACAAACATCCAATTTAGAAATATTTGTGAGAATTAAAAACATGTATCCTCTTAACATAAACGTTCCTTTAAAGGCAGGCGTCTGGCACAGAGGTTAAAATGCCACTTGGGTGCCCACATGCTGTATCAGACTGCCTGGGTTCGAATCTCACCTACACTTCCACTTCCAACTTCCCGCCAATGTGCACCGTGGGAGGTGGGAGGTGGCAGGTGACGGCTCCAGTAGTTGGGTCCTTGTCACCCACGTGGGAGATCTGGATTGACTTCCCAGCTCCTGGCTTTGGTCTGCCCGGCCCCGCCTGTTGCACGTATTTGGGGGAGTGAACAACTAGATGGAAGATCTCTGTCTCTCTCTGCCTTTCAAATAAAATTTAGAAAGTTAAATTTCCTTTCACTATACCCCTGAAGAACAACTCTCAGCCTCTGTAGAGTTCAATGTTCTCCCCTGTGAAAAACAAAACAAGGGCCCATCACAGCTGCTCCAGCTGGCCCGAGGCAAGCAGAGCGCTTCCACCGTGGGACAAGGGTGCCGACTTCCCCGCCGGCACCCTTCCCGCTTACTCTGCGTCCCTAGTGCGTTGCCAGCCTCCAGTAGCCTCCAGTAGCTCAAGGCAGGGAGAAGACGGCATCACACCTGTAATCCCTTAAAATGGCTGTCAGCAACCAACTCCTCTCTGACCCGGGAAGCATTAGGTCACCAGCTGGTCACCTGGGGGTCCGCAAGCTTCCTTCCCTTCTCCAGGCTCTCCTCTGAGGGGACTGGAGAGGAAGCTGAAGGTAGAAAGGCAACTCACCCAACAGTTTCATATCTTTGGCTCACACAGACAACTGCACTGCAAACCAAATAATTTCACTGAGACGCCATAAAGAAATCAACCGCGGTGTTTTTCGGGGGCAGGGGAATTTTTCTTGGCTCTCTCATTTTTCCCCCTACACACGCAATGCAATTAGGACACGCTCTGGGGCATTCCGGAGCTGAAGGCAAAGACGCCTCTCCACCAGTGGCCCACGCGGCAGGGGCGGGGGTGGGGGTGGGGGTGCTCTGGGGATGCACGGGACACTGCAGCTTCTGACTGTCGCAGACGGCGGTTACTGCGTTGGCTGTCTCCCTGAGTCAATGAGACATCACATTAGCTGACCATGAAGCGGCTGCAGGTGTGAGTTTCTCTGGCGGGAGCCACCTCCTCCTCCTCCCTCCGCTGAACTTCAGTAGCTCCCTCTCAGCATCTTTTCTAAATCACTCATCAAGCATGACACAATGAGGAGGAATGATAGGATCAATTTGGAGGAGCAAAAATGCACAAGTTGAATATATAGCTGTTCATCCCACCCCCACCCCCACTCCGGTTCTTGAAACAAGATGTGCAGGATTCCATTATGTGCTGAATATTTACCACCGGGTCCCGCAGCAGATGCAGTGAAGGGAACTCAGCAGCGCGCGTTAGCTCTCTTCCAGGTAATATCCAGGTCTCCACTCAGCTCCTACCTTGCTTTTCTACTGTGAGTTTTTTTTTCACTGATGTCTGTGGTGCTTCCAGGAGCATACCCGGCTGTATTCCCAACTTTTGAAAAGCAGAACTTGGAAGGGCCACCAGGCAAAACTTCTAACATTTTATACAACCCGCCCGATGCGAGGCAGCTCAAGCCCCAGGCTGGCTAAGGCCCTTTGTATAGAAACAGCTGACCCAGCATCCACCTGCATCGGATCTGCTCAGCTTTGCCTTGCTCAGCAAACACCCCCCGACAACCCTGGAAGCGAGAAAAGGGAGGGGTTGGGGGCTCTTTAGGAAAGGCAGCCTTGACACCCAGTTTACAAAAAATAAGAGTCTCCTGCAGGACGTCCTGGAATCTAAAATCACCTGTGGTGCCAAAGCTACCTTGTGCAAAACAGCTCCACAGGTGGTGACGGCTGTACGTGTAAAGGAAGGCACACACAGAAACGGGTGCAGTAGCAATACTGCAAGGACTGCACTGGGACTTCCAAACACATCGGGCAGCTTCAACTGTGAATGAGTGACAGCCAATCGCCTCTCACGTTGTCCCCCCACCCCCAGCAATGCCCCTAAACCGGGCTGTTCTGAAGCAAACCCCCCAACCTGTACTTGAACTTTAGTCAACACCTCTAGGAATTTTAAAAAACCCTTGTCGTGATACAATTACCGAAAAACAAAGCTGATATCTTTAATACCATCAAATAACAGGTGCACATCTCCGCCATCTAATTTTTTTTTAAAAGTTCTTTCATCAAATTAGGATGCAACCAAGGTCCACACACTCTATTTCCGCCTTGTATCTTAAAGTCCTCTCCCTGTGCGTTGTACAGTCCCTGACCCTCTGGCATCTGCGAATACCTCTCATAACTCTACTCCGGAGATTAGAAACGCTGCCCAGTACGTGTGTGCGTTTGTATGTAAATTTATAAATACAGAGCACATGGCAAAACCATTTCACCCGAGGCAAATAATCCTGAGAGCCAAACCCTCATTCATGAGTCCCCTGCCACCCTTCCCGGTGTGGGCTCTCGCAGGGACTCGAACTCACTCGAGTCTGCCACACACGTGTGGGGCCAGGCGGGTGCGGCTGCCCCTGGCTCAACCCTCCTCCGCAGGGCAGGTTGGCCCAGCACCACCTCCCCGGGGCCAGCTGGGCAAGGTGTGAGAAAAGGAGTTTCAGCTGTCGTTCCGGAGGGCGGTCCCGGTTTAGATCTAGAGGGAATTCTGAACCAGCTGGGCTGCTCAACAAGAAACCAACCAGGTCGTCATGGCCTCTGAAAACAAACAGCCCTGCAAAGCCCGGAGGCTTAATCCCCGTGGCTGGCGCGCGCGGAGACGCTGTCCCCGACGCTCAGGCCACTGCAGGGGCCGCGAGGTCGCCCCAGCTAATGCACGTGCGTGTGTGTTCGTTGACTGCGCGCACGCAGGACAGCGGAAAGATTCAAACCAAGCCCCCCTGGAACGGCCGGTGCCGAGGGTCTGGATTGGGTACCCGCCCACCCCCGGGTCCCTGTCCCCGAGCCCACGACAGACTACACTTGCAGAGGCTGCGCAGTAACCCGCACCCCGAAACAGGAAGGCTGGCGCCTCCGCCGCCCCGCTCCGGGATCTTTTTAAGTAGCCGAGAAAGCTCAGGAAATTCCTCGCCTGCCCGACGTGCGCAGCGCCCCGCGGGGGACCCCTGCAGCCGCGGCCCCGCACTCACCCGCAGTTGGCGCTCGGCGTCGGGGGTCGAGGGCGCCCCACCACACTCGCGGCGAGGTCGCCACCAGGCACCTGCCGCGTCCGGCCCCAGGTGACTGCCAGAAGGAAGGGCGGGAGCCCGCGCGCCGCCCGCCTCCGCCCCGCCCCGCCCCGAGCGCTCCGGGGTGGGGCTGCGCGACCCGGGACCCCGCCGCCACCCCGCGGCCCGCGACGGCGTCCACGCCTGGCGGCCTCCCCGCGCACGCCCCGGCTGCGCGCCGGCGGGACAAGGGTTTGAGGGTGCCACCTGCTGGCAGGCTGGAAAATAACAGGTTTGGGTTAGCAGGGGGTCGCCCCCTGGTGCGGGTTGGGGGAGCCGACGGGCGCTTCCTGAGACCCCAGGACTTAGGTTGCAGCCCAAGGAGCTCCGCATCCTCCCAGCAGGCAGGGCGGGCAGGAAACCTTGAGGGACTCAGTCTCTCTTACGACGCCACAAATTTCGACCTACGGCTGTTGTCTCCAGACGAGGGTACACACAGGGAGAAGGAACTTACAGGGCCCTAAGCAACCGCCCGGAGTGCGCTATGAATTCAGATTTTAAATTAAGTCTGCAAATCGCACCCTGACATTGCACGGCTTTTTTGTGTGTCAACAGTGCTAATTGGTTGTGGTCATTCAAGATATATTTGTTGAGCACCTCCGACTCGCCAGTCATTTCAACAGTTAAAATACAGCACAGCTTCCTCCCCCTCCTCCTCTTCCTGCAGAGCCTTGCACGGAGGGGTGGCCTGGGCCTCTCTTCAGCTCCCAGGGAGTCGGACTGGCCTTGCACACAGTTATCGCCTGAGGGTACAGGAGGGCCCTCCACCGGCCCCGGAAGTGGGAAAGGACTTCCTGGAGCCCGGCTGAGCCATGACCTGCAGGGTTGTGAGGTGCTTGATCTGAGACAGGAAAGGCAAGTGGCTCATTGTAACCGAGAAGAAGCGGATGGGGACCAGATCAAGCTCTTAACAAAAGCAAAACGGCCATCATCTACAGAGCGTACAGTTGAAAGCAGGGGCTGCTCATAATTGCTTCAAACTAGCCTCACACCTAGCCTACCAGGTAGGGTTATGGCCTTTACGAGAGGCCCCTTGATCGTGACGTAACGTCAGACTAATAGTTTATTTCCTAGACTGTATCTGCTCTGCTAAAATTTTTAAAAGAAACAGAGCAGAAACACACGCTTGTTGTGACAGTCATGAATGACTGGTATGCTAATTTAACAGAGGTGCATATTTCTATTAAATCAGAACTCTTTTTTTTAAACGTAAATTCTGTCAGCTTCCAGCTTTGTATTTTTAATTGCCAAACAAGATATTTTAATGGGCCAGAAACATGTTTTTGTTGAAATTAAATAACATTACAAATTAATATTATTCGGGGCCGCCCTGCGGAGGAGGGTTGAGCCGGGGGCAGCCGCACCCGCCTGGCCCCGCACGTGTGCGGCAGACTCGAGTGAGTTCGAGTCCCTGCGAGAGCCCACACCGGGAAGTGTGGCAGGGGACTCATGAATGAACTGCTGTACCAAGTGCCTGTCCTTTGAGTGTGCTTCTTGTGGTTAAAAAAAAAAAGTTCGGGAAACTAGTCTGAATATATAAGCAACGTATAACACGAGCCGGTTGTGGTTCTTGGGTTTACTTTTCTTGGGGGCCTCATTCAACAAGTAGTCATTAAGTGCTTCCCATGAGGAAGATATCGAGCTGTGCCCCGGCTGCCTCAGCAGAGGACTGAACAGACACTGTTCCTAGGCCCATGGAGCTGGTGTTTAACAGGGGAAGCAACTTTAGATGACTGGCCACCAAACAGAGTGGTAACAATTTCAGGACAAGGAGAGTGTGCTGAGAGCTCACCCAGGCGGCACCTGACCCGAGCCTGGGGCCTGTGGAGGAAGTGGTGTGCGGAGGGACAGCAGAGGCAGGCGCAGATGCAGCTGAGACAGGACAGAGAAGGGGGTGAAGGATGAGCCTTTGAGCCTTGCATACAGCCTGAAAGCTGAGACAGGACAGGGACAACACAAAGTGCCAGAGGCACGGGAGAAGGCCGCAGGGCCTGGGACCAGGGAGGAGCAGTGACAGATAGGAGCCTGCAGCTGGGGAAGCGGACAGCTGACATGGGGCTTTGCAAGCCAGGAAGACAAAGACGCCATGAAGTCTCATTTTCTCTCCAGCCTCCTCCCCCCCCCCCCCCCAAGAAAAAAAGCAATGACTTCTGGAATTTGCTTCAGATAATCCAAGAACACTGAGGAGAGAGATGAAACAAAACTGGTCATTCGTTGGTAGTTGCTGAAGTTGAGCAGTGGGTATGTGGGAACACAATAGACTCTCTACTTATTGTGAATATTTAAAATCTTCCACAATTACAAGAAGGAGGGAAAGAATTCCTCCAGCCACCATGAAGAAAAGGAATCAGAACACATGTGAGGAAGCTAGTGTTTGCTGGTAGACCAGTGAGAGAGAAGATTAAGTGTTAAAATGAAGTGGTAAGAGCAGAGTTTAAGGTAAGCAGACAGATTCTCCTGAAAACAGAACTTGAATAGGTAGACCTTGGTGAATGATTAGCCATGAGAGGAAGAGGGACATGCCATACGTGGTCCCTGTTTTCTGGCCTGAACAACCAGGGAAAGGCGCTTTCGTCAGGAGTGATCTGCCAAGCATGAAGACCTGGTCAAGTCTTACTACTTCTTCCTGATATATGGTGCCCCTGGTTGGAGTTTCTGGGGGACCTGGGGTACCCGGCCGTGCGGTGTGGAACATGTGCATTCTGATGACTGTATGGGACCCTGCAGCTGCCAGCCTCTCATCTGGCCATAGCTGATTGGTTCCTGCTTTTCACCAGGCCCAGCCCGCCATGGACCTGTTAGAGCACACCCCTAACTTCCCTAAGCTCCATGTTAACCGACTGCTGATGGGTTTTTGGCCAAATCACATTCAGGCTCTGCTGATTCCCTGATTGGTTCAGGTAGCATACCTCATTAGCATATACCTTGACCAATCAGGTGAGCTTCCTTCTTTAGAAACACATAAAAATCCCAAGCCAGGCAGTGCCAACCAGCAACCCTTTTGGGACCCCTCCTGATTTCTGGTAGCTTTGTTTGCTTCTTGCAACAAACTTCTTTCACTTTGCTCACTCTTCCTTGTCTGTGTGCCTCATCCTTTGTGGTCACAAGACAAAGAACCCAGCTGAGAGCAGACGCTGAGACAGGGAATACTGTGACACTCCTGGACCAACCTGGCAGAGAGGAGAAGCTGTGACCCCAGGGGAGGGGAGAGGCTGCAACACGAGAAACTGTAATATAGAAACTGTGCTGTTTCTGAAGAATCTGGCAAAAAGAAGAATCTGCCACGGCTCTTGGTGAGACACAGACCCTAGCGGTTGGAATGCAATCAACCATGAACAGCATGAACAGTTTAATTCAATTCACCAAATTCGCTGCATTCTTTTTTTTTTTTTTTTTTAAGATTTATTTATGTATTTATTTGAAAGAGTTACACCAAGAGAGAAGGAGAGGCAGAGAAAGAGAGGTCTTCCATCCATTGGTTCACTGGCCAGATGACCACAACAGGCAGAGCTGAACCAATTGGAAGCCAGGAGCCAGGAGCTTTTTCCGGGTCTCCCACGCAGGTGCAGGGGCCCAAGCACTTGGGCCATCTTCTACGGCTTTCCCAGGCCATAGCAGAGCTGGATCAGAAGTGGAGCAGCCGGGTCTCAAACCAACACCCATATGGGATGCCAGCACTGCAGGTGGCGGCTTTACCAGCTACAGTGCTGGCCCCTTGCTGCATTCTTACTATTGTGCTAAGCACTGTTTTGGGAGATGTGGGGTGGGGTGAAAGGAACATACAATTGTAAATACAAAAACTCTCACTGAGTGCCTTTGATGGGAGAGGAGTTTGGTAGGCATTACCTATAACCCTCCCAACATCCTTGCCAAGTAGACACCATTCCACACTTTATAGATGAGGAAACTGAGGTTTGGAAAAGTTGTGGAACTTGGCCAAGGTCTGAAATGCTCCTCAAGTCCAATGTTTGTCTCTAATGCTTGTGATCCTTCCACCATACAGTATGACAATACTTCAAATAGGTCACGGGAAATAGAATTAAAAGATTAATTTATTTTGGTGTCAAAATTTTTTGAAATCCATCCCATAAAAGAACTTCATGAGGCTGGCGCTGTCACATAGTGAGGAAAGCTGCAGCCTGTGGTGCCGGCATCCCATATGGGCACTGGTTCAAGTCCCAGCTGCTCCACTTCCAAGTCCAGCTCTCTGCTATGGCCTGGGAAAGCAGAGAAAGATGGCCCAAGTCCTTGGGCCTGTGCACCCATGTGGGAGACCTGGAGGAAGCTCCTGGCTCCTGGCTTCAGATTGGCGCAGCTCCAGCTGTTAAGGCCAATTGGGGAGTGAACCAGCATTTAGAAGACCTCGCTCTCTCTCTCTGCCTCTCCTCTCTCTGTGTAATCTGACTTTCAAATAAATAAATAAATCTTTAAAAAAGAAAAAAAAACATATAGTACATTGAAAATGGAATTAAGAAAGATTAGTTATTGTATTACAAGAGAAATTGAAATGCATGCATACTGTTCTTCACAGGATGCATCATCCATGAACTTGTAAGACCCTGAGCATGCCCAAATATAGCCACAGTCAGTTGTCTTAGGGGGATGGTTGGAACTGTAGGACATCATGTTGAGTGAAATAAGGTGGACACAGTGAGATAGATACCTGATGTTCTCCCCTAAATGTGGGTATCAATTTTTTAAAAAAAGATCAAAAAAGAAAAATGCCTGTGTGTATCAGTTTTGCAAATGAAGTGTTTTGACCAACATTTAAAAACATTTTTTTTTAAATCCAAGCATACAAAAGGTCTCCCAAAAGTTCATAGAAAAATAGTATCATGAACAAACTGTGCATGTATTTCAAGGTATTTTTACACCCCAAAACTTACCTTTTGATTCCATCTCTCCCACAGATTTTTTTGAAAGTCCCTTATATTGACTGAAGGGCAGATGAAGACATTCCAAAGAAAATCCTGGCTGCTTCACAGCTGAGCTTCTCACAGTTGTACCAAGGCTGGCTGACAACCATAGTCTTATAGTCCCAGGCTATTGCTAATAGCATGCTGCCTGGAAAATAATACATGACGATTCTGAGCCGAGGCAAGCCGGTTCAGCACCTCCACCATCAGGAGACACAATTATCTCTGAATCGAGTTACAGCATCTTTGTTCACATGGTATCTTTAGCCCCTTAAATCCAATTACCGGGATGATGTTCTATCGTTTTATGTGTTCCTTCCCTAGAGGTCAAGAATATTATTGTTGTGAGGTCAGCAACAGACAAGATATCTAGCACTTTCTCTTCCTTGTTGAAACTTCTATGACCATAGAAAATGACTGTCTTGTCAAATATTCACAGACCTGCATATATTCATCTTTTACATCTAGCCAGGTAGTGAGACAGTAAAATATATCCATGATAAGTTCGTTTCAATGATATAAGGTGAAATGTAAGGGCAATTTCCCCCCTAATTTTTTTTTATTATGGAAAATTTTCAGTATTCAAAAAAGAGAGAGAAAAGAGCAGTACAATGTGCCCTGGTGTTCCCATCACCCAGCGTGAACAATTATTAACGCTCGGCCGGTCCTGTTTCACCCACACCCACCCACTTCCTCCCACATGTTTTGTTCCGCAGAAAGCTCTAGACTTCGTATCATTTCACCTGTAAATATTTCAGTATGTATCTCGAAAAGATAAGGATTCTTTGGGGGCCAGGAGTTTGATCAAGCATTTCCTGAGAAGGGTTTGTGAGGAACATTTGCCAAGAACTGGCTCCGATGTTTTGCTAAAAGTTGCATTTCTCCTGGGAGAAGGAGAGGAGCAAGATCAGAGGCGATGGGAGGTTGACAGAAGAGCTGGCAGGTGAGGGGTGAAGGGCCTTGGTAACACCAGCGCCCCCTAGGGGAAGCCAGGCCTGTATGAAAACCAGGACTTTGGGTCTGGGACCAGGCTCTTTGTGGTTGGCTTTCTCAGTGTTCGCTGAATCTGTTGGTGCTTTTTGCTGAGTCTGAGATGGTGTTTTAATGGCGGAAACTCAGCAGAGGTGGGGACCTGGTAACTACCTTTTGTGCCTGCTTGTGAGCAGCGTCTTTTCTCTAGGGCCAGCTCATTTTCGTGCAGAGCAGTAACAAGTCTATTCAGGGAGAGTAGCTGTAGGTCTCCTAGGGTGGAGTGTGCACAGGGCTGTATCCCACAGTACTTGGCACAGCACTCAGCCCACAGTAGGTGCTCAGAAAATGCTTGTTGCAGGAAGAAAGGGAGGGAGGAAGGGAAAGCAACAAGGAGTAAATAATAGAATGCCCGAGTGTTAGAAATGGTCAAATGTAACAGTAAACAAGACCGCAAGTAGGGGCCAGGAGTGTGGCACAGCTGCTTAGGCAGCTACCTGTGGTGCCGGCATCCCATATGGGCACCAGTTTGAGTCCCAGCTGCTCCACTTCCCATCCAACTCCCTGCTAATGTGCCTGGAAAGCAGTGGAAGATGTCCCAGGTGCTGGGGCCCCTACACCCACGTGGGACACCCAGATGGAGGTCCACGCTCCTGGCTTCGGCCTGATGCATTCTGGGCCACTGTGGCCATTTGGGGAGTGAACCAGGAAATGGAAAATCTCCCTCTCTCCCTCTCTCTCTCCCCCTCTCTCCTTCTCTCTCTCCCCCTCTCTCCCTCTCTCCCCCCCCCTTTCTCCCCATAACTCTGCCTTTCAAATAAAATAATAATAATAAATCTTAAAAAAAAAAAAACAAGATGGCAAAGAAAAAATACCTGTGAAGAGCCCCCTCCCCAATGCACCCTGTTATCCAGGTTCTAATCCCAAGTCCCAGGACCTGTGCACATGTGGAACAAGTTAAGGATGTTGCGATGGGAGACGGCCTGGGTTTTCCAGACAGGTGCACTGTGCTCACCAAGGTCCTTCCACGTGGAGGGAGTCGGGGAGAGTCAGAGGAGGCGGTATGACGAGGGACCCAGCAGTCAGAGCCACGTGGGTGCCGTCTTTGAAGATGGAGGAGTGAGGCCATGAGTAGGGAATGTGGAAGCCTCTGAAAGTGGGAAGAGGCGCAGAAATGGATTCTCCTGTGGAGCCTCCAGGCGCCAGCCTTTCTGACTCCTGCATTTTAGCTCCGTGAGATGCACTTGAGAATTCTGACCTCCAGATCTGTATATTCCAGTGTGAGCAAATGGATCTTAGTCCCATGGAGAATTTGGGCAGACAGTGCAGAACACACACCTCAAAATTAGCCTCCTAGGGGCCAGCATTGCGGCTTTGTGGGTAAAGCCATTGCCTGTGACACTGGCATCCCAAATGGGTGCTGGTTTGTGTCCTGGCTGCTCCACTTCCCATCCAGCACCCTGCTAATGTGCCTGGGAAAGCAGTGGAAGATGGCCCAAGTGCTTGAGCCCCTACCACTCAGAGAAACTCTTTTTAAAAGATTTATTTTATTTGAAAGGCAGAGTTGCACAGAGAGAGGCAGAGAGAGAGGGAGAGGGAGGGGGAGGGGGAGAGAGAGGGAGGGGGAGGGAGAGGGGAGGGGGAGAGAGGGAGGGGGAGGGAGGGGAAAAGGGGAAGTGGGAATGGGAGAGGGAGAGAGAAAGAGAGAGAAAGAGAGAGAGAGAGAGAGAGAAGTCTTCCATCCTCTGATTTACTCCCCAGATGGCTGCAACAGCTGGAGCTGGGCCAGACTGAAGCCGGAGCCAGAAGCTTCTTCCAGGTCTCCCACATGAGAACAGGGACCCAAGCACTTGGGCCATCCTCCACTGCTTTCCTAAGCCATTAATAGGGAGCTGGATGGGAAGTAGAGCAGCTGGGACACAAACCAGCACCCATTTAGGATGCCAGTGCTTCAGGCTGTAGCTTAACCGAATGCATCACAGCACTGCCCTATAAGGACATCTTTTTACATAAAATATCCTCCTATGTCAGACTCAGCAATGAAGAGATGAGTAATCCAATTTGAAAAAGGGCAATGGTTTGAACAGATATTTGTCCAAAGATAGACAAATGATCAGTAAGTGTAAGAAAAGTTGCTCAACATCATTCAGAATTAAGGTAGTGAGATTCAAAACCACAATCATGTATCGCTTCATACTCAACAGGATGGCTATGATATTAAAGATGTGATGATAGGGGCTGGCGCTGTGGCATAGCGGGTAAAGCCGCTGCCTGCAGTGCTGGCATCCCGTATGGGTGCCAGTTCAAGTCCCGGCTGCTCCACTCCCAATCCAGCTCTCTGCTCTGGCCCGGGAAAGCAGTAGAAGATGGCCCAAGTCCTTGGGCCACTTCACCTGCATGGAGACCTGGAAGAAGCTCCTGGTTTCTGGCTTCAGATTGGCCCAGCTTTGGCTGTTGCTGCCATCTGGGGAATGAACCAGCAGATAGAAGATCTCCCTCTCCTCTCTCTTTCTGCCTCTCTGTAACTCTGCCTTTCAAATAAATAAATCTTAAAAAAAAAAAAAAGATGTGATTGTAAGAAGTATTAGTGAGAATGTGGAGAAATTGGATCTCTCATTCACTGCTGGTCAGATTGAAAACAGTTTTCCAGTCCCTGAAAAAGTTAAACATAGAATTATCCTATGACCCAACAATTCTACTTCTAGGTATTACATATTCACAAGAATTGGAAAAATATGCCCATATCAAAATTTGTACCTGATTGCTTATAGCAACAGAAAGAACCCAACTGTCCACAAATTAATGGATGAATAAACAAAATATGGTATAACCATGCAATGAAATACTATTCAGTGTGGGGAGCAACTTGGACTAGACTAAGTTACTGGAATTAAGACTTATTCTATGCATCTGCTCTCCCACAATATGGCGCTGGGAGAGGAGCAAACAGCTTCTACCCAGCTGCCTCTCACCAACTTGATTGACTGAGCTGCAGGAGCTGATCTTGCTCCTGATTGGAGGAGAGCAGCGTACTCGGCGTGTGGGCAGCCAAGTTAGGATTGGCGGAGGAGGACTATAAAGGAGGAGAGAGACGGCATGCACCAGGAACATCTAAGGGGAACACCTAAGGGGAACACCTGTGCAGCCCCCGAGAGAGCCGGCCGGCAGTGTGCCACTCCCCTGCGGAAGTGGGGAAAGTGGCCAGGGGGAACCGCCCTTCCACGGAGGTGGAAGGGACAGTAGCCAACCCGGGAAGAACCAGCAGCAAACCCAGGGAGGGCCGAGCAGACAAAAGAACAGCGCAGGGTCCTGTGTCGTTCCTCCACGAAGACGGGGAGCGACATTCAGTAATAAAAAGGAATGGATTATGGGTGTGTATGCCATAATATGAATGAATATTGTGAACACTATATTAAGTGGATAAAGCCAGGCACAAAGGATGGATCACATATTGTATGATTCCATACATATTAAATTTCCAGGATAGGCAATTCTATAAAAAGAGAAAGTAGATTTAGTGGTTATTAGGGACAATGACTGCTAATGGGTACAGGCTTTTGGCTTTTTTTTTTTTGAGGGATGAAAATGTTCCAGAATGAGATAGTAATGATGCTTTCATAATTGTGTGAATATACTAAAAAATTACTGACGTGTACAGTTCAAAAGTGTGAGTTTGACAATACGTGGATCATAACTTTAAAAAACAGAGAGATAGAATATCTTAAAAATTATTCCACACGGAGCAAATGGACCTGGATTATTTATTGATTGCCTCCCAACAGCCATTGGGTGAAGGCTGCTCTTGGAAATTCTTACATCTCTGGAGCTTGTGGCCTGACTTCTGTATGGACTTCAGGAGCCAGAGAGAGCCTTCAGTCAAGATGTGCATGTTGGTACTTAGAAGTTGGATTCAGATGTTTTCAGGAGCTGTTTCAAGATGGATAAGTGAAAAGTCCCCTATGACTCATGGGTAAATGCTGTCTGTCATTTGAGGTTATACAGTATTGACTTCTTACTGCTCTGTCCTCACATAAATCAAAAAGAGTCCTTGCCGGCGCCGTGGCTCACTAGGCTAATCCTCTGCCTGCGGCACCGGCACACCGGGTTCTAGTCCCGGTCGGGGTACCGGATTCTGTCCCGGTTGCCCCTCTTCCAGGCCAGCTCTCTGCTGTGGCCAGGGAGTGCAGTGGAGGATGGCTCAAGTGCTTGGGCCCTGCACCCCATGGGAGACCAGGATAAGTACCTGGCTCCTGCCATCGGATCAGCGCAGTGCGCCGGCCGCAGCTCGCTGGCTGTGGCGGCCATTGGAGGGTGAACCAACAGCAAAGGAAGACCTTTCTCTCTGTCTCTCTCACTGTCCACTCTGCCTGTCAAAAACAAACAAACAAACAAAAAAATAAAAAAAAGAGTCCTTAAACATGAAACCTTGAGCAATATGAGGGGTTTCCATGAACTTTTTCTGATTCAATTTATTTTGAGATTAACCATAGTTAGCTTCAAATAGTGGAAATCAAACCTCACTGGGATGGCTGAAAAAGATGACTAATAATACGTATTAGTGAAGACGTGGAGAAATTGGAACCCTCATTCATTACTGGAAGAAGAAATGGAATTTATTATAAAAGTGTAAGTGGCCCCAAAACTTATTGGAAAATCTGGAGAATGAGGCTTAAACCATGGTAAGCAGTAAAGGAAGCCACACAGTTGGAGCCGAAGCCAAGATCACAGCGCAGGACTGACTGGAGAGGACCATTGCTCCTGGGACAGGCACTTCCGGCGGTACAGGCTTGAAATGGTTAAGGTCTAACACAATCTTTTCTGGATGAAGGGGGGATCAGGCAGGACTTTTTAATCCAGGGCTACCTGGATCCAAAGCCCCACACTTTCTTCTGTGGGTTTCCAATTGCTTTACAAGCAAAATGGATACACAATGGCCGAAGGGTAACTCATGGTGCCTTAATGATGCCAGATGGGATTTGGACAGTGTCCCCAAGTACCCGAAGCAATTGAAGTGGCATTAATATGAAATGCAGCCATAACCTGCAATCAAATTGGTGTCCCCAACAACTTAGGGCTGAGGTTGCCAGGAAATCATGTTTGCCAAGAACAACCATACCGTGGTGAGCAGGTAAATGATTTACACCCCAGAGACAATGTGCTCAGAGCCTTAGCCCCTCCTGCCTGTGGTTCCACTCTCCAGCTTGCATTTTCTGGGTCAATTCCAGCTGCTTCCATTTTTGAAGCCCTTGTTTCATCCTTTCTTTTTACGTTTTTCTGTCATTAAACCCTCCTATTGCCTGTCCGCTTATCAGAGATCTTTGCACAGTAAGCTGTTCTAAATCAATCGCTCCCACACTTGTTGGACTCAGAAACTCTTTTAGAAACTATTGAGAATGCCGAAGCGCTCTGTAGATGTGGGTAATTGTTCTCATACCTACAACATTAAAAATTAAAATAAAAATTTTAAAAATATCAATTCAAAAATGAGATTCTATACAATAAATAACATGTAATCTCTTTATGAAGAATAGCTTTTTTTAAAACATTTTGTGAGACAAGTAGTACTATTTTACGTTTTTAGGAAACCTGTGGAATGTCTGGTGTAAGCGAGATGCCCGTATCTGCCCTTCATTTAATCTGTTGCCAAATCCCGCTGGAAAGCTCCACTGTGCACTTGGGAAAGAATGAGAGTGAGAAGGTGACGACATCTTAGCATTGCTGTTGAAATAATTTGACCTGGCGGATGTCCTGGAAAGGGACAACCAGGAACTCCCAGATTACACACTGAAGACTGCTGCCATTTTGGTGCTCTTCGTTTATTTTTATGCATCCATATTTTGTGCTGATAAGAAACTGCAAAGCAGTTGTCCAAAGTGATCATACAATTTTGTATCCTCACCAGCAACAAATGAGAGTTCTTTTAAAAAAAATTTATTTATTTATTTGAAAGTCAGAGTTACACCGAGAGAGGAGAGGCAGAATGAGAGAGAGAGAGAGAGGTCTTCTATCTGCTGGTTCACTCCCCAGTTGGTTGCAACAGCCAGAGCTGTGCCAATCTGAAGCCAGGAGCCAAGAGCTTCTTCCAGGTCTCCATGCAGGTGCAGAGGCCCGAGGACTTGGGCCATCTTCCCCTGCTCTCCCAGGCCATAGCAGAGAGTTGGATCGGAAGTGGAGCAGCTGGGTCTTGAGCCGGCACCCATATGGGATGCTGGCACTGCAGGCAGGGCCAACTAGCTACGCCACAGCACAGGCCCCGAATGAGAGTTTTGTTGTTCCACATCCTTGCCAATGTTCGGTGGCAATGCTTTGGTTTGACCATTCTGCTAGGTGTGTGGCGGCATTTTATTGCCTTAGTTTGCAGTTCCGTGATGGCATACATTGTGGAACAGCTTGTTCTGTGCTTATACGCCATCTGCATGTCTTCCCTGCTGAGCTCTCAGCTCAGATATTGTTTCTGTTTCAAAGTTGGGTTGTTTCTTTGCTTATTGTTGAGTTTTAGGAAATCTTTGTGTAAAAGTTCTTTATCAAATAAGTGCTTTGAAAATATTTTTTTTTGACATGCAGAGTTAGAGAGAGAGAGAGAGAGAGACAGAGAGAAAGGTCTTCCTTTTTTGGTTGGTTCACCCCTCAAGTGGCCACTACAGCTGGTGTGTTGCGGCCAGCGCGATGCGCCGATCTGAAGCCAGGAGCCGGGTGCTTCCTCCTGGTCTCCCATGCAGGTGCAGGGCCCAAGCACTTGGGCCATCCTCCACTGCACTCCTGGGCCACAGCAGAGAGCTGGACTGGAAGAGGAGCAACTGGGACAGTATCCGGCGCCCAGACCGGGACTAGAACCCGGTGTGCTGGCACCACTAGGTGGAGGATTAGCCTAGTGAGCCGCGGCGCTGGCCTGAAAATATTTTCTCTCAAGTTGATGGCTTGTGTTTTCACTCTTCACTCTCTTGACAATGCTTTTTTTTTTTTTATGGGCAGAGTGGACAGTGGGAGAGAGAGAGACAGAGAGAAAGGTCTTCCTTTGCCGTTGGTTCACCCTCCAATGGCCGTTGTGGCCAGCGCACTGCGGCCGGCGCACCGCGCTGATCCGAAGGCAGGAGCCAGGTGCTTCTGCTGGTCTCCCATGGGGTGCATCCTCCACTGCACTCGCGGGCCACAGCAGAGAGCTGGCCTGGAAGAGGGGCAACCAGGACAGAATCCGGCGCCCCGACCGGGACTAGAACCTGGTGTGCCGGCGCCGCTAGGTGGAGGATTAGCCTAGAGAGCCACTGCACCGGCCTGACAATGCATTTTCTAGAACAAAAGTTTTTAATATTAATGAAATCAAATTTATTATTTTTTTTTGTTTTGTGGATTGTGTCTTTAGTATTATGCCTAAAAATTCATTGATAAATCTCGGGTTTTTGCTGGTTTTATAAAAACCGCAGAATTGTGAATGATTCATTACACAGTATTATTGTTACAAAGCTTAAAATTGATACATAATTCTTCAGATTTATTCAAAGCACAAAATTCAATTCAAATAAATCTTTTCCTGGAGATTTAGCTAATGCTTCTGTGGTGGAATGAGGAGAAAAGGTTGTGCCAAGATGGCCGCTGACAACAGAAACCGCCTGGCAACAGGTTGTGATTGGATGGCTTCGGAAACCACATGACAACAGAGCCAGACTGACGGCAGGCCATGATGGATGGTTTCAGAAACTGTCTGGCAACAAGAGCCTGACTGGCAGCAGGCTGTGATTGGATGGCTTTGGAAACTGCCTGGCAGCAGGCTGTGATTGGTTGGGGCATAGACCACCCCTTGACTGGATTGGCTGGTCTTGGCTATATAAGCTGTTGTACTAACTCAAACGAGTCTGCGGGTTGCTGGCCTCAGGCCTGTTTTCACCCGACTCCCGGGGTCTGTGTGATGACTCCCCGCCTCTTGCCCCCACCACGCTCCTCCTCCCAGAAGCGAATCCACTGCAACATTGTTGAGAAATCAACTGCAACACGCTTCTGCTTATTTTATTTCAAGGCAATCACTTCAAGTCATCAGTCTAGGAGATGAGAGAGTTTTAAGATGTTGGACAGCTCTGATTGTCCCTCAGCTCTCCACTTCTAGGGGTCACCAGACCCACTTCTGCAACTGCCCTTGGCTGATGGAGGTAGGTCCCTGCTTCCTCCCGCTGGATCACCTGTCCCATCTCAGTGCGCTAGCTCTCAAGTCTCTGACCGCTAGCCGCTGCTAATCCTGCTGATCACCTGCTCTTAACACAGACAGGCTCCAAGAGGGCACTTACCGGCAAGTGGCAAGAAAGTGGCAGTCTTCCACCTTCTCACAAAGAATAATCATCTTTCATGTGTATCTGCATCTGGGTTACTTTTGTGGCTGATTTAGAATATGCAAAAGACCAGCATTGGTTGATATTTCCAGCAAATTGTGGTCAAGCTTGCTGCATTCAACACATGAAATGCCTGAACAAGGTGGTGCTAAATGGCCACACCCTATATTCTAAGTATAGAATGGCTTTCCTGCAGAAATCAACAAACAACAAATGCTGGCTCATGACAAGAGCCTCCGGTGATCACTGACATCATAAATCAGAGTGTCAATTGTTAAATCAACAACAAGAGTCACTGTGCACTTGCTCCCCATGTAGGACCTCTGTCCTTAATATGGTGTACTATGAGAATTAACAGTAAAACTAGTCTTCAAACAGTACTTTATACTTTGTGTGTCTGTGTGGGTGCACACTGTTGAAATCTTTACTTAGTGTAGAGTTGATCTTGTATATATAAAGATAATTAAAAATGAATCTTAATGAAGAATGGGATGGGAGAGGGAGTAGGAGGTGGGATGGTTTGGGGGTGGGAGGGCGAGTATGGGGGGAAGAAGCACTAAAATCCAAAAGTTGTACTTATGAAATTTATATTTATTAAATAAATGCTTTCTATAAAAAAATGCTGGCAAGGATGTGGGGAAAAAGTTACCCTAATCTATTGTTGGTGGGAATGTAAACTGGTAAAGCCACTATGGAAATCAGTTTGAAGATACCTCAGAAATCTGAATATAGTCCTACCATATGACCCAGCCATCCCACTCCTGGGAATTTACCCAAGGGAAATGAAATCAGCAAATAGAAGAGTTATCTGCACCCCCATTGTTTATTGAAGCTCAATTCACAATAGCTAAGATATGGAATCAACCTAAATGTCCATCAACTGAAAACTGGAGGAAGACATTTTGGGAAATGTACTCTATGGAATACTAGACAGTGGTAAAAAAAAATGAAATCCAATCGCTTGCATAAAATGGTGACTCTGGAAATCATCATACTTAGTGAAAGAAGTCAGTCCCAAAGGGACAAATACCATATGTTCTCCCTGATCTGTGAGAACTAA